>NW_027185764.1:18595604-18652480 GCF_028583685.1 Petaurus breviceps papuanus
TTCCTTCCCTCCTCCTTCCCTCTGTTCCTTCTTTTATGGCATGACTGATTATCCTTTGCTTTTCATACATTTTCCTAATGATATCTTTCATTCCACTTCTCATATTTGTCATAATTGGCAATATGCTGTAACTGAATTAAAAAAAATTATTAACTGGCTATTAAGTGTTTAGCACTGGGGAAATATAGATGAAAAATTATGTAGTTAATACCTTTAAGGAGCTTCTAACTTATATTGACCATTGCCTTTGGGTTACTTGTAATTTTGATTATTCTGAGATGATGATCCATGTTTCACATCTATGCAGCCTCCCTGGAAGAAGAATGATACAAAGGAGATAGACTTCTGCGAGAATGGGCAGTTGGGAATCACTAAAAGCACTTGCAATTTTCTACATGCCGTTCAGCTCAACCTCCTTCTTAATTCTGGGCCCAGTTTTTTTGTTCATTTGTAGTGTCAATCCAAGAAACACACACACACACACACATACACACACATGAGGGAGGCAATATGGCATTCTGGGTAGAGCTCTGGCCATAAAATCACGAAGATCTAGGTTTAAATCATGCCCTTGACTTACTAGCTTCTCTCTCCCAAAATGCATGTCTCTTTTGAACTTCCTTAATTCTATCTAGACTATTCTTCCAGGCACTTGGGTTCAAAATCTTGGTGTTATTGAAACTCCTCACTCTCCCTCAGCCCACATAGCCAATCCATATGCAATCAGTTGCCAAATATTGACATATTTCTACCTTTACAATGTTGCTCACATCCACTTCCTTCTCTTCATGCACATAGCCACCCCCCTTCTCATGGATACTACTGTAATAGTATTAATTATGTAATATATACATATGTAATAGCCTCTCTGCCCCCCTCCCCCATGCACTGTTCCCTGGGGGGACCCCCCCCAATTTAGCACAGTACCTCAAACATAGTAGGCACTTAATAAATGCTTGTTAGGGGCAGCTAGGTGGCACAGTGAATAGAGCACCAGCCCTGGAGTCAGGAGGTCCTGAGTTCAAATCCTGCCTCAGACACTTGATACACTTATTAGCTGCGTGATTTTGGGCAAGTCACTTAACCCCAATTGCCCACAAAAAAGCTAAAAAATAAAATAAAATAAATGCTTGTTGACTTGAATTGTTTGTTGACTAATTGTTCTCTCTGCCTTCTTCTACTTACCAGAGTGATTTTCCTAAAGTGTAGGTCATTTCAGTTCTTTTTTTTTTCTCAGTCATGTCTGACTTTTTATGAACTCATTTGGGGGTTTCTTAGCAGAGAACCTGGAGTGGTTTTATATTTCCTTCTCCAGCTCACTTTACAAATGAGGAAACTGAGGCAAATAGGATTAAGTTACTTGCCTAGGGTCACATGTTCAAATGTTTGAAACCAGATTTGAACTCAAGAAGATGAGCCTTTCTGACTCCAGGACCAGAGTCTCTATCCCCTCTGCCACCTAGTTGTCCTTACTATGTTTGAATTGAATAAATTGAATAAATTCTAGTGGCTCCCTTTTTACTCTAGGGTCAAATGTAAGCCCCTCTTTTAGGCATTTAGAACTCTTCACAACCTGGTCCCTGCCTACCTTTCCAGCCTTATTCCATATTACACTATGTACACTATGGTCCAGCCAAACTGACTTTTTTACTTTTCCTTATATATGGCACTCCACCTTCTTCCTCCATGTTTTTGCATTGGCCATCCTCCACGGCTGAAATGCACTCCTTCCTCCCCTTTTGCCTCTTGGAAGTCCTAATTTCCTTTAAGACTAAACTCAAACACCACCACATGAGTCCTCTCCCATTGCCCCCAGCTGTTATTCCCTTCCTCTCCCAAATAATCTTGTGTTTATTTTGGATAGAATTATAAATATATATGTGTCTTCCCAACTAGCCTGTAAGTTCCTGGAGGGAAGGGGCTGTTCCAGTTCTGTCTTTGGGGCCCCAGTACCTAGCACAATGCCTGGCATGAGAGAGGCATTTCATAAATGCTTGTTCAATGATTGATAAATAACTGTGTTGCCTAGGGCAAGTCATTCAACCTTTCTGGCCTCTGGCAACTGTCTTTGACTCATCTAATAAGTTATAGATGCATGAAGTTGATGTATATCAGTGCTCTAGCAAAAGAATCACAGATCCTCGATGTATATTTATGGATTAACTCCCTTATCTATCAAGCCAGCTGCATGTCATAGTTGGGGGTAATATGAGGTTTTCCACTTAACAGGGGTTTAGACTTCTCTCTTTTTTTTGCCTTACTTGGATTTCACCGAGGAGCCTTTGAAGTGTTGCATGTAGTACAATGTTGCTTGTAAACAGTTACATCTCGGAAACCTCCCCATCTTATTTTTGTATGGACTCCATTTTGTATGGGAATCTTATTTTTGTATGTATTCCATAGACATCAGCTTCCCAGATTCTGGTAGAGTGCCTTAGCTCAACAGATCTCCCAGTCAATTACTCAATAAGCATTTATTAAGTACCTGCTATAAGCTAAGCATTATGTTAAGCTTTGGGGGTACAAATGCATAAAATGAAACAATTCTTAGGAATTTAGGTTCTCTGCTTTTTGTCAGTACTCAGAAGATTATTGAATAAAGTTCTCTCTACAGTTTTATCTGGTATACAGTATTGTATATTTTTAATGTGTGCTGGAGGCATTTTAAGGAGAGCCTTCAAGGGTACATTTTGTTCTTTTGAGTCCAATGATTTTAGAAAATGAAGACATTGTCACAGTGGGATTATAAATTTGCCTCTCAATCAGCTGAGTGAATGTGAAAAATCACGTTTTACCGTAGAAATCATTTCTAAACGTCTACCAACTTCCTTTTCATATTTGCAATGAAGATGAAAATAATGACTCCTCCTGCTTATTGTCTATCCTTAATTCAGTTCATCCTTTACAGCATTCCTCAAGAATTCTTCCTGATTTCTTTGATCATCATCAGTGTTATTCAAAAATCTTCAGGGACTGACCATTGTCTACTGGATAAAGCATAAATGCTATAACTTGTTATTCAAGGCCCTCAGCAATCTGGATTCAATCTACTCTTCTGGCTTTATCTCATAGACTTTCTTTCTCATCTTCTATTTAATAAATGGGATTATTCTATGTTCTTTGTTTTTGTTCTGCCCTCCCCCATCTCCAAGCTTTTGCCCACACTGTCTCTTATGCCTGAAATGAGCTGCCCCATTTTATATCCTATTTTATTTCTCCCTTCCTTCCAAGACTAACTGAGATACCTTCTCATCCATGAAACTTTCTCTGACCTGATCAGATGAAAGTAATGTCCTTCTACTCAGATTTCACCTATCACTTATCTTGAACTTCTTTTTAACACCTGTGGACACAACTATCAATGATTCAAGGGAAGGTGAGATTCAGAAACTTAACCAGGATGGGACAACTGGGACTTTGTCCCAGGATGCCAAATTTAGAGGGCACTGATAACACAGTCCTTCAGTGTTATAAAAATGATAAGGCTTTTAAGTCACCTAGTTAATAATTAAATTAATAATGTAATTATGAAATTAATTAAAGAATAATTAATTAAAATAGAAACCTAAAAGAGGATGTGCTTTCTCTTTTTGCCCTTGTGGTAGTGCCCCAGGTAAGCTTCTCCTTGACCCTGCTTCCCTCCTTTGTGCTCTCCCCAGCAGAGTAGCCTTGATGGTTTACCCTGGACATGAATGAATGAAACATTCATTAAAAGCATACTTTTACTGGAAATACAAATGGAGGAGAAAGTTGCTTCTCTCAAGAAGTTCACATTCAGATGGGTGAGACACCACATAAGGTTTCAACTTGAAGTCAGATGGAAAATCCCCATGGTCCTTAGGGCATAGTGGCAAAAGCAAATGGGAATGGCCCCTCTTTAACATCATTTCCAGTGATAGAATCATATCCATGTCTAACATCAAACCATTTGACAGTGCCAAGGACTTTTGGGACAAGAACTTACTTTTCTGGGTCTTCAACAGATATGACCATAGCACCTGAAGGAGCAGTGGCCAGGCTGCATCTAGACAAGGGCTTGCTTCCGAGGAAGATGACTGAAGAAATGAAACCTCATTACTTATGGTTCTGGTGCAATGTTAGCAATGTTATTCTCTCCTTCTCTTGCCCCCAGTTAGTATGTAAATAACCTGAGAGGAGGGACTTTGTAATAGTCTTTACTACAGTAGTTATCACAGTGCCATCAGCATGCAAAGAACATTGACCAGATACCTCAATATACTCTAGGAAAACATTCCATTGTTCCTTTTCCCTTCTTTTCAGAGCAAAGGCTAATGGGAATATTCATCCAAGATGTGTCAGCTCCTTATGAGTGACTAATATACTTCTTTCTTTGCACAATAGCTTCACATTGTAGGCACTCAATAAATGCTTGTTGAATAGCAACCATTCTCCTGCAGATTTTAGGTACATTTATCAATAGGTGTTGATGTTTTCTTGATTATCTTTTTGGAAAAATAATACCCTGTGATATTCACACTTTTTGGGGAAACTTTGCCTCATTGGTATGTATTTTTTTTGTTGCTCAGTCATTTCAACTGTGCCCAACTCTTTGTGACCCCATTTGGGGTTTTCTTGCTAGAGATAGTGGAGTGGTTTGCCACTTCCTTCTCTAGCTCATTTTACAGATAAGGAAACCGAGGCAAAAAGAATGAAATGACTTGCTCAGGGTCACATAGCTAGTAAGTGTCTGAGGCTGCATTTGAACTCAGGTCTTCCTGACTCTAGGCCCAGGGCTCTGTGCATTGAATCACCTAGCTGCTCTGGTATGTATATATCTTGAAAATAAATTCCTAGTTGCTTTTAGGATATAGTCACTTTCATCAAAATTGTCTTGTGAATGAATTTTTCAGCTCTATCATTTCTTCCTGGCTCCATTTCCTTAAATGCTATTATTATTTCTGCTTCTATTATGGAACCACCTCAGTACCTGATTTGCTGTCTCGGCCCATGAGAAGAGGTCACTACATCAATGCCTACTGATCTGTTCCATTTCAGATCTGTTTGGAGTCCTTCCAGCTTCATCAAAGAAGCATCATGATATAGTAGAAAGAGCATTGGATTTGGAGTCAGAAAATGGTTTCAAATTCTGTCAAATTCTATTTGACATCCATGTGACCTTGGGCATGTCACTTAATCTCTATGGGCCTTGGCTTCATCATCTGTAAAAGGAGGTGATGGATTTGGCTGCCCTTTGAAGTCTATTCCAGCTCTAAAACTATGATCCTATGATGTGACTTAGTTGGATGTCATGCCAAGCTCTTTGCTGGATCATTTTCTACTAAATTTTGTTTTGTTCTTTTGTGAGCCAATTCGAAACTATGATTATCACATGCCATTAAAATTTTTGTATTTTCAGAGTTGTGCTGGATTCTCTTTTTGAGGTGATGGGATAGAGACTAGCCCTTTCTTCACAGAATATTGCAAAATAGCATTATCCACAAGGGAGAAGAAGTAGAGAAAATATGGTCAAATTAATCAACTACCTGCTGCATAGTAGGCACTTAAATGTTTATAGACTAGCTGACTGATTCTAAGCCCTTTTAAAAAGCATCAAAGAGTAAATACTTTTGAAGGTCAAAATGAATCTCTTGACAGATGAACAATTATTTGAGAAGATTGCTCCTATATATAAGGGAGTTGGATGCAAGGGAAAGGTTTATAAATATCCTTACTGTCAAAACCTTTTCCCTTATAGCTAACAACTATTTCTTGATTCTGTTTAGGCCTATTATCTTTGGCCATCTGTGAACATAGAGAAATTTTGATAACAACGAAATAGCACCCGAATAATGAATACCTCCCTTGTGTATTTAGCACCAAGAAACTAGAAGGGACCTTAAGCTAGCTGGTCCCAATTGTTAACTTTTCAGTGTGAGCATGTATATCTCAGAAATCAGCAAATGCCACAAATCAAGGCTTGATTTATTTTTTTGTTGATTGCCTAGATTTAAGAAAGTGCTACAAAAAATGTTAATTATTCAGATTTAACTTAAAAGTGTGTTGAATGCATCTTCCCTTCCCCTTTGGAGATTTGGTTATTAAATATTTACCAGCATGCCCCTAAAACTTAAAGATCGTTTCATTCAGCTACTTCATTTTACAAGTGAAGAAACTGAGGCTGAGAGAAGAAAGCCAGTATGGTAGAATAAAGAGCACAGGTTTTAGAGCTGGGAAACCTGGATCCAAATCTCATCTCTGCTACTTAGCTTTTTGACCTTGGGCAAGCCACAACTCCCTTGGGTCTCGATTTCCTCCTGAGTAAAATGAGGGAGTTGGACTCAGCTTCTGAGGTCCCTTCCAGCTGTAGCTCTGTCATCCAGTGGTCTTGTCAGGGAAGTCACAGGGCTAGTTAGTAGCAAGAACTGGGACTAGAAGCTAGGTTTCTCATCTCCCAGCCCAGGGCTCTTTCAGTAGAACCACAGGGACTCTCTGTGACAAAAGGGCAGTGGACTGCAAAGCTGGCTTGGGAGTCAGAGACCTGGCTCTGCTGCTTACTTCCTCTGATTTTAGACAGAACACTGCCTCTCTGGGCCTTAGTCTTCTTTTCTGTAAAAGGAGGGGGCTGAACTAGAGCAGGGATTCTTAATCTTTTTTATGTCTTAGACCCCTTGGGTAGTCTGGTAAATCTTATGGGCCCTTTTTCAGAAGAATGTTTTTAAGTGTATAAAGTAATGGATAAATGTAATGATGTAAAATAATGTTTATAATAATGTATAAACTAGAATCCATAGCATCACAAAAGAAATAAAAAGCTAGTGGGGAAAAAAAAAAGATGAAATATATCCATGGCAAGGGGTCCATAGATTCTAGCTTAGAAATCCTGGACTAGAAACTCTTGAAAATCTTAAATCCTCTAAGTCAATGATATCAGCTGACTCTGTAACTTTTTTTTTCTTCAGGCTGAATAATCCCATCAGCTACAAATCTCCTTTCCCAAATTCAGTAAAACAACAATTTTTCACCAAGGCTGCAGAATGACCAATTTGACTGAATTATTGTTCTCTTTTTGACTGCTTCTTTTGGCAAGGGCCATCGTGGATCAATGAGGAAGGGAAAAACCTTTGATGTCCCATCGCTGTTGAAATCTCTCTTTTCTCAGTCATAGGGATGGACTGACATGGCGTCTGCCCAACAGAAAATTGGGAGATACAGCATAATGAATATTGGAAGGGAAAACTTCAAAGCTACCGCTTCAAGCACAGGGAAGGCATGTGCACCAAAGCCAAAATCACTTGGAGGCCACTCGGCTGTTCCTTGGCTCGGGGAGCACTTGGAATCAATTCTGTCTCCCTGTTAAGATGACTCTAGGAAACTGAAGGTCTAATTTGTTTCATCTGGAGCTGTCCACCCCACCCTATCTCCTCTCACTTTCTAATATCCAAGGGTTTCTTTTGAAGTCCCATTCCTCTGCTTTGCCCTGCTACCCCAGCCACTAACAATGGTTCTGTTCTCAAGGATTAAGGGAATGGGTTTAAATATAGACCACGCCGCCAAAACCTACAAAAAAATAAGTTTTATTGATAATAATCATTCTTCTCCAGGTTATTCCTTAACCCCAGGTTTCCTTAAAGGGCTTTAGAATTATCTGAGGTTTGTGATACTCCACAATGTGAAAACACCTGCATTTACTCAGAGTAGTGCTTCTGTGGTTTGTTGCTGTCACGTAATTACCATAAAATGAACACCGTTAGTTTCATTGGGGAAAGACAAGATTTGGGATTTGAAATCAGGACCTCTGAAATAACCTTGCCACAGAACTCTGAGGGATGAGCTGTTACATTTTTCTGGTTCTGCTGACTTTACTTCATACCAGTTCCTATGACTCTTCCTATGCTTATCTGTATCCTTCATGTTCATGTCTTCAGATCCAGTAATATTTGATAACCTTCATATGTGATGACTTGTGGAGCCATTCTTTTTTTTAAAATTCTTTAATTTATTAATTTGTTTGTTTCCTTTTAGTTTACAGGATTCAATTCCACAATTCCTTGAATTTCACATTTTGTCCCCCTCCCTCCCCTCCCCCCCATGGAGGCTTATAATCAAGTATAGGATCTGTAAATACTTTCATATTATACAATGGTTAGGTTATAAGGATGGATTGTACCAGCTGGAATGAAAAATGGTAAAGAGGACATAAAATCAAATAAGAGAACAAAAAAGATCAGGTATTTTGCTTCCACCTGGATATAAATTTAGTTCTTTCTAGTTCTTTCTCTGGATACACGTTTTTCTCTCCATCATGCGTCTTTTGGGATTGACTTATATCCCTGCATTGTTGAGAAGAGTCCAGTCTATCAAAGTTGGTCATCACACATACGTTGTGTCTGTAATTGTGTACAAATTCCTTTGTGGAGCCATTCTTCAATTGATGAATATCTATTTGGTTTCTAGCTCCTTGAAATTACGGAAGTAATACTATGAACGTTGTGGTGCAGTGGATAGAGTGCCAAGCCTGGAGTCAGGAAGACTTGAATTCAAATATGCCTCAGATACTTACCAGCTGTATGACCCTGGGCAAGTCACTTCACCCTGTTTGCCTCAGTTTCCTCATCTGTAAAATGAACTGGAAAAGGAAATGGCAAACCACTCCTGTATCTTTGCCAAGAAAACCTCAAATAAGGTCACAAAGAGTCGGATGTGACTAAACAACAATGATCGCTTTTGCATACAGAAGGCATTTCCATCTTGAGCCTTGTTTGGATGTATACTGAGCAATGGGATCTCTGGGTCTGAGACTATCGTGATTTTAGTCACTTTCCAGAATGATTAGACCAATTCATAACTGGGTAGAACCACCACTCTTGTACATAATGATTGGGTCTGTTGAGGTTAAAGGAAAATAATAATGGTGGTATGAATTATAGAATGTAGGGCTAAAGAGGATCTTAGAGACATCAAAAATGAAGATTTTCATGGGATCTGTTTGAGTGTGGATGGGAAAAAAATTACATTTTTAGTTTCACTAACTTTTGGTTTTCTTTGTCATCCAATGCATTTTATTTTGTGCATTTAAAAACAGTCTTCTGAGGAGTCCTCAGGCTTCATCAGACTGCCCAAGGGGTCTGATATAGCAGCTCTGATGCGACCCATCTGTGGTAGCTGCAGAGATTGTATGCCAGAGTCAATCTGTAAGTGTGATGATACTGAGACTAGATCACTCTATTCACTTGGGGGTGAGTTAGAATCATAGTGAAGCTGAATGGGAAATGAGAGACTGGTCATGGATGAGACCACTCCTCCAAAGGTGAAACCAGGTGGCTTGGGGACTCCTTTCGACAAGCTGTGCCCATTCAGTGACCAAATCCATTCTACCTCAAAGGACCCGCATGTTAGGAGTGGGCCTGATGCCATAGTCCTTTAGGTCAAGTTCAATGTTGGAACCAAACAAGACCCTTCTAGGTACTGTTTTTTTTTTTTTTAAAGCAATCGGGGTTAAGTAACTTGCTCAAGGTTACGAGGCCAGTTATTTCTGGGTGTGGTGCTAAGTATCTGTGCCCGGATTTGATCCCCAGGTCATCCTGACACTGGAGACGGTGCTCTTACTCGCTGAGCCACCTGGCCGCCCCCTTCTGGGTACTGTTAACAAAAAGGGGTTTACTTAGCTATAGCATAGGAGAGATATCAAAAAGGACATAGTAACACTTAGCTTCAGTTTTGGTAGGTATAACCCTTTTCATTTCCCTATAGATACAGAACTGGTCAGCAGGGCAGGGCATGGTGACTGATAGTAAATGAACACTCTTTAAGTCTGAGAGGTCTGAATATGATCTAGGTGGGACTTTTAATGCCCATGGGTGACCAGACTATTTTACCGAGAACTCACTTAAGGTAAATGCTCAGAAGTGGTATAAGGACACTCTTTAGGCCTCTGAAGAACTTTAGTATCTGCTCTGAGATGTGGGAGATGCTGGCACAGGACTGTCCAGCATGGCATGCCTGCATCAAAGAACGCGCCATGAGCAAAGTAGAACTGTGGTAGGACAAAGGAAATGGGAGATGTGCAAATCTAGGACATCTCAGTCCCAGATGTTCAAACAGACTGTTTGTGCCCAACCTGTAGTAGAACCTTTCAAGCTCTTATTGGACTGATGAACCACAGTCAAACATACTGTACCCTTGATTATCACATTGTGATGTCATTAGTCCTCTTCAAGTCAAAGGATGAACAACAACAGGTGACCAGGAAGCTTCCTCAAGCGAGACAGGCTCCAAACAGGTTCCAATGACAACTTTGTTGCCATTTAGGGACAACTAATCCTTGTTTGTAGTGGGGCAGCAGGGTGAGGCATGGGCCTAACCTATGTTGTGGGCAAATGCTTGTAGATATTAGTTCTATCACATTATGACTCTATGAGTCTGATACATAGTACGTAGGTACATATAGTAGGACGGTACATAGTAGGTACACATCAGTAGATAGAATCTTTATTCTTAAAGGGATTAATCTGTTGGTCTCCTCAACTAGATTCTAAGTAATATAGTAAATGGGTGGGACCAATGAATTAGTGACCTGTTCACAATTGTCATTTGCTCAACATTCCATTTCAATTCATCTAAATCTGAATTGTGAAGAAATCCTGTCATGTTTTGAAGCAATGAACATTGGATCCTTTGTGTCTGTCTCTCTCATAGACCTATTGTGACTTCCTTTCTTGCTAGGATTGAGTATCACCTCAATGATAGTGGTTGTTTAAACACAGGGTCTATCTAACATGGGCATCTTGCTCTCTAGCCTCCTTTTCACCAGTGACAATGACTCTGCCCTGATAGAATTTCCAAAGATTTTCCCTAGTTATCTCCTTTTCACACCTGAAGGTGCCAATCTGTTCAATTGCACCTGTCCTGGGGTTGAGTTATCCTGATTGGTGAATGAGTGAAGGAAGACTCATCTCAACCCACTACATTTGAGTTGATTCCTGACCTAACCTCATATCCCATCCATTGGGTCATCCATTAGCACATTGAGACCTATTCAACATGAGCATTTTGCCATTTGCCTTGCCCCGACTTGATGTTTACTCCTCCCTCCCTGCTTCCTTCCTATTGTCCTTGCTCTTGGAAGAATAATTAAACCAAAAGTAATATTGCTGTAACAACCTACTGCCCCGTGGTCCCACAAACAATTCTTGTGACCAGGCTGTAGATTAAACTGCCCAGACCCAAACTCCTTAACATATGGCCACCATTCCCCAAATGAGTTGTATTCACCTATTAGAAGTTCCTTGAGGGCAGCGGCAACCTCCCTTTTTCATATTTGTATCTCTGTGCCTAGCACAGTGTGAGGACACATAAAAGGTATTTCTAAATGCTTATTGGTTGGCTGATTGATGAAGTGCTGAACTGAATAGCAAGAACCATAAGAGAGAACTTGGAGAAGAACTTGAAAACACATGTTCACAGTAAGCAAAATACAGCTGTTTCCTCTTGTGGCTGCTGTGGCCCGGGATGTTTTGCTTTTATTAGAGATGAGCAGTGCTTGCTACTAAAAGATGGGGATCTTCCTACTTTAGGGAAATGGGTAATATATCTAGGTAAGAACTGATTGGGGCAGGGTGCTAGAACCAGCTGGATGAGATGGGGCAGAGATGGAAATGAATGGCATACACTCTGGGGTGGGGGAATGAGTCATTCCCCACATTTCAGCTGAAACAAATGAAGAACTCACCCTGTGAGGTCTTGAAGAGCTGAGGGAGTGTGGATGTGTTTGTATGTAAGGGAAGGGAGGTGGGTGGAATGAATGTTGGCTTCTGCTGAGCCTGGAGTCTGGAGCAACTTGGGAGGGCCAGACAGGAAGATATATGGCAACTGAGGACAGGTGACACACCCCATGGCAATATTCTAGAAGGCATTTAGGTACCATGGACAATATGGTATAGTGGACATAAAAGTCCACTTTTATATAGCTTTATGGTTTACTCAGTCCTTTCCTCAACACCCTGTGAGATAGTATTACTATTATCATCCCAATTTTTGTCAATGAGGAAATGAAATCAGAAGATCTGGGGTCTTATACTGACTCTACTATGTGGCCTAGGGCAAGTCACAACTTCTCTGTGTCTCAATTTTCTCATCTATAAAACGGGGAGAATAATATCTTCCCTGCCTTACTTCAGAGGGGTACTATGAGGACCAGATGAGCTAATGAATGTGAGTATAGTAATAATATTAGCTGTAAAGCACTGGGCACATGTTTGCACTTAATTAAGGTGTTATTAAACCTGAAGAATTGTCAAGGAGCTCGAAAAGTTGGCAACAATGACTTAAAGCCTAGAAACTTCTACCCAATAACTTGGTATCTTGGAAATCTGCTTGACTTGTTTTGTGGAGAGGTTTCTATTCCGTAGAAATACTAATGCTTACCCACTGTGCTTGTTGACTTGACTTGTTGGAGATAAGCATTCCCAGAAGATTGGTTTTTTTTTTTTTGCATTTTTGGAGGGCAATTGGGTTAAGTGACTTGCCCAAAGTCACATGGCTAGTTTTTTGTGTCAAGTTTCTGAGGCCAGATTTGAACTCAGGTCCTCCTGACTCCAGGGCTGGTGCTCTATTCACTGCGCCACCAAGCCATCCCAAGATTGTTTTTCTTAAGCCCCGTTTTAAGAGGTACATTGACAACAAGGTCCATAACAAGTCAGTGAAAATGATGAAAGAGCTAAGAATAATGGTATAGAAACGGAAGTTGAAGAAACTTAGGAGGATTGGAAATTATATTAGGCCTGACACATGTTAGACTATAAGTCCCATGAAGGCAGGGATGAGGCTTTATTATCTTTTTTGTATCTTTTAATGCTTAGCACAGTGCCTTGCATATGGCAGGTGTATAGTCAATGCTGGTTGGATTGGATTAGAGGGAGCAGACTTGTTTTTTTTCTTTTTAAACATGCATAATTTTTCTTATAAAAGTGAATGTTGAAAACTAAATTTAAAATTTATAATTTTTTAAAATTATCAAACAATAAAATAAAATAAAAACAATTTCTCTCCCTCCCTCCCACATTCCCTCACTCACTGAAAAGGGAAGGGGGTGGGGAAGAAATGATGGGAAGGAAGTAAGCCTTTATTAAGTACCCACCATATAGCAGGAACTGGGCTAAGTAATTTACAAATATTATCTCATTTAATCCTCACAATAACCCTGTGAGGTAGGTGCTATTATCCTCATTTTTCAGCTGATGAAATTGAAGCAGACAGATGTTAAATGACTTGCTCAGGATCACACAGCTAGGGTATATCTGAGCCTGGATTTGAAGTCAGGTCTTTTTGACTCCAGACCCAGCACTCTATCCACTTTGCCACCTAGCTTCCAAAAGAAAGAAAGTCAAAAAGGAAGGAAGGAAGAAAAAAACAAGGGCAGAGCTAGGACCAATGAGTTGAACTTACAAAGAGGCAGGTATTAGCTAAATATAAAGAGAAACTTCCTATAAATTAAAGCTGCCCAATAGTAGAATGGACTGCCATATGAGGTTGAAAATTATTATTATTATTATTTTTTAACTTGCTCAAGGTTACACGGCCAGTTATTTCTGGGTGTGGTGCTAAGTATCTGTGCCCAGATTTGATCCCCAGGTCGTCCCGACAGTGGAGCCGGTGCTCTTACTTGCTGTGCTACCTGGCCTCCCCGAAAATTATTTTTCTTAGAAATTTTCAAGTACAAACTGGGTGGCTGTAGATGGTATAGGGTCATTGGGAGCTTGGCTTGAATAATCTCCAAGCTTTTTTTCCATCTTTAAGGATCTAGATAAGATTTGGCTTTGGAGAACCTGTGCATGTCTAATAGTAGGCCTAGGTCTTTCTCCTCATGTCCTTCCACATAATCCCAATCCATAGCCTTAACTCTAGGAGACAGTATAGCATAGTGGATAGGTGTTGGCCTTGGAGTCAGTAAGACCTGGGACCAAGTCTCATCTCTGACACCTATAGGCTATGTGACCATGAACAAATCACTTCACTTTTCAGTGTTCCTGGGCCACACTAGAAGACTCTATGTTTCAGATCAGGTGCCATATGCATTGGTAAAGAAAATTTCCTTGCTAGGAATTCCCTATACCATTGAAATCACAGGTCTGGTTCCCCCACCAAAATCATCCTAGCTCTACCCAAGTTCCAGGAGTATAGGCCTTAGGCAGAGGAGACTTTGGCATCTAAGCTGCAGATGGTCAAGTCTCAAGTAAGTCTTGTTCTTCTATATGCTCTTACTAGTTCTAGTAATGGGGCCCTAATTTATGTTATTAGGACCAAGCTCCTGCCACACAGTTTACTTCTAGTATATATTTACTTCTCATTTCCAATTCCTGGTCTTGGTGCCTTCCCTTACTTTATTGTAGACTTGGGCCCTGTCATCTTAGAGCCTGGAGCCCTGGCCTCAAACCAGAACCCTGTTTACCTGCTGCTAAATCCCCCTGATGCTGCATGCTTGCCTGGACCTCCCCTAGATGTGCTCCATGCTGGGCTTCTGTCTGACTGCTGGGATACTTAATCTTTTGCCCACCATTGGACTTCACTGATAGTCACCACCTGCCCACTTGATTCTTTAAATATTGCTTGCTAGCTGTCCAGATTTTTTGCTTTTGGCCATTGCTGAGACCTCTCTGGATAGCCTGACGCCATGGGTCTGTCTAGTCTTTGGCTCCTGACTTTCCTACCCTGGCAGATTTTTTTTCATGTAAGATGAAGACCTAGTGTAGTTGTTTTTAGAAATGCAAGTCTACCTAACGTTTTTGAGGCTTGGGCTGGGGACTTGACCTGCATAAAGCATCAGATTGGATCAGAGCTGGGTTCTAGTCTGATTGATGAGATTATCTATTGTTCTTGTTCAGTGATTTTAGAAAATAGGTTTATGTTAATTTGAAACTAGTTTACTGATGGTCCTGTGGAAAGACTAAGAAAAATCAAACCTTTCACAAATAAGTATCAATCCTAAATCTTGGGGGCTCCCACTCCCCTGGGGCTATGCTTTTCTGTGGGGAAATCCTTGTGTAAAACTCCCCTCACTAATGCAAATCGGCAACTCATGTATAACTTATAATTACTAGAACTGTCCAGGGTATTGAGAGGTAAAGTGATTTGCCCCTCTGTGGTCATAGAGCTAGTGTGTCAGAAGCAGGATTTGAACCCATGCCATCTTTACTCAGAGGCAGCTAGGTGATAGAGTGGATAGAATGCTAAGCCTGGAGTCAGGAAGACCTGAGTTCAAATTTTCAAATCCAGCCTGGACACTTGTACTAGGTATGTGACCCTGGGCAAGTCACTTAACTCTCTTTGCCTCAGTTTCTTCCTCTGTAAAATGAGCTGGAGAAAGAAATGGCAAACCATTCCAGTATCTTTGCCAAGAAAACCCCAAATAGGGTCACAGAGTCAGACACAACTGGAAATGACTAAATAATCAGAGAGGTACTTTAAAGCTAGCTGTAGCATCACCATCCATACCCACACTATCTCCATTTCCACTATTAGTAACAGTATCCCTTGACCCCACCCCAGCCCCACTACAGCTACTACCAACTCCATCAGTATCACCCCTAACAATAACAAATGAAATACAAAATTAGTTAAAAGAATATTGGGGACCATTCTGTGTTTTAACAAACCACTTTGAACTGAGGACCAAAAACCAGATAGAACCACTTTGGTTTAAGCATCCAATATGAATGTTCCTGCTTAAAAAAAATGGTCTGAATCATCTGAATAATTGCTTCTTTCTACACAGGCATGGTGAAACAGAAAATTCAGGCTCTATGGAGTCTGATTCTGGATTTTGGGATAGTATTCCAAGTTCCCGCAATTCCCATTGGGAATTCTGCTGGCTTGAGCTGTAGAATCTGTTTTGAGTGTGCCTGCCTTTCCATGTGATGGAAAGTAGGGGAGAAATGAAGATGAGGAAGAAAGAATACTCCTCATGTAAAGCCTAGTCCACTGGAAACGGTTGAGGATTTGGAGAAGGAGGACTTGGTTTCAAATTCTTACTCTGTTATTTACTAGCCTCTGAATTCACCACCTCACTTTTCCTCCATAAAATGAGAGAATTCAACTCTGTGGCCTCCAAGGTCCCTTTCAGCACTAAATCTAGACTCCCACGAACACTTCCATTTTTGCTTTAACTGAAAACTGCTGGCAAGGGAGTTTAACCTTTCAACCATAGCACCAGGTTGGTGGGAATCTTTCTTCTCCAGAAGCCTGGAGTGTTTATACAGGCATGGGTTAGTTTCCTGCCCTCCTTCGAAGTTCTTCCCCTTCTAATGGGAGAACCACAAACCCAGTCTGACTGGATTGTACCTTCTAGAAGGATCATGTCTGTACCTATAGAAATCTCCCTGATTTCACGGTCTCTTACTGGCTACTGATACCAGCCAACAACGTGCTTCAGGAATCATTCTGTGTACGACTGCAGCTGTTCTGCACCTGGTTTTATGGGAAACTGTGAAATGAGATTTTCTCAAGATTTTTTTGGTGGGGGGTGTAGGGGTGGGGAGAATATCTCTGACATATTTAAAATCCAAAACAGGGAGATTTATTACATAAATTATGCAAAAATGCTCACGCAGTTAAATAATTAAAATAGAATGTGAACCGAGGAGCTCCCTCTCACTGTAGTTTGGCTTTTAGCAGAGTTATGCTGACTACATTTTTTTTAAAAATTAACAAGTTGGCAGGTTGAAACATAAGGCCACCAGTATGGAAAAGTTTCCCGTCCTTCTAAGTTCAGAGCTTCTCCTGGAGCAAAGCACCACTTTGAAATGTTGCTATGTTAAAGACATCTTTAATTCATTCTGCTTGTGCAGAAATTTAGATCTGGTAGTACAAATCTTTAACTCAGAGGGTGGAGTTAGGAGAAGACAGAAACCAAATTTGGGCTTAACTGGGAAAGGAAGAAATTTAGTGTGGAATTCTTTGTTCGAGAGACCTCTACCCATAGCATTGACTAGATGGGGAAAGTTGAAGACCTAATGCCAAAGGAGATAGTGTAGAATAGAGAAAAGAATATTAAAACAGGAATGGGGAGACCTGGGTTCTAGTTTTGGTTCTTCCACTAAGCTTACAGATCTAATACTGGAAAGGACCTAAAAGGCCTTCTAATTCAACCCCCCTCATTTTACAGATGAGATAAACTGATGCTCAGAGAGGTTAAATGATTTGCCTAAGGTCCAGGCTCAGAGTCAGGAAGATCTTGAGTTCAAATCTGGCCTGGGGAACTTACTAGCTGTGTGACCCTGGGCAAGTGACTTCACTCTGTTTGCCTCAGTTTCCCCATCTATAAAATGATCTGGAGAAGGAAATGGCAAACCACTCCAGTATCTTTGCCAAGAAAATCCCAAAATTGGGGTCATGAAGAGTTGGACATGACTGAAACTATTGAACAACATATTGAGTCCTCTAACTATGTGATCATAGGCAAAATCACTTGGCTTCTCTTCGTGGCTACAGTTTCTTCACCTGTATGATAAGGGAGTCAGTCTATCCTAGAGTGTCCCTGAGGTCCCTCTTAACTCTGAAATCCAATGATCCCTTGCAACATCAGATCAATATGAATAATCCCATAGTGCAGGCTTAGAAAATGTAAAACCAGATCTACTTAAGTGGTAACAGAAGGACAACCTGTTGTACAGTATTGAGGTTATGGGTCCAAATTTATTTGGATATGAAAATGTGTTTGGGTTTAATGTTTTCAACAAATAGGGTTACATATAAATCTACAAATGGGTAACATTAAGTAGTAGCTAGGGCCACAGTTGATAAAATGCTGGATTTGGAAGACCTGGGGTCAAATTGGTACTCAGATTTGCCCAAGTATGTGAGCCTGAACAAGTCACTCAACCCCTCTCTCTGTCTCAGTTTCTCCAACTGTAAAATGGGGAAAATAATAGCACCTGTCCCCCAGGATTGCCGTGAGGATCAAAAGCAATCATGTTTGTTAAGAACTTCACAAACTTTAAAGGGCTATATAAATGCTAGCTATTATTCTCATTGATCTGGAACTGGAAAAGATATTAGAGGCCTAGATAGGCAACCCCCTTATTTTACAGATGAGGAAGCTGAGGTGTAGAGAGGTTTAGTGCCTGGTTCCAAGGAAAGTGGGTGATAAGCTTCAGAAGCAGGAGATCCCCAAGTCCTGAGCAGCAGTTTTATCTCACCCTTTGCCTTTGCTGATAAAAGTGGTCTCTGTCAAATGGCTTTGAAATCTCATTTACAGAGTGCTGAGTGTTCAGGGAATTGAGAATGTTGCAAATACTCCGTGTTTATACTGGATTGGACATCCCCATCTCTATTCATCCTCAAGGATTCTAAAGGCCCTTCAGTCCAGCCAACCACCTCATTTTGCACATGCTGTGATTCAAGAAAAGAGAAGTAAAGGTATCTGCTTAGGGTCACACAGCTGTGGTGCATAGGTAACTGAGTGAATGAGGACTCAACAAAGAACTGCCTTATAATGGGGAGGGCCCAATTGAAATTATGTAACCAAAAATTGTAGTAGACCTGTCAAAACCATGTGGACGAGAAAGTCAAGCTCAACATGACTTTTACATACAGAAGACCATGCACAAAATTGATCTTAGATTCTGTGAAACTCTCACCAAGATGTTTATAGCACTCCTGCTGTTTATAGCAGAGGCTGGAAGCCACCTCATGAAGGTGGGTTACTGTCAAAGGAATGGCTGGTTTTTCCAACCATGCTGAGTGGTTGTTTTGAGGGAACCATTCAGCATGTCAAGGCCACTACCCCCTTCATCTGTACCCCTCTAGAGTCCCAGTTCAGAAGCTATCCTTTAAGTAAACACTCCCTCTTGGCCAAGGAATGGGAGCCCACCCAAGTCTGCAGGAGCTGGGAAAATTGTGACTGAATTTGGCTGACTAGAATCATTCAAAATAATAGTAATAATGCTGAGAGGATCACAGAGCTTGGGGAAAAATGGCTTTGTTTTTGGTGCTGTCATGTTTTGGCACTGCAAAGGCCTTTTCCATCCGTTGGTTTTCTTCACGTTTGGGTGGGTGGGGGTTGTTTCTCAACAGTGCTGATGCTTGTATATTCAAGTTATTTAGGTCAAGTCTCTATGGTAAGCAAACACTCTTCCAGTTTCTTCACAGTGGAGTTCCCACCAGATCTGACAATGACTGTGTTAGGGTTGCCACCCAGCAACAAAGCTTTATCAAAGGGAACCCTGTGATTAAAAAAGAAACAGCCATAGAACCCTAGGAGATCAGAGCTGGAAGAAGCCACAGGGATTATCTAGGTTTGGTATCTTGTTTTACAGATGAGGACATCGAGTCCCAGAGGGGGGAAGGGACTTGGTTAAGCTCACACCACTTGTTAGTGGCAAAGATGGATATTGGGGGAGAGGGGAGTGATGCACTAGGATTCAGGACACCTGGGCAGGTGACACATGATGTACTGGAAATGAAGCAAGCCTTAGAGTTGTCATATCTCCATTCAAATCCCAGCTGTCCTACTTCCTAGCTATGAGACTTTGAAAAAATCATCAAATTTCTGGTAAAGAAAGGGGGGGGGGAGGATGGATAAGGCCCAATATTAAATTTATCAAGTCTTGTTCTAAACCTGGGATCCTGTGAATTTTGTCCCTTTTCTATCATTGGCTGATATTGTCAATGGCTACACGACATCCATTACCATCTTTATTTCTCTCTCAAGGAGAAATCAGTTACTTTCCTTTCCTCAAAGGGGCTAGAAAGGAATCCTTCTTTCTCCCCTCTCTTCTCCCTCCTACCCATGAACAGCAGAGTGTATATATCTATTTTGCAATCAACAGAAGGCTGTTCAAACATTTTTGCAACGATTGTAAACAAATCTTTGAACAGCATTAACACATTTAAATTGTCCTCACATCTATCATCTTAACTGACTTCCCCAAAACCCTATGGGGGAGGGAGGTTGAGATTCCCATCTTGTGGATAGTGGGATCCATCTAGTACAGTGGTGGGTGAACTATTTCCACCTCTCTCCTTGTGAGCTGTCCCATTCCCAAACCCAGACACAGCTCCACTTGAAGTGGAAAGGAAGACAAAGAAAATAAGCAGAATTATTTCCCCCAGTGTCCTCCTGGAATTCTTCTGCAGCACAGATAAGCTAGTGAAAATTCTCAAAAGAGAATCACCATTACAAATAGATATTTCACTAGAAACCATGCCATTCTACCCCACTCTAATCCAATCCAATCCAATCCAATTCATTCCAGTCAAACCAATCTAAATCCAACTCAGTTCAGCCTAATCCAATCTAATTCAGTCCAGTCTTAATAAAAGGATTTGTTTTGTAAAATTTGGACTCAGTCAAAGGACCGAACTGGAGGACCTAGAGGGCCATGTGTGGCCTTGACACATCACCCCTGTATAGTATTATATCACTGAGGAAAAATTCATATAGGAGTCCTCCAAAGCAGTGATCAAATCCAAATAGAAGGGGGAGGGGACCTTAAACCTTACATATGGATCTCTGTGGGCCACATATTGACCTGGAATTATATATAGCGTAGTATAGTATAATAAATATAATATAATATAATACAATACAACATAATATAGATAATTATAAGTAATTATATTATATTAATTATATGATATAATTAATATAATTATTATATTATACACATATTTATATATTTCTTTTAAAACATTAATACATCAACACATTAAAATTAGACAGGAACTGTATTTTAATCTGGTTCTGCAGGTACTCAGAAATGTTGGGAACCATATATAGCTCTCGGGTTTGGTATTTGAGACCTCTGCTCCAAACACCTTCTGCATACCCCATAGACAAGAAAGAAAGGAGAGCAAATCCATTGTCAGGCAATTTTATGTTTAATACTAAATTGTATAATAGGGTGAGAAGAATGTCTGTATCACTCACATGACGTTTAGCATGTCTAGCTCTGTATTATTACATATCATTTTATGTTGTATCTTGTCTCCTCAACTAGACTTCAAACCCCTCTAAGAACAGGGACTTTATTCCCCTTTATACTCCCAGCACTTAGCAAGGGAGCTGCCCTGCACATAATAGGTACTTAATTTTGGTTTGTGGATCTCAGTAATGACAAAGAAGAATATGTTGTCCACAGTCTTTGATACCCATTTTAATCCCATCAGAGAGAATATACTCCTTTTGAGTCCAGTATTGGGTTCCTGGAAACCCATCCCAATCACCTGGAGGATCAGCCCAGACTTTCCTGGACAGACATGACAGAAAGTATGTTTGCATAAAGGGAAGTTACAGGGGTAGTTAGGTGGCATCAAAAGGACATGAGTTCAAATCCAACCTCAGACGCTTGACACCTAGCTGTGTAACCTTGTGCAAGTCACTTAACCCCAACTGTCTTGCCTTCCCCTCTCAAAAAAAATAAAATAAAATAAAAATAAAGAGACGTTATAGATTTGGAGCCATAAACCCTGAGAGGTGAAAAAATTTGCCCTGGTCACATGGGAAGTCACTGGAACTCATCTGTATTGATAATGCCAATAGGAATGCCTGTTCCTGGTCCTTACATTAGGAAGCCAAAAGACAGGATCCAGGAAATATCACAGCGTAATTGAAATCCTAACCCCTGCTGTTGGGCTCCTGCCATGTTCAGCAAATACCGCCTGCTTCGGGCTTGTGTTTTTTCAGTGTTGATGTTTGGCAAGAGGTCAAGATGAAGTGAGGCATGAAAGCTGAGCACTAGATGTCCAGATGCCCAGGCCATGGCTATGAGTCACCACCTTGCCTCGATCATTCACTTGCTCAGATATAGCAACTTAGCCTTTCTTAGCCTGCGATGTCATACTATTAGCTTGTTGTAAAGGGATTTGTCCTATATTCATTCCCAAATGCCATGAAAGTATTTCATCTTTATAAAAAAGATACTTTTATGTTTCTTTGGATGTCCAACAGTAGCCATATTTTGTCGATCCATGGTTCTGTTCTTTACATGAATTAGCCAATGCATCTGTTTTATTCATTAAACTAACATTGATTAAGCAATTATTATGAGCAGAGAGCACTGTGCTAGGCACTGGGGAAGATATCAAGCTTAGATAAGACATATTCTCTGTCTTGTGCATTTTCTGGTCTCACAGGTAGCATGGTAGAGCGAGGATTTGAAAACAGGTCCTGTAACTCCAAAATCCAGTCCATAAAATGGTTAAAATCTACATTTTCTCCATTTCCAACCTTGAAGCAAAGTAGAATTGATAGTATTATCAACTTAGAGTTGGGAGAGAACTAGTAAGTGTCTGAGGCCAGATTTGAACTCAGGAAGATGAATCCTACTGTACTGCACCTCAAGGTCAACTGCAAGTCATGTTATCATCTCCCTGATGTCATGGTCGTCTTCAATACAACAACCTTTTAGCTGCTGGAAGAGAAGATAGAAGTTATCTAGCCCAGTCCCCTCACTTTACTAGTTGAGGAAATTGAGACCTAGAGGGCTGAAATGATTTGCCTCAGTTCACACAGGCTGCCAGTGGAATACTTCTGTATTGATGGTGCCAGTAGTAATGTCTATACTTGGTCCCTACCATGACCAAAGAACACATTAGGAAGCAAAAGCAGGGTTCAGGAAATATCACAGAATAATTGAGATCCTCACTCCTACTACTGGGCTCCTGCCATGTTCAGCAAACACCTCCTCCTGCTTTGGGCTTGTGTTTTTTCAGCGTTGATGTTTGGCAGTAGGTCAAGATGGAGGGAGGCATGAGAGCCAAGCACTTGATGTCCAGAAGCCTGGGCCGTTTCTGTGAGTCACACTCTTGCCTCCTTATTCTCTTGTTTAGCAAGAGCACCTTAGTTTTCCTCAACCTCAGTCTTTGCATTGGTAGCTTTCTGTGATGGGATTTGTTCTGTATTTACAAAGGGACTGTTCTCATAACAAAGCTATCTATGTATGTATATACATTATATATATGCATGAATACACATACATACACAAATATGTGTATATGTATGTATTGAGAGAGAGAGAAGAGAGGGAAGGAGGAAGAGAGAGAGAAAGAGAGAGAGGGAGAGAGTCTTTATGAATGTCCCATAGTAAATGTGCTTTATTAATTTAAGTCTGTTCTCTTTACAATGAATTATCTAATGTAATTTTTTTATTCATTCATTCTTCCATCCATCAGTCCATTCATTTAATAGACAGCTCTGAGTAGACCACTGTGCTAGGCACAAAGTTTAGAAAAGACGTATTTATTGTCATGCATTTTCTGTTCTCTGTCTATATAATGGTCACTTTCTATAATGATTGTCAACAGTTTTGACTGTAGACAATATAAATCAATATGTTGGCTCCCCTGATAGAATGGGAGCTCCTTGAGGGTAGGGGGTGTTTTGTTTTTGTGTTTCTGGTGCTTGGCCCATGGTAAACAGGTGCTCTCTAAAAGCTTGTTGATTGATTGCTATTCAGAAAGGGTGAGCAAAGAACTGAGCTGATTTGGCCTATACATATAACATTCTCATTTTGCTATCTGGTAGCAAATGTACTTCAATTTCTCTCTCTATTGTTTTTTAAATTTTCTTTTATTTTTTGTTTTTTGGAGGGCAATTGGGGTTAAGTGACTTGCCCAAGGTCACATGGCTAGTTTTTTTTTGTATTAAGTGTCTGAGGCCAAATCCGAACCCAGGCTCCTGAATCCAGGGCTGGTGCTCTATTCACTGTGCCACCTAGCCGCCCTCTATTCTTTATCTGAAACTTTTCAACCAACTTTGACAGTAAAATCTACTTAAATGCTTAAATTAATGATCTTCAAGCTTTTATGATGACATGACTATTAGTAAACATTTTTGAATATATATCCCTAATATATATTTACTTATTTATGAAACACATACCTTATATTACTTTAGTGATAACTAGAATTGGCATGAAACACACAAAAATAGAATTTTAAGAGGATAAGATAAAGATGAAACAATATTTGATGTCATGGTCAATAGAGAGCTATTGGGATTTGTTGAGTAGAGGAGAGATATGGTTTGATCAATGCTTTAAAAAACCATTTTGTCTTTCCTCAACTGATAAATGATTAAAGTATATGAACAGGCAGTTTTTGGATGAAGAAATCAAAACTATCTATAGTCATATGAAAAAATGCTCTCTCTATTTATAAGAAAATATGAATTAAAATAGCTCTGAGGTACCATCTCATACCTCTCAGATTGGCTAATATGACAGAAAAGGAAAATAATAAATGTTGGAGAGGATGTGGAAAAATTAGGATGCACTGTTGGCAGAATTTGAACAGATCCAACCACTCTGGAAAGCTATTTGGAACTATGCCCAAAGAGCTATAAAACTGTTCATGCTCTTTGGTCCAGCAATACCACTCCTAGGTCTATATCTCAAATAGATTTCTTCAAAAATGGGAGGAGAGGAAGACCCTATCTCTACAAAAATATTTATAGCATTTTTTTTTTTGTGGTGACAAAGAATTAGAAATTGAAGGAATGCCCATCAATTGGGGAATGGCCAAACAAATTGTGGTATATGATTGTAATGGAATACTATTGGGCTGTGAGAAATGATGAGCAGGCAGATTTCAGAAAAATCTGAAAAGACTTCAATGAACTGATATAAAATGAAGTGAGCAGAACCAGGAGAACGTTGTACAGAGTAACAGCAATGATGTACTATGATCAGCTGTGAATGACTTAGCTATTCTCAGCAGTACAATGATCCAAGGCAATTTCGAAGAACTCATGATGAAAAATTCTATCCACCTCCAGAGAAAGAACTGATAGAGTCCAAATGAAGATTGAAGCATACTATTTTTCATTTTCTATATTCATTTGTGTTTTTTCCCCTTTTTGGGTCTGTGTCTTCTTTCACAACATGACTAATATGGTAATATATTTTCATGTCAAATTGCTTACTTTCTCAGGAAGGGGGGAGGTGAGGAATGGAAAGAGAAAATTTGGAACTCAAAAATTTTTTTAAATGAATGTCAAAAATTGTTTTTACATGCAACTGGGGGAAAAGAAAATATTATTTAATTAAAGAAAAATTACTTTGGCAGCTATGTGGAGAATGGATTGGAGAGGAGAGAGACATATCTTAGGGAGGGGGACAGAAATGAGGGAGGGAGGGATAGAATTTGGAACTCAAAACTTTAAAAAGAAAACAAATTAGGAGATTGTTTTGTCATGTAATTAGGGAAAATGTTATTTAGAAAGAAAAGACATGGAATCCAGTTAGAAGGCTATGCAATATTCTAGGCATGAGATGGTGAAGACATACTATCCTAGTGGATGTAGGAATTGAAAGAAAGGAATAGATGTGAGAGATACCGCTGAGAGAGAAGTGACAGTATTTAGCAAACGATTAGTTATGTTCCAGTACTTAGCACAATGCTTGGAACATAGTAGATATTTAATAAATGTTGATTGATTGATTGATATGTGGGTGAGAGAAAGTAAGAAGTTGTAGATACTAATCTAGGTGGCTAGAAAGATGATGGTGCCTCAACAAAAAAAGGGAAGCTGGGAAGAGGGTGGGCACAGGCAGAAAGGAAATTAATTCTGTTTTGGACATGTTGAGTTGGAGAAACCTATAGGGCATGATATGAAATTTCAAGTAGGTAGCTGGTGATTTGGGACTAGAGCTCAGGGGAGAAGTTAAAGCTTCATATGTAGGTCTGGGAGTCATCAGCATAGAGATTTTAACAGGTCCTGTGGTTGCATTGTTGAGGAGGTCACCAAATGAGAGAGAATACAGAGAGAAGAGGGTCTGAATTAAAGACACAAATAGGGAATGTGATATGGATGATAATACAGCAAAGAAGACTGAAGAGGGATGGTCCAAAAGGCAGGATAAGAACCAAGAAAGAAAACCCAAAGAGGAGAGAGTCAAGTGTACAGGAGGTAAGGGGAGATCAAAAGGGTCAGATATTGTCAGAGAGGTTAAGAAGGATGA
Organism: Petaurus breviceps papuanus; assembly: GCF_028583685.1. Taxonomy (NCBI): domain Eukaryota; kingdom Metazoa; phylum Chordata; class Mammalia; order Diprotodontia; family Petauridae; genus Petaurus; species Petaurus breviceps. Next base: position 18,621,521 of record NW_027185764.1, read on the forward strand.
GGAATGAGAAAAGGCCATTTGATTTGGCAGCAATCACTGGTAACTTTGAAAAGAACAGTCTCAGTTGATTGAGGAATCAGGGAGCTTGAAAACTTGGGGCACTAGAAGAATGGTGACACCCTTGACAGAAACAAGTAAGTTTGGAAGAAGAATGGGTTTAGGAGAAAAAAGAATGTAATTATAATTCATCTATGCTTGCTTTTCCTGTATTATTAGTTCTTTTCCACTAAAAAATGAAAGGAGTAAGGCTTCCTCACTGACCATTGTCCAGGAGCAAAGAGCCTGCTGCTATGGTAATGGGGCAAAAGATGCTGACATAGATACAGAATTATACCTGTGTAGCTACTATGTGTACTAGGGTCTGGTTAGGTTATAGCTTTCCTGAGGACCATCATGCCTAGGGCAGTCATAGGGAAGGCCATGTCAGCAGTGGCAGAGGGTGGAAGGGAAGGAGGTGAAATAGTTGTGTTGGAGCCAAATTATAGTTATGAGAATGGGGACAGTTGAAATGTGACCCATCTTCCTACTTCCTGGTTGATCACAAAGCCCTTGGGGGTCAAACCACTTCTTCCTTGGCCTTCCACAGAGCCCCGTTCCCCTACTTCAAGTCCACGGACTGAAAATAAACCTTTCTACATCAAGAGATTTATATTCTGAAAAAGAAAGTCAGGGAAATATGCTCATGTCACTTTCCTTGTTCTTCCACTGGGTTCTTATCATGCATTTTTCCAGACTTGTTGTTTGTCCTTTGTTTTAGAAGAGGACTCATGACACCAAAGGATGATGTCTTAACTTGTGCATGAATTGGATTTAAGTGAGGCAGAGTTGCAAATGTCATTAGCCTCACTCTCTCTTCCAGAGTCATTGAAGTCCAGTGGAAAGACAAAAGTCAGGACAATAGTTGATGGCCTGGGATGCAGTGGATGACCTTGGCATCTCCAATGTCTGACCAGCTCTAAGCACTCCATGGTACTTGCTTCAGTTTCCTTCATGGCCACTGCAACAGATTGTTCTCATTGGCCCATTTGGTCAGGGGGATGTATTCATGTGCTTGGGATAGACATCCCCTTAATTCAGGAATGAATTTTGAGGCCTGTAGGTTACCCTCAACCTGGTTTAATCCATCTGCTGAGCTGACTTACTGGGGTGTGGCCCCTGTGTACACTACAGCTTCCTGGGGCCACAGGGGACTATTGTGTTGCATAGAGAATTTGTGTAACTAGTTCTTGCAATGAGAATGGGAATTCAGCAATGTATTCTTCATAATAAAATTAAAATAAAACAGCTTAATGTAAGGCACTATAGAATTGGTTATAATTGCATTTTATGATAATGATAACAAATCACTTTTCTTGTTCAGCTATGTATAGTTAGTGACAATAAGTATTGCCACACTTATTTTATGAATGAGGAAACAAAGGCTTAAAGAAATTAAATTATTTTCTCAGAATCACACAACAGATAAATGTTTGAATCAGATATTGAACTTAGGACTTCTGTATACAAAGTGACAATCACTCTACTTCGTTATACAGGCCCTACCTCCTAGGAGAGCTGTGAGGATACATGCTAGGAATTTCAAGACCGTTGATGATCATAGCTACAGACAGACAAACAGATAGATAGATAGATAGATAGATAGATAGATAGATAGATAGATAGATAGATAGATAGATAGATAGAAAGATAGATGGACAAGTAAAACATCTATTAAGTTTTCACTATATGCTAGATATTGTGCTAAGTGTTGGGGATACAAATACAATTAAGCAAGATCATTACTGCCTTCAAGGAATTTAAATGTTAATGGAAGAAGAACATACATATAAGGGGTCTGTGAAGGAATGAAGGCACCCTCTTGGGGACAAGAATTGTCAAGGAGGCCTGGTTTCCCACAAAAGAAGGCAAAAAGCTCACCAATCAGAGCTGAGGGAACCAGGGATGGAGTCCTTTAGAGTTGGAAGCTATCTGGCTAGGGTATAACCATTTCCTAGTTCAACTTTGTCATTTTATAGATGAGCAAACTGAGGCCCAGAGAAATCCTCCTCGCACCAGGAGGAAGTGGCAAAGGTAGGAATTGAATGAGGCCCTCTTCTTCCAAATCCCCCTCTCTGGAAAGAGTGTAGTACACTGTCATCTTTTATGAGCAGTATCTTAGGATTCTCAGGCAAATGTTTCAGAGCAGGCACTGAATTGGGAATCCAAAGGAAAGGGTCATCTTCTATTTTCAGTTGTGGACAGAAAATAAAACAAAACAAAACAACCTGGCAGGAATCAGAGTACTTCAAGATGTTAGTCATCCTTGGCAAATGTTCCTATATATCGGGAAAATCAAGCCTGTCATCCAAATTGGGCAAGTGAATGAAACAGACAGAGCCCCATTGGGCCAGCTGCCCTCCCCAGTTTGTGATTTCAAGTGATTCACTGAACAATAGCCTTAATGTAGGCTTGGAAGGGTATAACAATGACCCCATGATGTCACTGGGTGTGTGACCATACCTTATCTCTGATCCAGGGGAAACAGGGAACTCTGTCATCCCTGAGTCCTTCGGGGCCAGATGTGGCTAGAGCCCTAGCATACATATGATTCCCCTGGATGACAATGGGCCGTGGGCTGAGAGGGAACTGTAAACCCCAGTCTGAGGTCTTCCAGAAGAACTAGAAGGAAATCAAACAAGTAATCTTGTCTCAAAGAGTTCCTTTCTTCAATGACTAGTGTTCCAGCCTCTCTCTGGTAATTTCTTGTCTACCACCCATTTCAGGCTTATGACTGACATCGGTGTCAGAAGATCTAGGTTTGAACCCATTAAGCTGACTTCATCCTTTTCTAATCGTGTGACCATGAACAGGTAACTGGACCTTTATTTCCCCTACAAATAATAATACCTAGTATTCATATGGCATTCTTTAAGGTTTGTAAAGTATTTTATATAAGTGGTCTTGTTTGATCCTCACAACCTTGTAAGTAGATGCTATTATAATTTTACAGAGGAGGAAAAACAAGGCTGAGATAGGTGTTTTGTCACTGGCCCAGGGTCATACAACTAAGTAAATGGCTGAGGCAGGATTTGAACTCAGGTCTTCCTGACTGTGTCACCCAGCTTCCTAGTGAAGACTTGTACTACATAGCTCACAGGAGCTATGTTGTTATAAGGAAAACACATTGTAAAAGGTTTGCTGTTGTTTGGTTGTTTCAGGCATGTCCAACTCTTCATGACCCCATTTGGGGTTTTCTTGGCAAAGGTACTGGAGTGGTTGCCATTTCCTTCTCCAGCTTATTTTATAGATAAAAAACTGAGGCAAGTAGGGTTAAGTGACTTGCCCAGGGTCACACAGTTAATGTATCTGAGGCCAGATTTGAACTCAGAAGGAAGAATCTTCCTGATTCCAAGTCCTGCTACTCCATGTAAGATACTTTGCAAACTGAAGAGGGCTATATAAGTATTAACTATCATTATTGTTGGACAGCTTGGTGATGCAATGGATAGTGTGCTAGGTCTGGAATCAGGAATCATCTTCATGAGTTTAAATTCAGCCTCAGACATTTACTAGCTGTGTGACCCTGGGCAAGTCACTTCACCCTGTTTGCCTCAGTTTTCTCATCTGTAAAATGAGCTGGAGAAGGAAATAGCAAACAATTCCAGTATCTTTGCCAAGAAAAGCCCAAATGGTGTCATAGAAGTTGGACACAAATGAAAAATGACTGAATAACAGCATTCTTATTATTGCCGTGCTCTACCACTCCTAAGCAAATAGCAGCTCTGGACAGTTATGGTTTCTCTCCTCTCATCCAGCTTCTTCCTCCATCCCCCCAGGGGGCAAGAATAACCCAAGAGATTGTAAGTGAACAGTGGTTGTCATGTGTAGCAGCAAGAACCCTAGCATGGCTGCTAGCACAGGTTCTTTGATCTGCTTTTCTAAAGGAAAGCAACTCAAAAAGGGTTAACAATCTTACTTTAATCAATCAAACATAAATCATTTACCTAGTTCAGGGGAAAAAGTCAGCACCCTGAACTTCAGAGAATACAAACAGAAGTTATAAGCAGACAAAAATACAGACAGAGAAAATAACACAATTCAGCAATCTAACAGACAGGGCTTCCAGTTTTCTGACCATCAGATCCATACCTAGTTAGTCACCAGAGAGAGAAGCACCAACATCTGGGATTTCAAAGCTGGGGGGCTCAATGGCTGCCCAGAATCTCATCTGGGCAAATCACACAACTCTTCCCAAAGTGATCTTGTGTTATTCTGATTGTGTTTCCACAATACTCAAATTGTTTCTTCCTGATAGCTTGTAATATTTTCTCCTTGGCCTAGGAACTCTGGAATTTGGTTATGATATTCCTAGGAGTTTTCTTTTTGGGATATTTTTCAAGAAGTGATTGATGAATTCTTTCAATTTCTATTTTGCCTTCTAGTTCTAGAATATCAGGGCAATTTTCCTTGAGAATTTCTTGAAGAATGATTTCTAGTTGTTTTTTTTTTTTTGATCATGGCTTTCAGGTAGTCCAATAATTTTAAAATTATCTCTTTTGGATCTATTTTCCAGGTCAGTGGTTTTCCCAATGAGATATTTCCCAATGCCTTCTATTTTTTCATTTGTTTGGATCTGTTTTATAGTTTCTTGATTTCTCGTAAAGTCATTAGCTTTCATTTGCTCCAATTTAATTTTGAAGGAATTATTCTCTTCAGTGAGATTTTGAAATTCCTTTTCCATCTGGAAAATTTGGCTTTTTAAGGCATTCTCTCCTCATTGGCTTTTTGGGCCTCTGTTGCTATTTGAATTAGTCTGTTTTTTAAGGTGTTATTTTCTTCAGTTAGATTGTTGACCTGCTTTTCATGATTTTCTTGCATCATTCTCATTTCTCTTCCCAATTTTTCCTCCACTTCTCTTACTTGATTTTCAGAATCCTTCTTGAGCTCCTCCATGGCCTGTAACCAATTCATATTTTTCTTGGAAGCATTTAATGCAGGAGTTTTGACTTCATCGACTTCTTCTGGTTTCATGTTTGATCCTTTTTGTGTCCAAAAAAGGATACTATGGTCTGATTCTGCTTCCTCTGCTTGCTTATCTTGCCAGCCAATTACTTGACTTTTGAGGCCTTTGCCACGGTAGAAACTCTGCTTCCAGAGTGGAGAGAACTATGTCCCAAATCTCTGGAGTTTTTGCATATGTTGTCAGAGCTTTTGTTAGGGCTATGAGGAGGGTGCCCTCTCTACAGACATCCCAAGCTCTGGCTCACTGGCCACACACCCCAGGACCACCACCCAAGACCACAATCCAGATCTAAGTAGGTCAAAGCAAGAGCAATTACCCTCTGAATGGTTGCTTGGTCCCTGTACAATCTGCAGGCCAGGAGCTCTGGAGGCAGCCAAGTGGCAGCAGCTATAATTGCTCTTCCACCTCTTGCCCTGAGGGCTGGGGCCGGACCATGCTCTTCTCTCACCCAGTTCCAACAGAGTTCCTGATTGATCTTTTACTTTCTCTTTGGTGTTTATGGGTTGAGAAGTGTGGAAACCACCACAGCTGCTGGTGATCACTCTCCTCAAGTCCTCTCTGTCTGGTCTGGGCCACTGGTCTGGGCTGCCCTGGGTCTGGGACAATGTGGCTCACACAGGATTACACTCAGCTCCCAGCCTGGTGCAGTAGACCCTTCCTGTTGGCCTGCCAGGCTGCCTTCAGCGGGAGATTTATTTCCCTCTGTCACTTTGTGGGTTCTGTAGCTCTAAAATTTGTTTAGAGTCTTATTTTACAGGTTTTGGAGGCGGTTGGGGCAGGAGCGCAGACAAGTTCTGACTTTTATTCCACCATCTTGGTTCTACCCCCCTATTGACCTATTTCTGAAGGATGTCATGAGCACTGGTAGACCAAAGATGGTCAATGCCAGTGATAAGGCACCTTAGGAAAACGTGTATGTGGGGGGGAAGGGCTGGTATTTCTATCTTAACTTCACTCATATACTTCCTGAAGTTTTTACAGATTCATCCTCCTTCTCCCCCAGCTGCTGGTATCTCCCTGCCTATTTACCTTGTTCCTATATTTTACTCTAGGCAAGTCACTTAAATCCTCAGTAACCCAGGCTATTTTCTAAGACTAGGAGCCATGGGGTGGCCAGGTAGCATAGCGAGTAAGAGCACCGGCCCCAGTGTCGGGATGACCTGGAGATCGAATCCAGGCTCAGACACTTAGCACCCACCCAGAAACACCTGGCCGTGTAACCTTGAGCAAGTTACTTAACCCCAATTGCTTTAAAAAAAAAAGACTAGGAGCTGCAGAAAAGATGCCAATTTGCATTGGTAGAAGGAGTTTCCTATACAGTGAAACCACAAGTCCAAGCCTTATTCCTATGTAGGGACATGTTATCTCCCCCAATATTTTAGGGTAGGGTATCTCACTTTTGTCTCTGTATTTCCATCTCTTAGCACAGAGCTTCGAACAGAATACTCTTGGGGTGGCTAGGTTGCACAGTGATTAGAGCACTGGCCGTGGAGTCAGGAGGACCTGAGTTCAAATCTGGCCTCAGACACTGTACATTTACTAGCCATGTGACCTTGGGCAAGTCACTTAACCCCAATTGCCCTGCCTTCTCCCCTCCAAAAAAAAAAAGAATGGAATCCTCTTGATCTAGTGACACTGGCCTTCTTGTTGTTCCTCAAATAAGTTACTCTATCAACTGACTTCATGCATTTTCACTGGTTGTTCCCTATGCCTGGAATTCTCCTTCTCCTGACCTCCCTGGCTTCCTTCTAGGCCTAGCTAAGATCTCAATTTCTACAAGAAACCTTTTCCAATCCTCTCATGGTAGTACCCTTCCTCTTTGAGTATCTCTAATGTATCCTACATTAATCTTCTTTTTCCTTTTGGTCTTTTTGGAGGAGGAGAAGGCAGGGCAATTGGGGTTAAGTGACTTGTCCAAGGTCACACAGCTAGTAAGTGTTAAGTGTTTGAGGTAGAATTTGTACGCAGGTCCTCCAGGTTTGGTGCTGTATTCATGGTGCCACCTAGCTGCTCCAATAAATCTTGTTTGTATATAGTTGTTTGCATATTCTCTCCTCTATTAGACTCTGAGCTCCTTGAGAACAAGTGCTAATTTTATGTTATACTATGTTGGGGTGGTTAGGTGGCTAAATGGATAGAGTGCTGGGCCTGGAGTCAGGAAGACTCATCTTCCTGAGCTTAAATCTGGACTCAGACACTTATTAACTATGTGACCCTGGGCAAGTCACTTCACCCTGTTTGTCTCAGTTTTCTTATCTGTAAAATGAGCTGGAAAAGGAAATGGCAAACCGCTACAGTATCTTTGCCAAGAAAACCCCAAATGGGATCATAAAGAGTTGGATATGCCTGAAAAATTATATTATATTGTCATGTTATGTTACTGGATGGTATGACATGTTATGCTTTGGTCTTTTTTTGTATCCTCTGTGTTTAGTAAAGTGCCTGGCACGTAGTAGGTACTATTAGTGACCAATTGATTTTTTTCAGGTCTTGGGTCTTAGCTCATTTCTCAGTTGCCTTATAAGAAATTGCATAGATCTCACAAATGAATTTTTTTTACTTTTCTTAGCTGAGAGGATGCCAAAGCTTGGGCTAAAAGTGGATTATTTTACCATCCACCAGACTTGAGGCAGAAAACTATGCAGCCCCATGTCTTCATTTATGGAATCAGCCCATTCTAATTCATCCAGTTGCTCCCCATATTTCAAAGGGTCAGCTCTCCATTCTCTTCCCTCTAGCTATGTATTTTCTTCTGGAAAGGGAACGTGTTATTTCTCTTTCCCAGCTGACATACCTTATAAACTTGACAAGAAAACAATGATTACAGCAGTAAAGCCCCATGTACAACCCCTCTTAAGGATATAAAACATACCATCAGGGAGATAATTAATGTGCCAACCATTATATATGAGATAATTATATTAATCAAATAAATCAAAAGCAACCTGGTGGCTTTATTTGGACAGAAGGCAAAAATCTCTTCCCTCTGAGCCAAATCTCCCTGCCCACTTACCTCTCCCTCTTCCCCTCCCTCCAGCAAAATGACCCTGTGCCACCATCTCCAGTATTTCTGACCTCATTCATTGTGTTCACAGTATGAGAGGATATCTCCCAAGATGCATTTTCAAGATGTCGTTCCTGCATCAAATGAGATTGCTACAGTGTGTTCTTTTCTATTTTAGCTAATGCATATCAGATCCAAAAGGAGCCTAATGTTGTAATTAGCTTGTCTCCTTTTTATAAACCCTATGCGATTTGGGTGTCTAAACTCAGGAAGAATGGGATTGAGTTTCTCCACTCTGAACTTGGCAGGAATTGCCATGATCTGCATTGATTAAAAAAAATTGGTGATTATGGCCGAGGTCTGCGTCTTTGTCAGGTTGTGAGAAGATGAGCATCAAAGGATGAGATTTGAGAAGGTCTGCCAGACTCCGAAGCCACATGAAAGAAACTTGCCTTAGATTGGACTTAATGGGACAAATTGAATTTGGCTCCTGAGAATCATCCCTGAGTCATTTGCCAGCATGAATGTTAAATTTGTAGGTACAAGATGGGCATGTTTGTGGTGAATCTTCCCTTTGTCTTGATCACAGGTTCCATAAATCATTATAATAATACCTCAAATACATCAGGTACTTAAAAAAAATCCAAGGAGCACGAGGTATTTCACAGGTAACATCTTGATGCTTCCAGCCTCCCTATGAAGTAATGAGAGGTATATATTTTATTTGGAAACATGGGTCACAGAAAAACTAAGTGACTTGCCTGTGGTTACATGGACACCTCCGGAAAAAGTGAAGATTAAAACTGGGTCTTCTGAATCTTCTGTTCATCTTCCTTCCACTGTTCTGAGAAGTTTCAAAGTTGTGACTTCAAACAACCCATTTTGGCTGCAAAGAACAGATCATAGTATCATATACCTAGAATTGGACGGAACCTTAGATTCCATCTAGTCCAACCATTTCATCTTTTCAGAAAAGGAAACCGAGGCTCAGGAAATTTAAGCTACTTATATCCATGAGACCAGTAAATTTCCAGAGGTGGGATTTGAACAAGGTCTTCCTGACTCTAAGCCCACCCTATCCATTCTGTCATAGTGAGAGTAAGAAAACACTCCCTTTTTTTGGTAGGGAGGCAAGGGATTATGAATACATAATGAGGTATACACCGTCAAATATGGTGACTAAGTAGGTTGGTTTCTTTGTGACAAGGGAAGGCTTGAGAATAGACACTGAGATGACTGACATACAAACAAAAGCTATCAATAAGACTCTTCATCCTCTTCCTTTTCCTCCTCTTACTAGTATTACTAATATTAGTAGTAACAAGAAAAATAATGTGTCTTCAAGGAATACCAATCTCCCCAGGGGGCTACAAATGGCTTTCAATTTATGACATGGCCAGCTTGTTGAAAATTCCCCCTGACATTCTCAGTTCCTTGGAGTCATTTGGAAGAATGGTCCAGAAAAGCAATGATTCCTTATTTCTATGTTCGCATTATTCCCCAGAAAGTTGCAGATCCCGGGGTTTGGGGGATGGGATGGATTGGAGGCCTTGAGCCAGTGTGGGATTTTCAGGAATCATGCCTTCCCTGGGCTTGGTATCCACAAATGTATGCAGGGTACCATGACAAGCCCTTCCCACACCCTGTCTGTGACCAGCTTGTACCCAGGCTACACATATAGAAACATGTGCCTGGCCCAAAGGTTAAACACAAAAATGCCCTTTGAACTGTGTATTCGGAAAGGTCTTGAGTATGAAACACCTGCTTTGGATTACTGAAGTGTCTTGATTTTTTTTTTTAATGAGTTTACAACCTCCTACTAGTGTGATGGCCTAGGAGTCTAAAAAGGCCTTCACCAGCTGTGCCATGTTGAGTAAGTTGCTAAGCTTCTCTGAGCATTGGCTTCCTACTTAATTAAAACCATCCCAGAAGCTCAGTGTTCTTCTGAGAATCAAACGGAATAATGGATGTGAGAGCACTTAAAAGAACATGAAGAGCTGGTGACTTTGTAAAGACAAATGACTGAGAAAAACTTAACATCCTCTCCATGCAGTGATCAATCATGATTCCAGGGCATTAAGATTGAAGAAGGCTATCCACCCCTTGGCAGAGAAGCATTGGACTCAAAATGGAGAACAAGTCAAGCATTTTAGCACATGGCCAGTGTGGGAATTTTTTCTTGTCTGTATATATTTGTTTCCAGGGATTTGTTTTGCATTTTTTTCCCTTTTCGTTGGGTTGGGGGATGGGGAGAAGGGAGAGAAAATAAATGCTTGTTAAAAGTAATAAGGATCGAATATACCACAGGCTATGACTGTTCATTCCAAATATTTGACCGATTTGACAGGGGAATGGGATGGAATAAAAGAGGGTTTTGGGTGAGGCACAGATAAAGCCTGAATCTTTAGGCTATCCACAATTTTGGATGAAATAGGAAAAACCCAACTAATCTATTTGATATTTGGCAAGCCTGAGGAGCTTTTCAAATACATGCTAATGGGTTGGTAATTTGTTATGTTATCAATGCAGAGCTAGCTATTATGGGGATATAAGGCAATAGAAGACGGAGTCTCTGCTCTCGGGAGCTTACAGAGACACAAAAGAGGTTAGCTTCAAAGACAAGACGAATTTAAAGGAAATAACAAGATGACAATATGAAAAAAATATTGAGAGATTGGCAAAGTTTCAAGCTCTGCCTCTGACGTACACACATGCTTGTTGTGTGACCACGGACAAAATGACAACCTTTTAGCATACCGGGCAACTCTCCAAAACTAAGTTATCGATGAATTGCTGGTCTGCATCAGGGAAGGAAATTCCTTATGTAGGTCACACAACAAGTCTGAACCTAAAGATAAAAGTAGAAAACTCAGTTTGGGCCAGAGTTCCATCCTAAATTTCACTAGGCCTTGTAGATGAGTCTGACCAATAGATAGCCAAGGGGTTGACTCCACTGACCATCTCACTTTTTGATATTTTTGGAGAATAGTATAGCATATCATAGAATAACTTTCAGGGAGGGGACTTTTTAGCCTCTGACTCAAGAGTCAGTGGCGTGTTTCCATTCTATCACACTGCCTTAGTGAGTTGCAGTGGTCAAAAAATAAAAAATAAAAGAAATCAGCATCTGTTGGTCAAACTTCTGGTGATGAGTCTCTTCAAACTTGGCTAGTCTGTTTCTCAGAAAATTTTAGGGTCATAGATTTGGAGCTTTAAGGGACTTAGAAATTCTTGAATCTAACCCCTTCATTTTACGGATGGGGAAGCTGAGGCAGAGAGAGGTTTCAAGGCGTATGCATCCTTATAAAGCTAGTGAGATGCTTAGGATTGGGACCGCATGTTGTGGTGGATAGAGAGATGACTTACAAGTCAGGAATGACTGAATGAGTAGGGTGGTCAGTGCTAGGGAGGAAAACGTGAAAGCAGAAGACAGTTCTTAGCTGAAGGAAACTTCCATTCTAATGAGGGAGACGCATGCAGAGAAAAAAGGTGGCCAGGGAGGCATATTTTAATTTGTGTATACCATGGGATGGTAAGTGGAGGCATAGAGGGATAGACTGATACTCTTTTTCCAGGAACAATAATATAATGGTAATAATAGCCACAGTAAGCATTTATATAGTGCCATCTGTATGCCAGACACCATGCTAAGCATTTTACACATATTATCTCATTTTATCTTCACATTCATCCTGGGAGATGGATGCTTATTATTATCTCCATTTTACAGATGAGGAAACTGAGGCTAAGGCTAAGGTGACTTACCCAGGGTCATACAGTTAGTTAAGTGTCTGAGACAGATTTGAACTTAGTTCTTCCTGACTCCAAGCCCAGTGCACCATCTTCTGTGCCACCTAGAAAATATAATGATGGTTCCTCAACTGGAAGGCATGAGTGCAATCCCCTGCCTCTGACACACCAGCTGTGTTACCTTCTCAGTTCCCTAAGCAACTAACTCTCCAAAACCATAAACTGTATAGCAGGTGTCTATCTGAATAGGTAGAGGCAGTTTCCTCATCTGGAAGTTCCTATACCAATAAAATCACAGGTTTGGTAGCCCCCCCCCAAAAAAAACACCCAAAAAACAAAAAGAGAAAAAAAATCAATGGGCTGAAAAAGGATGTCAGAAAAGGAAAAGTTTGAGCTCAGAAAGTCAACTTCCTAGAATAGAAAGGGGCCAGCTTTCTGGGAATCCCAGCCACAGTGAGGATGGGGATGAGGGCCTCCAGATCCCCTGATAAATGTCCTTGCTTCAGTGATATTTGATCCTTAGGAAATAATGTTGATATTGTTCCAAGTGGCCTGGCAATGATTTTTGCCACCCCCTCTTCTTCCTCCTCACCACACTCTGGCCGAGTGCCATTCTGCCCCCATTCATTCTATCTGCATGACGTTCAGAAGAACTTCACAGCAGCGTTTAAATATAGGAAAGGTCAATGTATAGGTTTGATGGCTGGCAGCTGCTTGAAATCTCTACTGAGAATGACCCAAGAGGAAATGGGCAGTATGGGAGGCTTAAGTCAGACAAAGAGAAGAATGTTCTGACAGTGAGGGTGGTTTCCCACTGGGCTGGATGACTAAGAAGATAGAACGTTCTCAATCAATCAGCTTAATCAACAAACACTGTGTTCCATTCACTGTGCTAGGTCCTGGGGGTACAAAGAATAAAACAGTCCCTACTCTCAAGGGGCTTACCTTCTGTCAGGGAAGAAAACAAATACATACATAAGTTAGGTCAAGTCAACAAGTGTTTATTATGTGTCAGGCAATGTGCTAAGAACTGGGGACACAAAGAAGGACAAAAAACCAGACCCTGATCTCAAAGAGCTCAGAGTCTTATGGGAGAGACTCATTCAAGCAACTCTATCCAAACAAGATTTTACTAATATATAGGGTGAAATGGAAATTAACTCAGAGGAATGATTTAAAAGAGATGGGAAGGGGTTCTGTAGAAGGTGGGGCCTTTAGCTGAGATTTAAAAGAAGCCAGGAAGCAGAAATGAGGAAGGAGAGAGATCCAGTTATATTACAGAGTAAATATAAAGAGAATACATGTGGATAAATGAAAAAATAAATAGATACAAGATAGTCTAGGAAGGAGGGCACTAATAACTGGGATATGAGGAAAGGGTTTTGTGAGAGATGGTATTTGAGAAGAATCTTAAAAGAAGAGAGGGATTTTATTTGACAGAGGTGAACAGGTTGTGCTTCTAGACACGAGGGTCAGCTCTTGGAAGGGCACAGAGACAGGAGATGGACAATTATGCATGAGGAGCAGAGGGAAGGCTGATTGAGCTTCTCTGAAGGTCTTTACAAAGATGGCATGAATGGATGTCATGTGTGTGGCAGGGGGATGGATTAGATGACCCCTCAAGGTCTTTGTGAGGTCTCCTATTTGATTAAAAATCATAGCTCATCAAACACACTGAATTTTTTAGTTTTTCAATCTTCAGCCTTTCAGTTCTGACTTCGCTCCCATGTGCCTCCTGTCAGTCTTTAGGGATGACAGCATTATTCAGTACTTCCCCTTCTCTTTTGTTCTTCTGTCTTCCCAATTAATCACCCCACTGCTCCTAACCATCACTTCCTTTACAAATCGCCAACTTCCCCATTAGGGTGGTATCTTTTTTGAGGTCGTTGGGTGTCATGGAGGCCTAGAGTAACGGTTGGGTGTCTCGAGTTGAGAGGGGTAGCAGTTTCAGTACCAGAAAATAGCATATTCCTTTCAAAGGACTTTTGTTTGTTGAAATAGGAACCATAAGTGCTCTTCTCTATTAAAAATGTAAGGTCTGCAGGCATTCATGGCTAAGCTCCATCTTTTAATAGGGTCCTAATGGATCAATGAGTGAGGGAGAAACTAATGAGAATGAGATGAGATGAAATGAGAAAATGCCTAATAAGGTGTTTCTGGCATGAAGAAGTCAAACCTGTACATGTACTGAGTTGGAGGCCTCCTTGGAAACCATCTGGAGTTCTTTATTCTCAAAATGTAATAACAATGACAATGATACTGCCAATAATAATGGCTAGCATTTATATAGTATGTACTAGGTACTGAGCAGTATGCTAGAAAAGGACCAGCCCAGGAGCATCCTTCAACCTTAGGAATAAGAAGAGTAGACAGGTGTCCTCAGGGTGAACTGGATAGTAATGATAAACAATAATAAATCATATTAATAACATAATAATAAAACAGCAATATAGTAAAATAGACATCAAATTATATTAATAATATAATAATAAAGTTATAATATAATAAACAATAATAAATTATATTGATAATATAACAAAATAAACAACACTAAAGTATATCAATAATACAATAAAATAAACAATAATAAATTATATTATTAATAAAATGATAATATAAACAATAATAATTTATATAATAAAATAATAAATTATATTAATAAAAATATAATAAAACAAACAATAATAAATTATATTCATGATCTAAAAACATAAAATAAACAATAAATTATATTAATAATAAAATAAAAAAGCAATAAGTTATATTAATACTAGACTGCATAATTAATAATTTATATTAATAATAGACTACACAATGCATACATTAATAAATTGCATATAATAATAGATTACATACGTAAATATATTAATAATAGATTACAAAATGCAAGATCCATCCCTCTTGGGCAGATATAATTTGTCTCCATATGAAGCCTATCTATCTATAAGACCTAAGAACAGAATCAGAAGTCTCTCCATGGGTGACATTAACATGAGCTCAATCAACAATACATTGACATAAAAGGCTTTGAACAAATGGGTGAGTCATGCTAACTATCTTCCCCATAGCCTTGCCAGATGCCTTCTCATCCCTGAGAAAATCCAGCCCCAGGGACCCACTTTCCTGATTGGTGACTGCCTCCACAGAACCCCTTTTTTCAGAAAAATCCCCAGTCTTGCTTCACTTTACTCCAGACTTTCTGGACCATCCATCCCCTCCAAAGCCTTGCTAGCTACCTGGCCCCCAAATGGGTATTTATTCTTCCTCCTCTTCTGCCACCTCCTTGTCAGTTTTGGAACTATGAAATATGATTGAATTACTTCTTTCTGAAAAGGTTATGGCCACCTATTCTTCCATAGCTTCCCTCACCATCCCTGTGAGCTTCACTCAATATCCCTGCTCCAGGGACCAAAGTGTCCCTGGCTACCACTGTCCTTGGAGAGTGTCTCCCTTATTAGCGTGTAAGCTCACTGGGGGCAGGGATTATTTTTGCTTTTTATATTTACATTCACTGTGCCTGTCACGTAGTAATCAAAGACTCTGTGATCCAGTGACACTGGTCTCCTTGATATTCCTTGTCTGTGACTTTCCATCTCCTGACTCTGAGAGGGTTCACTGGCTGTCAATCCCACATGCTTGGAATTCTTTCCTTTCTCATCTCTGCCTCCTACTTTCCCTCGCTTCCTTCAGATCTCAGCTAAAATCTCATCTTTTGCAAGAATCCTTCCTAGTCCTCCTTAATCTTAGTGCCTTCATCCTGAAATTATCTCAAATTTATCCTATGTCTTGTTTGTCCATAGTTGTTTGCATGTTGTCTCCCCAGTAGAATGTGAGCTCCCGGAGAGTGGGGACCATCTTTGCCTTTCTTTGAATCCCTAGGACTCAGCACAGTGCCTGACTCATAGTAAGTACTTAAATATTAAAGCAGGGACTATTTTTTTTTTTTGTCTTTCTTCATATCGCTAGGATTCTGTACAATGCCTGGCACATAGTAGGTATAATAAATACTAAATCAGCATCTATTTCTTGCCTTTTTTTATATTTCTAGGACTCAGTACAGTACCTGGCAGGTAGTAGATACTTAATAAAAACAAATTGACTAATGAAATAAGTATCTTGTCATTCATTTATGCTCCCATTTATGCTTCAGAATCCAACAAACAATTTTTTTTATTACAAATGCAGACCTTAAAATATCCTTGAAAGTTCAACAAATAAATTGTCCCAAAACTTGTATAATAGACAAAACTATTTTCCATAATCCCATTGTTCTAACATGGATCCATAAAAATCTTAAAATATATTGCCATACCATATACTCATAATCTCCAATCTACATGGAATGAAATGCTTATGAAATATAGAGACCTAGAGGAAGAAATAAAGCCATGCGGGAAAAGAATTACAAATCCACTCCCTCATCTTGTCTGCTATTGCAGAAAATTGAAGATGTTTTTGATGAACCTATGGAAGATGAGGTTACATCCCAATGCTTTAATTTAATTAAAAAGAACAATTGTTGTATCTAATTGTGTAATAACCCGCAGAATATTAGTTATAAAAGAAGAGTAGGAGAGTGACTTATTCTAGGGTTGTTTCTACCTTTACTCTGAAAAAGACAAGATGAATTAGATGAATGATGATGATGATGATAGTAGTTAACATCTATATCCCACTTACTATATTACCAGGAATTATGTTAAGTGTTTTGCAATTAATATCTTGTTTTGATCTTTACTAACCTTGGGAGGTAGGTGCTAATAGTATCCCCATTTCACAGATGAAGAAACTGAGACAAACTAAGGGTCAATGATTTTCCGAGGTCACACGGTCAATAACTAAGGTTGGATTTGAACTCAAATCCTCCTGACTCCAGTTCTAGCACTCTGATAATATTATTGCTACTACTATTACTAATGATAATACGATATGATTCTATGCACCATTGAAATAATAGGTAAAAATTAAAAAAAAACATTTCTCAATGCCATAGTCAAATGTCTAAGGCTATGAAGATAAATATCAAGCTACACTAATATGGGAAGTTTCTTTATCCTAAGTTCCTATTACCGGTAAAATCATAGATCTGGCATGAACCCCCTTTAAAAACAGGGTGAGAAAATTGAAGTAGAGCAGAGGTTCATAATTTTTTTGGGGGGGGACCCCTTTGGCAGTATGGTGACCCTAAGGACCCCTTTACAGAAGAATACTGTTAAATGTATAAAATAATGACAGCTAACATTTATGTAACTTACTATGTGCTACATGCTTTACAATTATGATCTCATATTATTCTCCCTATTTTACAGATGAGAGAACTGAAACAGAGGTTAATTACTTGCCTAGGGTCACATAGCTAGTAAGTATTTGAGATCAGACTTGAAGTTAAGACTTTTTGACTTGTGCTGTCTAGTTCCCCTGAAATATATAGGATTACAAAGGCAACCAATTATATGGAAATAAAGATGTGATATTTTCCCATCCAAATTCACAGATTCCCTTGAAATCTATTCATGGACCCCAGGTTAAAAACCTCTGGACTAAAAAACCGTCTGAGGGTTTTCTCTTTCATTTCTAAACATACCCTCCTAAATAAGGTGATATGTGTAAAGCACTCAGCACATGGCCTAGCACAAAGTGCTGCCTCCTGTTATCATTAACATTGCTGTTGATGTTGTTTTCCTAAGATCAGATCTATTGTTCCCTACTAAATAATGGTCCTTTTAGAGACTTACATTAAAAAAAAAATCCTATTGGGGTTTATGGATATATTTTGGGTGTCCATGAACATGGTTAGGAAAAACATAACCTCTTTATTTCAATATAACTGATTTTCTTTGCAATCCTTTGTATTTTATCATATGCATTAAAAAACAAAACAAAACATTCTTCTGAAAAGCCATCCAGAAGCTTCGCTGGACTGCTCAAGGAGTGAGTCCATAAACCCTGAATGATTAAGAGCCTCCATTTAGCAGAAGGGGAACAGGTTAAGTTACTGACACCCAAGTGTGAAGGAAGAGTGGTGATTTTCTTCCCTGACAAGAAAGTGCTCCGTCCTTGTGTGCCATAAGGATAGGATACACATGCAGAAGTGGGGGAAAGGTACAGTGAGGGGAGGGGATGCTGTTCCACCATTGAAACCCTGATCTCAAGAGTTTTCCCCAAAACACTTACATCCAACACTTCTGCCAACAACTATTACAGGCTAGACATTGGGGAAATAAACACGAATTAGCCTCTGCCCTCAGAAAGTCTAAATTTTGCTGTCTTTGTGTGACCATGGAGCCTCATTATCAAATGCCTTTCTTATGGAATTCTTCTTCAAAAGGAAAAGGTTGGACTAAGAAAGAGGCATCAGAACGACAGAGGGGATAGGTCCCTGGGCTTGGAGTCAAGAAGGCTTGGGTTAAAATCCTACCTAAGACACTGGTTGTATGACTCTGGCCAATTCCCTTGACTTTTCCATGCCTCAGTTTCCCCATCTGCAAAATGATTTGAGAGAGGGAATCTTGGAATTGATGGCCTCTGAAGTTCATTGTAGCTCTAAATCCGTGATGCTATGAGAGGTAATATGTAATAGTGGGTGGAAGACTGGTCTTCATGCCATGAAGGCATGATACTTTCTTTGGTTGCATGATGCTGGACTAGTCATTCACTTCCTATTGAACCTGGTACCTCTTTAAGTATCTCATTGTTTTGAAGAGTTCATGTCTAATGTTGTTTGATCATTTTTTAGTTGTGTCTGACCCTTTGTGACTCTGGGGTTTTCTTGGCAGAGATACTAGAGTAGTTTGCAATTTCCTTCTCTAGCTCATTTTACAGATGAGGAAACTGAAGCAAACAGGGTGAAGTGACTTGCCCAGGGTCATACAGCTAATAAATATCTGAGGCTAGATTTGAACTCAGATAGATGAGTCTTTCTGACTCCAGGCCTAGCACTCCATCCATTGAGCCACATAGCTGCCCTGTATCTAATGTAAGAGACCTTATTAATCTTGAGTAATATCTGGGTTTTGAATATGTCTGGGAGGCTATCTACCTTTGGAATGAGGACTTGGATCAGGAACCATAGGACTAAGGTTCAAATCCTGACTCTATTATTTCCTACCTGGGTGACCTTGGGCAATAATAGTTAACACTTGAATAACACTTTAATATTTGTAAAGTACTTTAACATTTTATCAATTTTATCTTTACCACAACTATAGGAAGCAGGTGCTTCTATTATCCCTATTTTATAATGAGGAAACTAAGACAAACAGAAGTGACTTGCCCAGGGTCACACAGCTAATAAGTGTCTGAGGCAGGATTTGAACTCAGGCCTTGTATAAGTGCTTTGTCCACTAAAGCACCTAACTGTCTGCCCAAGTCACTGCCACTCTCTTGGCCTCAGCTGGTTCATCCATAAAGCGAAGGGTTGGATTGGATGACCTCTGAGGTTTCTTCCAGCTTTCAACCACTGATCCTGTGATCTTCTATCCAAAGCCTTGAGCTCTTGGGCCCTGGCCAACTCTTCAGTCCTTTGGAGTTCGGTTGGCGTCACCCAACTGCAAGCACCTCTTCCCATTGGAGGGCCTGGCTGGGGTGCTAACCACTTCCCTGATGTTTAATGCCAGTGATCAAATGTAAGTTAAAGAAACATTTATTTTAAAATGTAAACTGATCGCTGTGGAATTTCTGAGCGGAATAAAGCTTGATGCTGCTATTTTGATATGTAGAAGTTCATTGATATAAATAGGGTGCAGTTGTCCTTACTCATAACTGAGGAGAAGAGCTTTGATGACAGCATACATAAAGAAAAGGCAGCTCACCCTCAGGAGCTTGCCTGGCATTGTGCTTGTAGGTGTAAAATATGCGTGTGAGTGGATGGGATGAAAGTGTCATGGGTTGGGCCAGTTGACCTCCAAATCTCTGAATGAATGAATAAATGAATGAATGAATGAATGAAGTAGCACTTAGGAAGTACTTAACTATGTGCCAAGCTATATAAAAGTCAAGATTCTGCCTGTTCTCAAGGAGCTCAGACCCTAAATGAGGGAGAAAACACATAAAAGAAAGTTAGGCTGCAGGGTAGTTGGGAACCCCCAAGGAGGCTTGAATTCCTAAATGCTTCTGGCAGAATCATTCTTCAGAATGTTGTGGGAAGCAAGCAGGAGAGAGACCCTTCTATTACTACTTCCTAGAAGTGAGTATCCTGGTACTTGTACCCTCAATAAGTTGATTGACAAAATTTCCATTTTTTTCCCCAAGAGGATGTGAAACTTTTCCACTCTCTATTAGCAAAATTTCCTCATAGGGCATTGTTTTTGTAAATAAATCATCCCATTTCTTCAATGGAAATAATACACCCAACTTTCCAATGAAATGATAAACCCACCATTCCATTTCCTTATTTCTGCAATGTGCATAACACAATTCATCCTACTTCCTTCTTTTTTTCTAACTCAAATTGCCCCAACTTCCCTTTTACTCTCACTTCCAAGAACCTTATTTCTCCCCACCATACATGAAATGATGTTGAATTGCAATTGGGGGTGTCTTTAAATATGAAGGATCCCATGTCTGGGATATCAAGACCTTAAAAACTCTATGTACATAGATGGACTCTCCCCTTCCTCTCCCCCTCCACCCATCAAGAATCACATCACTTCCCAAAACTTGATTCAGCATCCTTGAAAACAAAGACAGTGAGGAGCTAAAAAATGCAAAAGGGGCCCCCTCAATATGACACTGCCTGGCCTAGTTCCAGGATTCATCAGCAGTCATCTCATATGGTTGGATGATTGCCAGGAAGTGTCCTTCATGAAGATCAAGAAAAAAAAGAGAGAGAGAGAAAATGTAGTTCACAAGAACTAATTTCTTCTTGCCTGATACAAAAGAGAATTTTCAGTCTCTTTGCTAAGGCTGAGATGAAAGTTAACCTTTAAAAATCCCATTTTCATTCCAGTACCATGAAACCTCAGGCTAAGGGCAGTCTGCATTTCAATAATATCAAAATATGGCCTCAGTTGTTGGGATTTGTTTCCCATAAATCTCAATTTCGCTTCAGAAAAGCTGGTCCTGCCTTAGCCTCAGAATAAAAGTAGCAAAGAGAAGAAAAAAATCACATTAGTAATTTTTTTAGAGCTCTCTTCTCTCTCTCTCTCTCTCTCTCTCTCTCTCTCTCTCTCTCTCTCTCTGTCTCTCTCTGTCTCTGTCTCTGCCTCTCTCTCCCTCCTTTTCTCTCTGTCTCTGTCTCTCCTCCCTCTTCCCCTCCCTGCTTACCCTCCCCCTTATCCTTTTATGTTTCCTCATTCATTATTTGCTATTAATCTTCAAGGCCGGATCTTTACATTCCAGATCTTTAAGACTTACTGACAAATGTGATTAAGATTAGGGCCTAATGAGCATTAGAATGAAATCTTTCATTTGCCTTGAGAAGGGGACAATTTGTTTTGTGAGGATCACAGTGACATTGGTTCAGACAGTAGCAAGCAGCCTTGCCTCTCTGTGGCTACTGAAAATCTAGACTGATGAGGCATAGGGATCTGTCTGCACTAATGGTTTCATTCTTCCACTTGGGAATATTTGGGAGTGGAAAACTGTTGGGTCTTAGCATCTATGAGCTTTGTCTCTTACTAAACTAGGCATGGATTGCAATGAGCACCTATGCATTTCAACAAAAGCTTCAGGCACTGATTAGGGGGCTAGATGGCTGGAGACCTGCCCCAGTGCAAATGAACATGTCCTAATGGGAGAGGCAGCCAGGGTCACAGAATCATCATCAATGTTAGAACAACAAAAAGCTTTGTACTGGTAGCCTAGTGGATAGAGTCCTGGAGCTGAAGTCAGGAGATCTGAATTCTATTCCTGGCTCAGGTCCTTACTAGCTGTGTGACTGTGGACTAGTCAGTTAGCTTCTCTGGGCCTAAAGTCTTAGTCTGGGGTGGGGAGAGTGGGGCTGTGATTTCATTGATTTAGGGACCTTTCAGGTGAAAAATCTTTCTCTACCTATGCAAATTGGCATCTTCTTTGCAACTCAGAGTCTCAGAGATCTATTTAGATTACAGAGTGGATGTCATTTGCTTAGGATTGCACAGCCACTCCCTGTGTTCAGAGGTGAGACAGGAATTCAGGTCTTCTTACCGACTTTGGGGCCATTTCTCTACCTACTATGTCACACTGCTTCTCCATCTGTTGTTTAGTTGTTTTAGTCACATCCGACTCTTCAATTTGGATTTTTCTTGACAAAGATACTGGAGTGATTTGCCAGTTTCCTCCTCCAGTTTATTTTAGAGAGAAGGAAACTGAGGCAGAGTTAAGTGACTTGCCCAGGGTCACACAGCAAGTAAATGTCTCAGGCCAGATTTGAACTCCCAACTTTAAGTCCTGCAAGCTCTAGCTGCCCCTTCCATCTGTAAAGAAGACATAATAGGGGCAGCTAGGTGGCACAGTGAATAGAGCACCAGCCTTGGAGTCAGTAGGACCTGAATTCAAATCCGGCCTCAGACACTTAACACTTACTAGCTATGTGATCTTGGGCAAGTCACTTAACCCTAGTTGCCCTGCATTCCCCCCTCCAAAAAGCAAAAAAAATAAAAAATAAAAAAAGACATAATAATGGCACCTTCTTCACTGGGCTACTGTGAGCATTTTGTGTCTGTCAGATGCTTTGCAAACCCTAAAGTGAATGTTCGCCATTACCTCATTAAACCGTCTCATTATTGATGACAAAGCTGAGACTTCAGGGATGGGGATAGATTTGTCTGAGGATACAGCTAGTTAGCTGAAGAACTGGGACCATGTCCTTGGGCCCTTGATTCTTAAGGCCCAGTGTACTCTCCAGTATTTACATTTTAGAGCCATAAATGTTTTAAACCCATTAGCTTCCTAGCAAGAGTTCTGTGGCTTAGAAACAGAGTAGAATTAATTGGCAGGTCTTTCTAATGCTGGTTTGTTTTCTTGAGAACACACATCATGACTCAGTCACATTCACCCAACACTCAGGCTCCCAAATGCTGGACTGAAATGGAAGGTAAGAAATGCAGCTAAAGTAGATCAGTTCTTTGGAAAATTGGGAGTATAGTCTGCTGGCTTCTTTTTTTTTTTTTGGAGGGCAATTGGGGTTAAGTGACTTGCCCAAGGTCACAAGGCTAGTTTTTGTGTGTGTGTGTGTGTGTTAAGTGTCTGAGGCCGGATTTGAACTCAGGTCCTCCTGACTCCAGGGCCAGTTCTCTATTCCTTGAACCTTGAAATTCCATTTATCTTTATGTGCTACAAAAGGTATATCTCTCTATTGTGTAGGAGAAAGGAAACCCCCTCAGTACTACTGTCTGGAGTTTAAGCCTACCCAAATGCCCAATTCTATATTCTACAACTATGAAGTTGCTGAATACATCATTTCATTTTAAAAAGTGTTTCAAAGGAGACTATTTCAATTAAAATGCATTTAATTAAAGAAATATTTATCAAGTTCTCACTATATTCAAGGGTTTGTGCATGGTATAGTCAAAAGAATGCTAGATTTGGATCCAGGGGGCCAGGGTTAAAAGCTTAGCTCTGCCACTTCCAAACTATTGGGTAAGTCACTTCTCCTTTCTGAGCCTCAGTTTCCTCATTTGTAAAATGAGAGGGTTGGACTAGATCAGTTAAATTAATAGGTAAGCATTCCTTAAGTGCCTACTATGTGTCAAACATTGTTCTTGGTGTTGGGCATAGCAAGACCAGGGTGAAATGGTCCCTGCCCTCATGGTTCTAATCTTCTGTTGCAGGAGACAACATGTACACTTGTAGATTTATACAAAATAGTTACAAGTGATTTGGGGGAGGAACGTGAAGGGAGTCAGGAATAATTTCATACAGAAGGTAGCAGATGAATTAAGTCTTGAAGGAAAGTAAGGATTTGCTGAGGCAGAGGGTATTTCAGGCATGGGGGACAGCTAGGGTAGAACCATGGAGAGCCATGGATGTGTTCAAAAGGACTTTCACTGGGCCAGGAAGTGTCTTTTCTCAAAGGAGACTCAAGACCATGTTTGGGCATGAAATGACATCAGCCCATTGGGAGAGAGAGGGAGCAACCCTGAGCTCCAGGGTGGGTCTACACTTCCACTTGGGTGTGGCCATGGTGTTTCAGGAACAGTAAAAAGGCCATTTGACAGCATAGGCCCGTAAAGTTAGAGCCAGGGAGCTCTTTGGTAGTAATCTAATCCAACCTCTTCATTTTACAGATGAGGAAGCAAGCCCAGAGGAGGAAGTCATTCAAGGTCACATAGTAAGTTAAGTGGCAGAGTTTAGTGTTTAAACTCCAGCCTCAAATCCAAGACTCTTTCCTCTGTACTCCGTGACACAGATCCTGCTCTCAAGGAGCTTACCCTCTGAATGGCAGCGGAGAAGGATAGAAACACAAATAACTATGGTGAAGAGATTGTGAGAGAAGTGTAAAAGGAGAGAGCTGTACAAAAGGCTCTGAGAATTGTGAGAAGAGAGAGAACCCTTTCCCCTGGAGGGATTCAGGCAAGGACTCATGGAAGAAGTGGCATCTGAATTGGCCTTCGAAGGAAGGGAAGGAATTCAACCAATGGAGATGGGGTAGGATGGGTGGGGAGTCCCTTCCAGAGACAGTAGGAGCAAAGGCTCCTGGGTGTAGTTTCAGTGGAAGAAATAAGAATGCAAGAAAGTTTATTTGTAAACAAAGGTTCACCAGGAGATTGCAATAAAAAGAAATTAGATGATTTCAGGGGAAGAGGACTTTCTTTTCCACTCCAGAAGCCATTCCACTACATTCCCATGTCATCACTAAAAGGTGAACAGGAAAGTGACATAAACTGGGTCTTCTCTTCTGCCTCGACAACTCCTTTGGATGGGAGCTCAGAACAGAAAGATTGCCTTGTTTCCTCACCTCTGCCTCTAATGTGAGCCCCTAGGTACTCAAGTCAAGGTTTGGCTTAACTACCACCTCCTACAACAGTCGTTGTTCAGTTGTTTCAGTCAGGTCTGACTCTTTGGGACCCCATTTTGTGGGGGAGGAGGCTTTGGCAAAGACACTAGAGTGGTTTGCCATTTCCTTCTCCAGCTCATTTTACAGATGAGAAAACCAAGGCAAACAACAGTGAAGTGACTTGCCCAGGGTCACACAGCTAGTAAATCATGAAATCATCTGAGACTGGATTTAAACTCAGGAAGATGAGTCTTCCTGATTCCAAGTCCAGGGCTCTATCCACTGCCCCGCCAGTTGCCTTTCCTCATGCTGCAAATTGCTAATGTTCCTGTTAATCATAAACTGGTTTGTGTTTAGTTTGTTTTCACTTACTTGTGTGCACGTCATACATTTTTTCTCCCTATAGAATGCATGTTCCTTGAGAAAACTTTCATTTTTCTTTTTGCATCGTCATGAATGGTGACGTACGTGCCATGTCACAAATATTTAGTAAATGCACATTGAATTTGATCCTTCTCATGTAGTGGGGGAAGAAGTGGGTTTTCTTCTCATCCATCCAATGAGAAACCATGGTAACCACCTTTCCCTTGTGGGTGCTATAGCAATCTATCCCCCCACCCAGGGATGGAAAACTGAACAGAATGTTTTTTTTACCTCAAGGGATTGGAATGTTACGTCAGGTCCAGCTCAGGAACATCCTTGCTGAGACAGCATTTGTTAGCTAAAATAAAGAGGATGAGATATTGGACCATATCTAGCTGGATATTAATGACTGGGGAAGGAAATTCCTGAGAATCCAGTTGGGCTGTGCCAATGTTGGAGAGATGGGTTCTCAGATGAGTGACCTATTGGACTGCAAGGTGATCTCCCCCCTTAAAAGGACAGATGAAGCCTTTTGGTTGAGTCATTCATTCCAAATGGACCTGGAGAAAGCACTGGAAAAGTGTATTAATAATATGGTGAGAGAGTGACATGTTCCAGTCCTCCGCTTTGCTTTCCTTCCCTCCCCCCACCATCCCTAATCAAGATTGTCCCAACCCTGGTAAGAAATCACCCCGTTCTTTAAAAACGAAACAAAAATGACATGTGAATATGACCCTTGGGATACTGACA
Organism: Petaurus breviceps papuanus; assembly: GCF_028583685.1. NCBI lineage: Eukaryota > Metazoa > Chordata > Mammalia > Diprotodontia > Petauridae > Petaurus > Petaurus breviceps. The sequence goes on from NW_027185764.1 coordinate 18,647,306, forward strand.
GCCACCATAGCAATGTGGTGACCTCTAGGGAAGACTTGACCAACTTGCTCCAGCCTTGGAAATTGTGGAATCAGAAGTGGCCAGGGCCCAGCCCTATGGAGAATAAGACAAACAGTATTCCCACAGCTCAGCAGAAGTATATACCTGCTACGGGGCTCAAGACCCTGGACCTCTTTCCCCGTGAAGCTGAGGGTTCTTTCATGACCAAACATGGTCTTGAGTCTCCTTTGAGAGACAAAACTTCCTGGCCCAGCTGAAGTCCTCCCAAGTGAGCCCCGGGTGCTGGGATTGACTCAGGCGGAAGAGAGCCACATCCTGAACCACACACATCATTTCCTCCAGCCCCTCAGCTTTCCTGAGCTGGGGCTTCCCATGCTAAGGCCTGACCTGGCCTGACCCTGCTTAACTGCTGAGTCCTGTCAGGGATGCAGGACAAGGTAGCGTGGCTGTTGGCCAGAATACACAATGGAAAGGGAAGGGAGAGGGAAAGGGAAAGATCTGGTGATCCTATGGGTGATTTCGATATCTCTGATTTCTGAATCAGAATGGATTCATTGATTTCCCTATTTATATTTTCTCCCCCCACCCTTTCAGGCCATACATGCCTACCCCAGAGTAGACTTCAGATTAACTCTGGTTTCCCTTGCTAGTTATGGAAATACAACTCATAACCTGGGAGAGGGCACTTCACAATAATCCTGGGGCACCTCTGGTTCTCTTCCCTTAAGCATCAGAAAAGAGTACTAGCCTGATTCCAAGTTCCAATTCTACCACTTATTACCTTGGTGATCCTGGGCAAATCATTTGAACCTCAGTTTTCTCATCTGTAAAATGAAAGAATAGGACTTGAGGCACTCTTGGGTCCCTCCCAGCCCAGAGCTATGATCCTATGAATGTTCTCTAATCCATTGTCTTAACTGCTTTGTGAAAGATCTGCAATCCAAGCCGCGGGCTGCATTGAAAGGAAATTAAAAACAATTCTCAATAGGCTACAACTTCATACATTCTGAACACTATGGGATCTTTTCACAATGATCCGCAGCAGTAGTGTGTGTAGCCAGAAATTCTGGGGCCCCAAGGAAAAATTTCAGAAATACCAGCACAATGCCTGGAATGAATATGGTTGGCACAGAATAAATGCTTGTTGATTGTTGAATGAATGAATCACAAAATAAACATTGCCCCAATAGACCGGCATCACCATGAGGCTGGAGCTCAACGAGTTGAGTAGTCTCTCTTATTCTGATTCCGGCTTGCCCTCCACTGCCCTTCTTACATTCTACATGCAGATCAACACAAAGTCCACTTTCTCTATGAAGTCTACCCTGATTGCTGTAGTCAAAAAACAAAAAACAATCTCTTCCTCCTTCAAATGCTTATAGTACGTTCTGCATACCACTCCTTTGCTACCTGTCATATTGTGCTTTATGTTGTTGTCTTCACGGTCAATATTTCTATAGTCCTTTGCTGCATTGCCTCATGAGATCTCCGTCATCACTCTGTGTTGTGGATGGATTGTCCAGGTTTTTTTTTTTTTTACTTTGTTGCCCTAGCTCCTGGCACAATATATTAAGGACAGAGAATGGAATTGTGATTGAAACAGGGGAGCTCCTTCCGCTAATGAAGGCAGACACTTGGGTGATTTCTTGGCCTGCAAGTGAATTGGATTTAAAAGAGACCAGGTTGGGCAAAGTCTTCAATCCCACTCTCTTCTCCAGAGTCATCAGAGTCCAGTGGTAAGACATAGGTTAGGACCACTGGTGATGTTCCAGGATGCAGTGGAAGACTCTGGCCTTTTTAAGTTAAAGTCTTTCTCAGGTCTCAGTCTGAGGCAACATCCATTCAGCAGTTGAAAATTAGGTAAGAACTGAGGCAAACTAAGACATAGTTTGCAAAATATGCCCTAGTTTGCCTTTATAAAAGATTCAGTCTGGGAGGGGAAGACCCTCAGAGTTTCAGCCAGAACAGAAATAATTACTATTTATACTCACTCTGAGCCATGAAAATTCAAACAACTCTGCAATTTCTAGTTTTGGGGAATTACCTAGAGCAATGAGAAGTTAAGTGACTTCTCCAGGGTCACACTGCCGGTACGTGTCAAAGGCAGGACTTAAACATGAAGTCAAAATTTTCTGTCTCCAAAGTCAGTTTTCTGTTATACTACTCTGCCTCTTTGACATGTGTGTAGTAGGTCTTAACCAATTTTTGTTGAATTGAAGTTCTGTTATGCCACTCTGCCTCTTTGACGTGCATGTAGTAGGTCTTAATTCTTATTGAATTGGATAGTGCAAATATTCCCCTTTTACAGATGAGAAAACTGAGGGCCAGAGATGCCAAGTGCCTCTCCTTATAAATGACAACCTTAATACTTGAATCCAATTCTTATGATATCCCCCCTCCTTCCTTAATCTCAAATTCTTTCCACTTACACCACAACTGTGTATATTTTAATCCCACAAGGTTTTTATAATCTGAGGAATATTTATTATGCTTCTTTTTAATTCTGCTTAGTCCCTAACACAATAACCTGTGCACATTAGATACCTAAAAAAATCCACAGTTGTGTGAATAAAAATTAACTTCCAACCACATGAGGCCAAAAGACCTGGGTTTAAATCTCATATCTAGTGGCTATGTGAGTTTGGAAAGTATAAGTCATTTACTTTAGTCGATATTCTAAAATTAGCAGGTGCCAATCTGCATTGATAGAGAGTGGTTTTTTCCCTTCCTCTAGAATTTTCTATACTATGAAATCACTATGTTCAAAATCAAGTTGAATTATTTACCTTCAATTTGTAGCTATTTCCAGCAGGCTTAGAAGGCTCATTGATTTAGGTGATGGAGTCAGAGATCTCTAAGGTACCTTAAATCATTGTAATGTTCCAGAAATGCCCTTTGTGGAATTAGCAGAATCTTGCTTTTAGCACCATAGGAAGGGCAGGCCTCTGCTACCACTCCCCATTAGTCTCTTGAACGCTTTTCAGTGTTTGCATATTCCCAATCTGTGTTGGGGCTGTTTGGATGGAAGCTACTCAAAGTTGGAGAATTCATCAAACTTTATTAAGTGCCTACTATGCAGACATCCTCCTAGGCACTAGGGACGTAAAGACAAAAACTAACCAGTCCCTGCCCACAGAGAGCCTACACTCAACTGTATTCAATATTCAACATTCCATAACAACAACAAAAAACAGATAACATTTATGTAGTATGTTAAAGTTTGCCAGGAGGTTTACAAATGTCATCTGATTTTACTTTCTCAGTTACCCTGGGAGGTAGTTGCTATGTTATGTCCATTTTACGAGGAAGAAACTGAAGTATTGAGAGGCTAAGTGACTTGTCCAGGGCTGTGCAGTTCTTAAGTGTCTGAGGCTGGATTTGAACCTAGGTCTCCCAAGTTTAACATTCTCTCCATTGCATCACCCAGTTGTCTGTACATTAAGCTTGTTGTTCAACCTTAACATCCATAAGCAAAGACAAAGAAATCTGAAAAGGGAGAGATCGCTGACACCTGGAAGTGGTGGGGATGATGGAAGGCTTCACAAAGGAGGAGGGGACCCGAGCTGATGTTTGAAAGATGAAGATGCTGAAAGGCAGAGCAAAGGACAAAGGGCAAAGCAGTCATGATGGGGGCGGAGTCCATCCACAACACAGAGTGATGATGGAGATCCCATGAGGCAATGCAGTAAGGGACTATATAAATATTGACAGTGAAGACAACATAAAGCATAATATGACAGGTAGCAAATACATGAGGAAGGAGATGTAATGTCAAGTTTTAGCAACAACTAGTTCTCCATTTTAACCAGAATGGAGAGTATATGAAGAGAAGTCATGTAAACTGTAGTAAAGAGGCAGATTGAATGATTTGCAGTCTTTCATGGGGATAAGCAGCCTTCACTTTCTGAACCAGACAAATATTCTTGAAGCAAACATTGAACTGTGAGATCTTTGTGGTTGGAAAATAGACTGGACCTTAAGGAAGCATGTTTTTTTCATCTGTACAACCAGAATGCTTGGATGGTTTATTTTATGGGGTGGTTGCAAGAGATCTGCCCTGTAAATTAAGAGCTATAAAAAATGAATTATTATGGTTGTAGAGATGTTTTTCAGTCATTTCTGATTCTTCATGACCCCATTTGGGGTTTTCCTTGAGAATTTCTTGAAGGATGATTTCTAGGTTCTTTTTTTGATCATGGCTTTCAGGTAGTCCAATAATTTTTAAATTATCTCTCCTGGATCTTGCCTTCTATTTTTTTCATTTGTTTGGACCTGTTTAATAGTATCTTGATTTCTCATAAAGTCATTTGCTTTCCTTTGCTGCAATCTAATTCTGAAGGAATGATTTTCTTCAGTGAGCTTTTGAGATTCTTTTTCCATCTGGTAAATTTGTCTTTTTAAGGCATTCTTCTCCTCATTGGCTTTTTGGGCCTCTTTTGCCATTTGAGTTAGTCTGCTTTTTAAGGTGTTATTTTCTTCAGTCAGGTTGTTGACTCTCATTTTATAATTTTCTTGCATCATTCTCATTTCTCTTCCTAATTTTTCTTCCACTTCTCTTATTTGGTTTTCAGAATCCTTCTTAAGCTCTTCTATGGCCTGTAATCAGCTCATATTTTTCTTGGAAGCCTTTGGTGCAGGAGTTCTGACTTAGTTGTCTTCCTCCCAATCCACGCTTTGATTCTTTTTGTACCCAAAATAGGAGCGTAAAGTTGGATTGCTCTGCTTGCTTTGCTTGCTCATGTTGCCACTCAATTACTTGACTTTTGAGCCTTTTGCCACAGTAAAACTCTGCTACCAGAAAGGGGGGCTTTGTCCCAAATCTCTGGAGTCTTCTCAGCTGCTGGAACTATTAGTTGGGTGCCCTATCTGAAGCCTCCACTGGCTCTGGTAAACTGGTCACACACCCCAGGACCTCCACCCAAGACATCAATCTAGATCCCAGCAGGTTAAAGCAAGAGTGATTATCCCTCAGACTGGTTGCTTGGTCCCCCTACACTCTGCAGGTCAGGAGCTATGAAGTAGCCATGTGGCAATGGCTGCATGGCTGCGGCACCTCAGCCGCTTCTCCCTCCAGGGGGTAAAGGCCGGACCACACTCCTGAACTCCCTGTTCCCAAAGTCCATGCTGTACTGACCTCTCACTTTGTCCTTAGCATCCATGGGTTGATAATTCTGG
>NW_027185764.1:18657480-18658205 GCF_028583685.1 Petaurus breviceps papuanus
TTGTTTAGAGTCATTTTTTTTACATGAATTGGAGGAGGTGGGAGCAGAAGCTGTGAGGAAGTCCTGTTTCTACTCTGCCATTTTGACTCCACCCCCTTTTAGCCCCGTTTCTGAAGCCAATAGCTCCTGAAAGAATTTGTCTTCACCAATAGTACTATGGTTTTTTGGATACTAATGAGCAATGGTAAATTTAAGAACTGAGTTATGGACATTTCACCACAATTGTAGAAGAAACCATAGATCTTACAGTAGATCCCCTTTTTAAGAAGAAATTCTCAGAAATGTATAGAGGGATGGAATATATTTATTTCATTATCATGAATGCTGAAAGAGACCCTCTACTCCAACTTCTCACATTTTCTAGATGAGAAACATGGAATAATTCCATATTTTTATCTGCTAAGTGACCTTAGACAAGTTACTCCTCTTCTTCAACCCTTCTTCAATTATAAAGATGGACTAAATGGAAGGACTCAAACCAAATCAAGTATTATGTAGTTCAGTTTTCGTTGGTGGGATATTTGAGTAGTTTTAGAAATTTGGGTGAATTCTAGTTTGAATTGGTTCTCTTTGTTTTTTTCACCCAGCTGAGAGTTTTGTAAAGAATAATTAACAGCCAATTTGTTATAGATTCCAGTGGACAGATGGGAAAACACACCATTTCTTTCAGGAGAGAGGGAGAGAGAGAGAGAGAGAGAGAGAGAGAGAGAGAGAGAGAGAGAGAG
>NW_027185764.1:18658215-18682980 GCF_028583685.1 Petaurus breviceps papuanus
GAGAGAGAGAGAGAGAGAGAGAGAGAGAGAGAGAGAGAGAGAGAGAGAGAGAGAGAGAGAGAGAGAGAGTTGGGGGTGGGGGACTATGGATGCCACATGTTGCATACTTTGTCAGATATGGTTGCTGAGTTCATTGGTTTTCCTTGTTTCTCTTTGTGAAAAGGAGAAAATTTATTATGGGAAGGAGGAATACTGGTAAATTGTATAGAAACCAGAAGGCACAACAAAACTTAAAAAAAAAAACCAAGAAACTAAAAACAATGTTCCATATGTTTCACAAATTTACCAAAGTGGTATGTCCTGCTCATGTCTCAAACTCAACATGTCCCAAATGGAATTTGTTCTCTTTCCACCAAAATGTGCTCCTTCTGGCTTCACTATTCTGTATATTTTTTTAGGAGCATTATTTTTTTTCCCAATATTGCACACTGAAGACCTCACTGTTTTCTTTGGATTTGAAAGATGGAAAGAAAAGAGTAAATTACTAAGTCTAGTCATTTCTCCTTCTTCAGCAGCTCTTACATCTTTTCTCTCCTCTTTTTTTCCTACTTATATACTTTGTTTATCCAAAGCTCTTATTGCTACCTGCCTAGATTATTGCAATAGATTCCTAACAGGTGTTTCTGCTTTCACTTTCTCCTCCCTCCAATTCATACTTTATATTATTGCCAAACAATAATCATTCTTTTCCCCATTTAAAACATTAATGCTTTTTTTTTGCCTTTTGGAGGGCAATTGGGGGTTAAGTAACTTGCCCAAGGTTACACAGCTAGTATTTTTGTGTGGGTGTTAAGTGTCTCAGGCCGGAACCGAACTCAGGTCCTCCCGACTCCAGGGCCAGCGCTTTACTCACTGCACCACCTAGCTGCCCCTATGAATGCTTTTTTATACCACAATCATGTCATGATACACTTTTACCCACTGAACCCTCCATTATAATAGTTAATAAAAAAGACAACTACACACCATTCTGTACCTGTAGTATACAGCTCTCTGTACCTGTAGTCTCACCCTTCCCATCTTTCTACTGGGAGGAGCAATGTCTTTCAATCTCTGTTCTTCAGAACCAAGGCTATTAAACGAAGTCAAGCTTCAGCAACTTTTTTCTCTTGGTTCTATTTTCTCCAATCTGCTCCACTCCCCACAAGCCTTCTCATATTTCTTTGAATTACTTATTTCCATCACTCCTCATGGCAAATAATATGCCATCACATTCACGGATAGCAATTTCACCGTTCAGTTATTCCCCTATCAATATGCAGTCACTTTGTTTCTGGTTTTGTTATCCCAAAAAGTACATGTTCACATTTTTTGTTATGCATGGGACTTTTCTTTTTGCCTTTGATCTCTGGGCCAAAGGGTATGAACAGTTTAATGGCTTTGCTTGTATCATTCCAAATTGATTTTCAGAATGGTTGAACCAATTCACACTTCTGCATGTTATGGTGTGTTAGCAAATGTACATGACTCCTTCCTTACAGCCCCTCCAACACTATTTCTATCTTTTATCATATTTGCCAAGTTGATGGGCATGCAGTGAAACTTCAGAGTGGTTTTAATTTTTGTTTCTCTTATTATAAATGACTTGGAGTACTGCAGGTTATTAATGTGTTTGCTGATCATTTTATTCTTTCTTCTGAGAACTGTTTATATCCTTTCTCCACTTACAAATGGCTCTTAGTCTTGTGTATTGATGCCAATGTACTTCCCTTTTCTCTATCCTTTTCTTCTCTTCCTCCTCCTCCTTCTTCTCCTTCCTCCAATCATGGTTAAATGACTTGCCCAGGGTCACACAGCCAGTAAGTTTCTGAGACTGGATTTGAATTCAGGTCCTCCTGAATCCAGGGTCAGTGCTCTATCCACTGTTGCCACCCACAGCTGCCTCTCTCTCCTTTATTCTTCCCTCTCTCCTCCCAATTTGTTGAATTCTTATACATTTTCTTTAAAACCCAAGTCAAATGACTTCATGGTTCCTTCCTTCATCTCCTCAGTCCGTAATGTACTTGTACTGCCCCACTGGCCCTTAAATAATACTTTGTTTTTCTTTTGGGCTGCTATAAGGCGGTGGAACTGTGATGTCATTGATGTGGGTTCTCCTTCTCGAGGTGTGCCATAAGCCAGCCACATCCTGTCATCCTCTGGGACTATGTAATCAAGAGACTACATACTCCTACAAATACTCCAGGGCATCTAGGTGGTGAAGTGGGCCTGGAGTCAAGAAGACCCAAGTTCACATGTGACCTTAGCCAATTATTAGTTGTGTGACCCTGGGCAAGTCACTTAACTTCTATTTGCGTCCGTCATCATCTGTAAAATGGTATAATAATAGCGCCTATCTCCCAGAGTTGCTATGAGCATCAAATGAGATAATAATTGCAAAGCACACTTAGCACAATGCCTGGCACAGAGTAAGTGCTTTGTGAATATTAGTTTTTATATTATTATTGCTGTTGCTATACTCCATGGGGATTCTATACAACATGCTGAAGGTCTTCCGCACATTCTTTTTACATCACATGGGTAGTATTGGGTGTGTGTGATACGTAACCTCCTTTTTAATTTTATCCCACATTTCTTGAATGATATCTTTACACCAGAAAGGCTACATCTATACTGCATAGAGAACCAGTTTTGGATTCAGGAAAGGACATGGGTTCAAATCCTACCCCTGACTTAGTTTACTAGATATGTGACTTCTAGTAGGTCATTGAACCCTTCAATGACCCAGGAAATTTTCTAAGACTTTCAGGTACATTGGAATTAGAGCTTTGTATGGATAGAGAAGAGGCCTAGCTTCAGTAATGGGAAGAATTTACACACCAAGAACTCCCTATGAGGATAGAAGCCCAGGAGAACTCCTACCTCCCCAGTCTCTTACACTTCTTCTTGTGCATAAGTCATCATTATCAATCTGCTACAGGTTATTAAGACCCACCATCCATCTCTCCATTGCTCTATAGATTGCCTACAATCTTGAATCTTCAGAATATCAAGAAGAAGAAGAAGAAGAAAAGAAGGAGGAGGAGGAGGAAGAAGAGGAGGAGGAGGATATAGAGAAAGGGGAAGGAAATTGGCATCAATACTATATTCCAGGCACTGTGCTAAGTCCAGGGACACAGAAAGAGACACAAAAGAGTCCCTGACTTCAAGAAGCTTATAGTCTAATGGAGACAACATGCAAACAGATATATACAAAGCAAACTATGTGCAGGATAAATAGGAAATCATTAACAGAGAAGACAATGGAATTAAGAGAGGCTCAGGAAGACTCCTTGTAGAAGGTGGGATTGCTACTGGGGCTTTAAAAGAGCCAGGGAGATCAGCAGTGGGAATGGAGGAGGGAAAATATTCCAGATATGAGACAGTCAGAGAAAATGGCCAGAGCTGACAGATGGAACGTCTTGTTCATGGAATAACCGGGGGCCAGTATCATTGACTTGAATATTACTGGGTAGTTAGATTCTATGGTTACTGTCCCTACTCACATGTACACTAGCAGATTTGGTGTCTGCAGGGGAAGCTGGTTATATCTTATATCTCTACCTCAAGGTTCTAGGGATGTCTCTCAGGTTAGGGTGATTCTCATAATTTTAGCTCAAGTCACCATTCCCATTACCAATACTATTGATTAGTGACCAACTATCACTTTAAGCTATCTCCTCAATATCATTAATAAGCAATTAACATCAATTAGCTAAGATATAGCAAGAAGTGGAGACATATACATCCCCTCCAACCTCTCTCCAGTCCTCTCTCTCCTCCACCATCTCAGTCCCTGGGGAGAGGAGATTCAAACCTGTAGCAATTGTTACAAAGCATTCATCCTACCCAGCAAATTCTGTATGTGGCATAACCAGCACAGAAGTTACTTTCCTGCTTGAAGGACATGGAATCTAAGTTACTAGACTGAGTCAAGAAGTAGTTCCTTAGGGTGCATTGGTTGTTTGTCCTTCATTCTCAGAGGACTGTGACATCAGGAAGGAGATGTCATGACTTGCAAGTGAGTTGGATTTAAGTGAAGGAAGGTTGTGCAAAGTCTCCAGCCTCAGTTTCTCCTTTGGACCCATCTGGACTCAGTGGCCAGATAGCCATAAGAAGGACTGGAGATGGCCCAGGATGCAGTTGGAGGCCTTGGAGTTTTTAAACTAAGGTCTATCCCAGTTCTTAGTTTGTCTGAGGCAACACCCATTCAGCAATTAAGACTAGGTAAAAATGAGGCAAAGAATGGCTTCTTTTACCTAGTCAAAAAAATAAAATAAATAAAAGCAGTCCGGGAGGGGAAGACAGAAAACAATTGTTGTTTACACCCAGTCTGAGCCATCTGATTCCAAACAATGACCAAGTGAGGCTTCAACTAGGATCCATTGTTGGCCAGTCTGTGAGAGCCAGAGTGATTTGTGTTTAAGGCATGATCCATACAAGAGAAATCTAGCTACTGGCAAACTCTTCAATAGATTCCAGTTCCTGGTGGATCTTCTAGCCTTTCAAAGCTCACAAGCTTACTAGTGTGGTCTGTTGGAGCTTCAATAGCTGGTTGACTCAGAACTGGGAAGAATAGACACAAGAGGGACATAAAAATGGCAGTGCCACAACTTTTTTTTTGGCTTTTTGGAGGGCAGTTGGGGTAAGTGACTTGCCCAAGGTCACATGGCTAGTTTTTGTGTTAAGTGTCTAAAGTCACATTTGAACTCAGGTCCTCCTGACTCCAGGGCTGGTGCTCTATTCACTGCGCCACCTAGCTGCCCTTGTGTCACAACTTTCAAGATTTCATGGTAACTATATGAGAGAAGAGTGAGACCCTGCCAGCCTCCACAGTTCATCAAATTACTATACATATTCTGAAGTGAAAAACCTCCACTCCAAATCAACATCTGCTTTTGGAAGCAGGCTTGCTAAACAGCTATGAGGGTCCCCTGAGCTCATTCCCAGAACTAGGACCTCACTGTCCAGTCCCCTATGGCAGCGTTGTTCCATAATTCAAAGCTGTGTTAGCATCACAAGGAAGAATACTGGTGTTATAAGATATCCTTTTGTTAAGAGAGCAGTGTGGGATCATTGAAAGCACCTCACAATTCCCTAAATGCAATCCAGGCCATCTCCTTTATGTAATTATCATATAGTATTTTGTATTCTAGTCATGCCTATATCCGCCAGCTTCCTTTCCTAGTCTATATGCTCTATGAGTACAGGGATTATGCTTTATCTAAATTATGGACTTCTTCCAATAGGTAACAATGTTCTGCTTACCATAGGTGCTCAGTAGGTATTTTCTGAGTTGATTTTTCTTTGGGGTTCAACAAACTCATAGCTATATTTTTTGATTCTCTTTCCTCTCAGTCACTGGTTGATACATTTCAAGCCATTTTGGTTTTGGGGCCACAGATTTAAAATTGAACAGGCCGTTAGAGGTCATTGGCTCCTACCTCGTTATTTTACCTAGGAGGAAACAGAAGCCCACAGAGGTTAAGAGACTTTCCTGGGGTCACACAGATGGTATTTGCTGAAAAGTTGTTCTAGCCTGCTGTCTCAATAGCTTTGTTTTTCTTTTTTTCTCCCCCAATTTTCATATATTCCTTGTACTTCCCCCCCGCCAGTTTTGACACACTTTCTGTACAAAATAAATTCCCCAAAGTAATTGGTGGGTTTTTATTTCTTTGTTCTGCAGTGTCCACTGCTGAAACACCTGCTCATCAGTCAGGAGGGTCCCAAGATTATGATTCTTTAAGCTTTCTTTATCTCTGCCAGGCTTGAAACATGAGCATGACTTCCCAGAACTGTTCTCTTGGGTCTTAGGTGAGTCTGCCCTAAGTTTGTCAGTTATAGGCTGGCTCAAAGATGAAACCTCTCAAAATCATCTTTGTCAGGCCCTGGGAGGAGGGATCGAACAGCAGGGGTTGAGAGATGGCTTGAAATATCTTCTACCAACCCCAACTGCTATATTAACACCTTTCATCCCCTCCAGAAAAAAATACAGATGAACCAGCCTATTTTGCATCATAAAACAAAGTATGGAGATGGCGATGTCGGCTTCTGTACTTGGAGGCAATACACATTTCTCTGATTTTTTGAATGCATGCCATTTATCAGCAATTGAAATTAATCTCCAGCTCTTGGGCAAAGCTGCAATCCAGATCATTAATCATATTTTGCATTTTCCCTGTATTAGACTGTTAAGACTTGTTTCTGATAGGGTTGGAAAATATTTCTTTCATCCTAATGGCTTGATGCCCACAAATGTCTTTTAATTGTATTTACCTGGAGTTATCCAGAGTTTGGAATGGTAAGTGCAGGGGACTCATCTTTGAAGTGATCCTGAGTTCCTAAGAGAAACTGCCCGGTGATGTTTCCTTTGATCCATAGGCCGAACTACCACCCAAGTAGCCCTGCCTGCAGCTCTGGGGCCCCGAGCAAGGAGACTTTTCCCTCTCGTCTCTTTCCCCCTCCCATGGACATGAACCAGGGCATTTCTGGGGGCCGTGGACTGGAGGTGGGGGGTGGAGAACTCTTTTGCAAAATTCTTGCTGGGCCTTGGTTATTTCAGTTCACAGCCCCATTTGGTACATAAAAATTGAAGTGACAAATATATATATATCTCCCATTTTATATATTTTCTTTCAGTTTTGTTCTATTTGCTGAAAACAAGATGTGAAACAGAGAAAATAGGATTAGGCTGGAGTTGTTGAAATAAACTAAGTCAATACTGAAATATCCGAAAGGAACAAAGAGTGTGGCAGGATCATTGGACCTAGAGTCAGGAGACCTGGTCCTGATCTTGGATCTGCCACTAATTCACTGTGTGTCCTTGTGCAAGTCATTTCCTGCTTTGGGGCAATAGATGACAACTAGCAATGACTAGCTGATTCCCCCACCCCTACCCCTATGTTTGACTTCCCCCTCCCCCAATATAGCACTTTGTAGTTCTCTAATGCTCTTATTGGATATTATTTTGTATTACATGTTTTGTATCTCATATTCCTGTATTCAAATCACAGATAACAATATATAATAGCATTTCTATAAGACTGTGAGGTTTGCAAAGTGCTTTGCATAATGATCTCATCTGATTCTCATAACAAATGAGGTGGTTACCACAGATATTATCCCCATTTTACAGATGGGAAAACTCAGATGAAAAGAGGTTTAAGCGATTTATCCAGATTCACACAGCTTGTAAGCATCTGAGCTAGTGTTCCAACCCCTATCTTCTAGACTCTAAATTCAGCTTCTATCTACCACCTTTCTATATTTTTAGAAGACATTCATTAAATACCTACTGTATACAAAGACCTGTGCTGGGCATTGGGGGTACAAATAAGGAAGAAAACACACATATATTAAACACCTACTCTGTCAGACGCCTTGCTAAGCATGTTACAAATACTGTCACACTGACTCTAAGAGATGGGAGGTAGTATTGTCTTGTTTTATAGTTGAGGAGAGTGTGGTGGGCAGAGGTTCGATGACTTGCTTAGGACCACACGGTCAGGAAGCATCCGAGGCCATATTTGAACTCATCTTCCTGACTCAGGCCCAACAGTATTCACTGAACCACCCACAGGCAATGTGGAGATTATAAATTCCTTGAAGGCAAGGATTCTCTCTTAACCTACATTTTCTGTATCTTCATGCCTAACAGAGTGTTCTGTACATGTTTACTTTTCTTTCTCCACCAGACTTAAGATTTTATTGGTGTAGTAACTAATGCCTTCTGTCAATCCAAGTGCAGCATGTCTCTGAAAAGAAGTAAGAATGTCCTTAACCTGCATAGACTTCTCTTATTTGGTGTTTTTTTTTTTCTCATATCCTGAGGCAAGGAAATATTTCATGGTTTGGGACTGGGACAGGACTAAAAGAAATGCTCATGATTTAAAAACAAAAATAAATTTTTTTAAAAACACAAACCAGATTTTTTAAAAGATAAATTTTTTATAGATATCTTTTACTTTTACATCATACAATTTCCTCTCCGTTATTTTTCTCTACTCTTTCTCCTTTACTCTCTAATCCCAAAATCCCATGATATTTCTTTGCTTCAGAATGGGAACATAAAGAAAAAAAAAGTCAAATCCCATAATTCTATAAAAGTCTAAGACAGTCTTACCCCCTGTAGAGAAGGCACTATCTTCCCCTTATGAAGCAAGGGGGTGCATAGGTTGACATCTTTTCTGTTACCAGTCTTAGTTGCCTGGGGGTTCTGGAATCCAAAGCTTCTCAATTCCCAGATAAGCTCATTATTCCAGATTTGTCAGCAAGCCTCTAAGCACACATCCTAAAAAGGCTGTTGAAATTATCTGTTGTTGTTTAGTCATGTCCGACTTTTGTGATTCCATTTGGGATTTTCTGGGCAAAGATACTGGTGTGGTTTGTCATTTCCTTCCCCAGCTCATTTTACAGATGAGGAAAGTGAGGCAATGAGGGTTAAGTGACTTGTCCAGGGTCACACAGCTAGTAACTATCTGAGATTAGATTTGAACTCATGAAGATAAAACCTTCCTGAGTCCAAGTCCAGTGCTCTATCCACTAAACCACCTAGCCACCTCTGTATCAGTTATCCCTCTTTCAAAAGATAAGGAAAGTAAGGTTTCCTTTTAGCTCTAGCTCTGAATGTTGTATGCTTAGATTTTGAATTATAGACCTGTGGCAGGAAGAAAAGAAAAGCAGAGTCACTCCAGGTGAATTTTCACTCTAACCCAGGGATTTTTCTACCTGGTGCAAAAGGAGAAGGAAACCCTATTCAGTGGCACATAAATTGATTTGTTCTTTCCCTGCAAAGCAGCTGCTAATCCTGTTAGTCTGATAAAACAGGAGGTTTAGTAAGCACTGGGGCTGAAAGGTGCTTCATGCTTTTATGATCTGTTATTGAAGATGAGGGATTTTACATACTAAAGCCCTTCCAAAACCCTGGTCAATTATCTCAGCCTTCAAAGGATGCTGCTGTCAAGACACTGGCTACAAAGAACTAAGGATTAGCCTTTAACTGACCAGTTGGGTGAATCTAATCCTTGGCTCAAATGGTGTAATGGAAAGAGTACTGGAATTGGAACCGAAGGACTTGAGTTCAAATTCTGATTGCTATTTTGTACTTTTGTGACCCTGGGCAAGTCACTTAACTCTTCTGTGCCTCTTCTGTTTCCTACATGGAAAATGAAAGAGTTGGAGTGGATGACCTCAAAGTTAGTTCCAGCTTTAGATGTCTAATCCAGCCCTTCACTTTCCCTCTCATTTTAACTTTGTTCAACTAATAGGGAGCCTGTGGAAGAAGCACCATTAATATAGAGTGCTGGGCTTGGAGATGGGAAGACCTGAGTTCAAATCCAGCATCAGATACCTCCTAACTGTGTGATTCTGAACAAGCCACTTAATCTCTGCCAGCCTGTTTCCTCAACTATAAAATGAGGAAAATAATCAGACCAATTTACCAGGGTTGTTATCAGGATCACATGAGATAATATTTGTAGAAGTGCTTGGCACTTCATGAACATTTGTTTCCTTCCTTCCCTTCCTCCGTCAGGTTTAAAGAGGAGAATCCTCTCTGTGATCAGTAGGGGTGTGGGATGGGTTGATGGCATCTGTGCTCTGAAGTTCTGGGAGCTGGGCATCCTTGTAGAACAGAGTGCTCACAAAAAGTAGCAGCTCATGTTTATATGGCACCTTCAAGTTTGCTGTTGAGTCGTTTTGGTCATGACCCCAGTGGGGTTTTCTTGGCAAAGATACTGGAGGGGTTTGTCATTTCCTTCTCTAGCTCATTTTATAGATGAAAAAAACTGAGGTAAACAGGGTGAAGTGACTTACCCAGGGTCACACAGCTAGTAAGTGTGTGAGGCCAGATCTGAACTCATAGAGATGAGTCTTCCTGACTCCAGGACCAGCATTCCATCTGCTTTGACACCTAGCTGCCCCACCTTACATTTTACAGAGTGCTTTCTTCCCTACCACCCTGTGAAGCAGGTAGTACAAGTATTATTTTACCCATTGTGTGGATCAGTTAAAGCAGAGGTTTAGAGAAACTTCAGTCCCACAATTGAGTATTGAAGTCATCAGACTATGAGTAATAAGAGTACCATGTCATAATAATAAGTAACATTTATATAGTGTTAACTATGTGCCAGGCACTGTGTTAAGACTTCGCAATTATTATCTCATTTCATCCTAACAACAACCTCGAGAAGAAAGTGCTATTATTATCCCCATTTTACAGATAAGGAGATTGAGGTGAGGTGGCATGCCCAGGGTCACACAGCTACTAAGTGTCTGAGGCTAGATTTGATCTCAGATCTTGACTTCAGGCCTGACACTCTATCTAAGCTCCACTTAGCTGCCCTATATGCAAGTTAATTTCTCTTTCCACACCACCATAGTATTTTTTTTTAATCTAGGCACTTATAGGTCACTGCTAGACACAGCAGACCTGTCACCAAGGAAGAAGTTCTGACCCTGGGGATCAGCCATCTTTGGGGATCATGGTTGAGGGGTAAATTTGGGGCAAGGGAAGGACAGCATTCCTGGTTCCATTTTAAGAGTTTCAACCTGGGTCACTCAGGGGGTAGGTTGTAGGATTTCTGTTTCTCTAGTTCTGTGTTCATTCTCCACATTTCATGGTTTCCCAGGGAAGCTCTGTTGGGGATAGAATGACCAATTATTTCTTTCCAGCTCAGCAGGAAGAGTGGCATCAGTAATGGAGAGCTGGATATAGGAGCTTTAATTGAGAACAATTAGCAAGAAAAGCCTCATAGAAATGCTCCTGCTTACTTCCATCGAGGACAGGCCTTCTTTGATAGTATTAGATGGTTTTTGTGTGGGTGTGTATGTATATTTATATCATTTCTATGTGACCAAGTAGCTTAGTTAGGGCCCAGGACTTATGATCTTTGGCTGTGGGTTTGATTCCCACGTGGGACCATTACTTTTGGGTCAGGTATGCCACTGGTAACCCTGGGACAGCAGAACAATCTTCCTGCAAATGTATGAGCCTGGTCACGGGATATGAAGGTACATGATTCACTCTGAGGCATCCTCTCTACTGGAGGAAGGCATCAAAGAATGTGTCCTGTGGAGAGTCACTCAGGAGTAGCTTCAAGTGAGAATATTAGGACTGGAAGGGACTTTGGAGATTGTATGATACAACTCCCTTGTTCCTAAGGGGAGAAAATCAGGTCCAGAAAAGCGAAATAGGTTAAATCTGGGTTTTGCCACTTACTACTTATGTGACCTCGGGCAAATCATTCAACCTTTCCCGGCTTCAGCTTCCTCATCTGTAAGAGTAGAGAGTTGGATGAGGTGACCACAAATGTCTTTTCTAGATGGGAATATATGATTTATTGCCTAAAGAACTGACCTGTTTCATCTTCTTCTATGGTCTTGGGCAAGTCAACAATTATTCATTGAGTGCTTAGTGCAGATCAGCTCTGTAAGCTATGAAACCAGTTCCTGCCCTCAAGGAGCCAACAGTCTGGCTGGAGCCAATAAGAAGCTCTGTGCTACCTTGTACAGTTATAGAATTGTTTCATGTGTCATATTCTATGACTCAAAGCAAAGCTGGTCTCCTCTGGCTAATCTGCCCTCACTAACTCCCTGCTGAACTTACTGCCCTGAGATACGCTCCCATCTCTTTCTTTTTCACTTATCTAAGGCCTTCCGTCAGGGCTGCTAGGTGGCACAGCAGAATAAGTCTTCCTGAGTTCAAATCTGGCCTCAGGCACTACTAGCTAAGTGACCCTGGGCCTCTGCCTCAGTTTCCTCATCTGTAAAATGAGCTGGAGAAGGAAATGGCAAACCACTCTAGTATCTTTGTCAAGAAAACTCTCAAAATAAGGTCACAGAGTCAGACATGACTGAAAAAGTATTGCACAGCAACAAGACGTCCCTCCTTTCAGGGACACACTCATGGCTGCACCCCCTTTTCTGAACATGTTAGTGATCACCCCAGTCAGGAGAGATGGTTTGCTCTTCCAGATCCCTACGCATAGCATGGTTTAGTCTGATCATCATTCAACGTTAGTCATATATAACTATACAATGTTAGTTCACTTATCACACCTTATCTCTACAACTCTACGGTAAATTTCTCAAGGGCAGGGACCAAGTATTATAGTTTCTCCATTGACCCTCCAGGTCCCGGTGTGGTATCTTGTACCTATTGGACAGCTGATAAATGTTTGCTGAATTGGGAGCTGGGGCAGGCAACGCAGGGAGGGGCAGTATCAGCCTTCTGATATTAGATAGATGCTGGCATCCATTACAGACGGCTGGCTGGTCCTTACTTGGGTACAAAGCCTTTGTATGGAAGGTGCAGTGAGTGGTCACAGCTGCCCATGCCGTTCAGGCAATTAAGAGCAGGGAACAGCTAATTTATATAACAAGCAAAGAAGGAAGTCACTGTGACCTTTCTGAGACACTTTCATTGATCTTTATTCATCTTCTCCAGCCTCTCCCTCTGCTACTGAACTTTTAATATTCTATTTTGCAGTTTGATAAATACCCTATAGACACTTTTTGAACTGACCCCAATCTCTCAGATTCTCTATGAGGTGTAAGTTCTTCTATCAAGGAAAGGTCAGCCAAGCCATCATGACCCTTATTCTTCCAAGGAACAACATTTTGCATTTTGTCAGTCATTAATACTTGGCTCTTGTTCATTTTAGGACTGTTAGACTGTTAGCCATGGGCTATTTCTAGACTGTCGTCAATCTCATAAAGGGCTTTTCCCCCCCATTAAATTCCATTGCTTGGAAGTGATATAATTCATCACTTGGCCTGGGGTCTGCCATGTTGGAGGAAGTGCAGTGGAGTGGAAGGAAGGTGTAAGGGCCTCAGGAAACCTGGGTTCTAATCCTGGTTCTGATCTTAGGCAAGACACAAAGATCTCAGTTCTTTGTTGTACAGTAGGAGGCTGGTAAGATTGTTTCTGGGTCTAGCCTTTTGTGATCGACTGTTTTAGAAGCTATCTTGGTGATGGAAAACTGTAACAGAAAATGTGCTTTACACTTGGCTGTTAAGGTCAGATCCATGACATGTTGTTGGCTGAAGGATGTAGGTAAGTTTTTATTCCTCCTTTCTCTTCCACACATCTTCATTTTCCTCCCCTCCTCTCCCCCTCCTCTTCCCTTCTCTCCTGTACACTCTTCTATTTTCCTTTCTTCTCTCTCTTCCTTTCTTCTTCTCCCCCTTTCTTCCCCTCCTTTCCTCCCCTCCTCTCCTCTCCTTTCTCTTCCTCTCCTCTTCCCCTTTCTCTTGGATCTCTTACCTCTTCTGTCTCCTCTCTTCCTCTCCTCTCCCCTCTCTGCCTCTCCTCTCTTCTCCACTTTGACCCTTCCCCTCCCCCACCCCCCCATCCTAAACTGAATTCTTAAATGGTATGGCAAGGCCCTGTTCTGGGGATTGACTACCCAGAAAGACCTCCAGTCTCTAGTTGCATCCACCAAAATTTCCTGGCTTCCAGACCTCACTAACCCTTCACATTGTCAACCTAAGGAGGGCTTGCTGGCTTTTGGCAAGGAAAGAGTTAAGTGGCAGTTGTCTTCTGGCTAGTAATTGCCCTAGTCATCATTAGAGTAATTGCAGCGTGGTACTTCAATGATCTGGGAGCTGTAATCCAAGCTCTTAATTAGTCAACGGAGAAAGCTCTGAAGAGAGCAGAGGGAAAAAGATGCCTTTAAAGGGACCCTGCTGAGTGATGCCTTGAAACTTCAGCATAGTTATCTGCCTCATTGGGCCAGTAACCTCCCTGTCTCTCCTAAGATGCAGAAAAATTCAGCTATCTTAAAAAAAGAAAATCACCAGATGGGCAACGTTCCCACTTGGAAAGCTCATGTGTCTTCCCCACCCCGGGACTGGAGCCCCAGCAGGGAATTTGGAAAGAGGCTGAATCTTCTCTCAGCTATATCTCTTCCCCATAAAGAGATCTCCTCCGTGATAGAAGAGGAAGCCTGCATTGCCTCAGGGATCCACCTGGTTGAGAGAGAACTCTGATGGGGAGCGGAGGGGACAGCACTGATCCTCCCTTAGAGTCTTTTTCCTTTCCCCTCTCCTTGATGATAGGCTTTGAGAACCCAGGCCCTGGGGAAGGCCTCTGCCCAAACTCTTGCATTCACTAGTTTCCCACCACTGATTGATCTACCCTCAGACTTTTGACTTGGAGCCCAGGGCAGGGGTTAAGTGACTGACCACTAACTAGCACAGTATGCAGTAAGCCCAAGATGGTTATAATGGGAAGTCTTCTCTATGGCTGACCTGACCCCTAGGTGACTTCAAAGGTGGTGTTATTGGAAAGATGTTAGGAACAGCCCTTCCTGACCAAAAATACCTCCTTCAATGGCCCTTCTATTTGACTGAAATTCCCATAAAAAGTCACCCCTTTGGGTTTATGCATTCAAGGCCCCTGTTAACGTGTTACCTCCCTCCCCCTAATATTTTGCATTTTATCAATTATTAACAAGTTTTCAAATTTAATGTTTTAGCTTATAATAATGATAGTAGCTAACATCTTTATTTGCCACTTGAAGGTTTGCAATACTGTGAGATAAAAGCTATTATTATCTTTCTCTTAGTTGCTATAATTACCATTTGCATTTTATAGATGAGGAAACTGGGGCTGAGAAAGATTAAGTGATGTGTTAGGAAGTGTCTGAGGCAAGATTTGAACCCAGAACCTCCTGACCCCAAGTGCAAGGCTTTACTTGCTCCACCATGGTGCCTCTCATAATCAATCAGGCAATCAAAAATAATTTATTAAGTGCTTAATATGTCCCAGATATTGCCCTACAAGCTGAAGGTTTTGCAGAAGACAAAAGTAACATAGTCCCTGACCTCAAGGAGTTTATAATCTGACTAGAAGAGAAAATATGTACATATGTAGGGCTATACAAAACAGATACAAGATAATTTTTTTCTGTTTTCAAATATTTTATTAATTTTCCATTTACATGTAAAATGTCTTTAACTTTGGCTTTTTAAATCTTGAATTCCAAATTCTCTCTCCCCCACCATAGGAAGGCAAGCAGTTTGATATAAGTTATATATGTGTAGCCATCCAAAATATAGTTCCATATTAGTCATGTGATACAAGATGACTAACAATGGGTGGTAGGGTTGGAAGAATGCTGGGAAATGCCAATTTTGCCCAAAAATGTCTCCCTCAATGGTCCTTTCAGTTGGCTGAAATTCACATGAAATAATCACCCTTATGAACTAATGCATTCAAAGCTCCCATTACTGTTCAGGGAAGCAGGAAAAGCTTCATATAGAAGGTGACACTTGATGTGGGTTTTTAAGGACACTAGGGGTTCTAAGAGTTAGGGGTGAGAAGGAAATGCATGCCAAACATGGTGGGAATAGTCAGCAAAGGCCTGGAGGTGGGAGATGAAGTACCGCATAAGGCCAGTTTGGTTGAACCAAAGAGAGTGTGAAGGGGTGCTATGTGTAACAAGGTTGAAAGG
Source organism: Petaurus breviceps papuanus (assembly GCF_028583685.1). Taxonomy (NCBI): domain Eukaryota; kingdom Metazoa; phylum Chordata; class Mammalia; order Diprotodontia; family Petauridae; genus Petaurus; species Petaurus breviceps. The sequence goes on from NW_027185764.1 coordinate 18,673,650, forward strand.
TAGGTTTGGGCCAGGGGGTGAAAGACTGAATGCCAGACCGAGGAGTTTCTATTTGATCCTAAAGCTAACAGGAAACACTGGAGTTGTGTAATAAGGGAAGTGACATGGTCAGAAATTTAAGGAAAATCCCTATGGAGGTTCTGTGGGGGATGGGTTAGAGTGGGAAGAGACTAGAGACACAAAGACATTAATCAGGAGGCTATTGTAATTGTTCTATATCAGCACTGGGTGATGAAGGCTTAAACGAGGGTGGGAGTAAAACGAAGGGGATAGAAGCATGTGCTTCAGTTGTGTCTGACTCTTCATGACCTCATTTACGGTTTTCTTGGCAGAGATACTAGAGTGATTTGTCATTTCCTTCTCCAGATAATTTTATAGATGAGGAAACTGAAGCAAACAGGGTGAAGTGACTTGCCCAGGGTCACACAGTTAGTGTCTGAGACTGGATTAGAACTCATGAAGCTGAGTCTTTTTGACTCCAGGTCTGGTGCTCTATTCACTGTGCCACCTAGCTGCCCTAAATGCTATAATTATTGTTAGTGTTGTTGTTGTGATAGAAGGGGATGACAGTCCTTTGAATGAATAATTTCTGCTTCGGTTTTTTTTTTAATCAAGGTAGGATTTGGGAGGAGTTGGGAAATGGAATGTGCCTGGAAGAAGGAAAAGGGTAAGGAAAGGACAAGGGCATAGAGGGATGGTGAAAACAAATGTCACCAACTTCACATTTTGCCTTAGGACAGTCCTGCCTGTAACATCCTTCAGATTCTACTTTGAGTACACTTCCATAGCCAGTAATAGGTATCTTCTGTCCACTGTGTAACAAGTATTTTGTTAAGTGAGGTGAGAGAGGACAATAAAAGAAACCCAGGAGTCAGGATCTCTGCTCAGAGTAGATTTCCATTCAGAGGCAGAAACATGCCTAAAGGGAAGGGCCCAAAGGTATGTGACAGCCAGACAATTCAGGGTCACTGCCCTGGTGACCCAGGATGTAGATGTATTTAGGCCTAAGCCCTTCTGGATAGAGACAACAGGAGGGCTGTACTTCCTGCTTCAAAGGTTAGTGTAGGGCCCTAATCAAATCCTATGTGTGTCAGTGAAGAACCTATTATCTGTGGGAGTGATAAAATATTGAAGTGCATGGATCTCAAGTCAGGAAGGCCTGGGTTCTAAACCTACCTCAATCATTTATTATCTGTGTGACCCTGGGACAAGTCACTTCACTTAGCTGTGCCTTGGTTTCCATAGTTGTAAAATTATGTCATTGGACTTGATGACCCTTAGCAAATTTGCTAGTTCTAAATTTGTAAGCCCAGGATGGAGAAGAAAAATGTGAGACAATGAGTCAAGCTTGAGAAAAGGAAGATGAGAACTCTTTGCTGCTCATATAGGCTGATGACTCTTGGGGTGGGGTTGGGAGGTGGTAGCAGAAGGAGCTGAAAAAGAAATTTCCTGCTTTTAGGGAAATAAAAAAAAAAAAGGGAGCAGTTCGGGAAGTTGCATGTCCACAAAGAGGGAGAGGCAAGTTGTGGAAATTCTGTGGGTAGAACCCAAAGGAGATGTGGAGTCAGAGTTCAAGGAGAATGATTTTGACCTCACATCAAGGGAGGAATTCTGGACCCTGTACAGAAAAGGCAGAGTTTTCCCAAATACTGAGCAATTCTGACTTTGGAAGAGATGAAAAAGTGAGGGTGAGCTAGAGAGGGCAAGGGGAAAGAACAATAAAAGGCTATGTCAAGTCAACAAACATTTGTGAAGTGTTTACTGTGAGCTAGGCACTGTGGTGAGAGGGGGCATACAGGTAAAAGGAAAAGCAAAGATGGTTCGGGTCCTCAGGGAGCCCTGGGGCTCCTTCCTCTGATTGGCTGGTTCCTCTCAGAATCTCCATTTTAAGGACAATATCAGGGCCAGCCAAGTTTTCATCCTCTCCTGGCTTTCTCTCCTATGCCCCCAGAGTACCTTATCATCCCTCATACCCTCTCTTTTCTGCTGTTTTCTCTGTGTTGTCTTTCACCATTAGAATGTAAGCTCCTTGAGGACAGGACCATCTTTGGTTTTGTTTTTATTTGTATTCCCTTCCTCTCAGGGTCACTGTGAGGATTAAATGAGATAATACTTAGCATCATGTCTGGAACATAATAGACACTACACAAATGCTCATCCTTTCCCTCGGCTTCTTCATTTGTCCATGAAGGTATTGGACCAGATAACCTCAAGGTCCCTTCTAGATCTATGAACATGTGGAAGGAAATCAATCCATCCCCAGCATTTGTTCTTAGTGTATAACCTGGTCTGAGCAGAAATAACTTTTCCTGAACTAGTGTGGAATTATCAAGCCTAGTCCATGAGAATAGATTCCATCCAAAATTACAGTGAATATTGCTTCCTTCTCCCACCTCACCATTTAATTACTGTCCCCACTCAGCCAAACTAGTGGCTCTCACGCAGTGGTCCTGATCCTGGACCTTCAGTTTTGTTGGTGCAGTTTTTTTTTTCCCCTTGGAGGTGGGAGGGCAGGGCAATTGGGGTTAAGTGACTTGCCCAAGGTCACACGGCTAATAGTGTTAAGTGTCTGAGACTGGATTTGAACTTAGGTTCTCCTGACTCCAGGGACGGTGCCCTATTTACTGCACCACCTAGCCACCGCCCTTTTCTTGTGCAGTTTTATTTGAAAGTTGAACCTCAGGATGTTGCTCCAGCTCCCCTAACCCTCCTCCCACTCACTTGCCAATCATTTCCCTCCTGGTCCTTTGCATTCCCACTCTGTCCCATTTTGTCTGTCTTCTACAATAATAACCATGTGCCTATTTTCTGACTCACAGATTTAAATCCAGTGTTGCATGACTGGGTGTATTTCACTTTGAAAAACTCCCCGCTTGCTCTGAGTCCCCAAGACATGGAAATAGAGATCTTGCTTTGCTTCCTCCCCTCCTCCCTCCCCTCCTCTCACTCCACCCCAGCTGTCAAAATACGGATGAGCATCTCCCTCTCATTGCTGCCAGATTAGAAAGAGAGAGAAATTTATTGATGCAAACCTGTGTCAGCTTCAGGTCTGATCTTCCTGCACAGGAATGTGGCATAATTAGGAGCAGAATCGTGTTTCTGCCTAGACTGCTATCGATGGACTTGTTTAGAAATCCTTTGTTTATATCTGGTAGCTGGTAGGAGAGCCAGCTAGATTGTCATCCATGAGTACAGAGTGGTGGTGAATTTCCCTTTTGACTGAATGTCCTGAAAAACCAACAGTGTCAGGAGAAATTTCGATAATAAATTTAAAAAAAATTTCTGTCCTTGTTGAAGCAAATATTTTGAAAAGCCGTGAATCCAAGACATAGATGCCATGTATGTGAAAATATTCATAGCAACACTCTTTGTGGTAGAAGGGACCTAGGGAAAAAAGGTGTGCCCATCGATTGGGGACTGGCTAAAGAAATTGTACAATTTGTGCTATAATTAAGAACGAACATGATAAACACAGAGACTCATGGAAAGACTTATATGAACTGATGCAGAGTGAACTCAGAAAAGTCAGGAAAACAGCATACATCTTGACCACAAGAATGTAATTGGAATGAACGACTACAACAAAGCAATTGAAACTCCACATGGGAAATTCCAGTGACCAAGCCTGGCCACAATGAAGAGATATGATAAGACATAGTTGATGTCTCCTCAAAAAAAAAAAAAAAAGGATTTTTTTCCCCTCGGTGCTTTTCTGAAACTCCCGCTTGTGTGGCTGTGTGGACATGCTCCTGGGAGATATCAGTATTTCAAGGATTTAACGTTGACATTATTTCAAAGACCTATGATTTTGTCAGTATGGGTCTTCTTTTTACTGAGAAAGAGAATAATCCACCTGTAACATTTAGTCTTAGAGAGTTTCCTTGAAACTCAGAGTAAGTCACTCAATGTCAGAAGCAGGATTTGAATCTAGCTCTTCCTGATTCCAAGTTCAGCATTCTGTCCTTTATGCACCTAGGTCAAACACATGGTGTGGATAAAGTGTTGAGTCTGAAGTCAGCAAGGCCTGAGTTCAAATCCAGGCTCAGATACTTACTAGTTATGTGATCCTGGGCAAGTCATTTAACCTCTTTTGCCTCAGTTTCCCTATCTGTAAAATAGGGATGATACTAACACTTACTTTGCAGGGTGGTTGTGAGAATCAAACGAGAAGTTTGCAAAGTGTAAGCACCATATCAACTCTAGCCATGATGATGAAGATGAGGTTAACGATGATTCTATGTTTTCTAGAGGATGTAGCTTCTCTCTACAACATGGTATTTGTACCCAGACATGAAACACTTTCAACAACCCGGAGATGTTCCTTGATGCAAAAATCTATTTGTTTAACAACCACGTTCTCTCAATGGTGCTATTGGCTGTAAATCATAAAATACCTCAATCTTAAAAGAATCCAAATTTCAAGTAAGCCAGAGAGCTGGAGACACAAACAGTGGGTAAGTTGGTTGTACCATATTGCCAAGAAGGGGTATAAAATATATATCAATCATGAAATCTATGAAGGGAAAGGGAGGGTGGTTGTAGAAAGGTTGATAGCAGATGGTCAGCCCAAGCTTGGAATTGAAATAATAAAAGACCCAGGTGAAGGCCCCCAGCATGTTGGGTACCCAATACCCTTAGGGGAGGGCATGGATTAGGATGGTACAGGAGAAGAAGGCATATTGTAGGAAGGCTTCATATTGATAGCCTAGACTCATTGAAATAGAATTGAGGTTTTCTGTCATAGAAATAGGAAAAGGTGGGTGGTAGATGCGAATACAGGACTATCAAAGGCTCAAGAATCCAGATGCCTGGCACTGCTATCATACCATTTTACTGAGGATGTCTTAACTTGGAATGGAACTCAGATGCTGGGCAGTCTTAAGTTAAAGTAGACTGGCATATCTCACTTCATTTTTTTCTAAGCTTTCCTTTCCTTCATTTACATTCTTATCAGTTACTTACTCACCTGTAGGCTCAGCCCCAGGCAAAATTGTAAAACAGAGGAAGTTTGTTTTTTTGATACTTTCCTCCCTCCAGTTTCACTTCCATGCCCTAAGGTTAACTGTTAATTGCTAAGGTGCTAGCTACTTAGGGCTTAAGATGTTACTCTCTAGGGCCATAGTACAGGTGACTGGAAGAATTCTTCCAAAGGAATGCATTTCTGAAAGTGGATTTCTGCCTCTGGAGTAAGTGATAAGGGAAAATGATTTTGGGTAGAGGACCTGCCTGCCAATCCTGAAAGGCTGACATTTTGATAGAAATAAACTCTATGCTCCATGGATTCAGGGAGCGATTGGCAAAAAAAACCCTCAAGCCTGGCTCACTTACCTGCCATATACAGGCACTGGGCCAAACGAATTAGGGAATTTGTTCATTTGAAAAATTGCCTTTGATAGGATTTACTGAAAGTTTACTTTTCATTCAATAGCAATTCTCACATGTTGCTTTAGTTCCCTTCATGATCAAAGATCAAGTTGGCACCACATCTAATTTCTTTGAAAGAAGTCTGGTTCACCAATTATTCTGTTTCTACCAGGTTCTTTTGTCAGTTTGCAAGGGTGATTTCCAGCCAGAAAACTTACAATAGGCTATCAAAAATGACTCTTCAGGTTCTAACTCCCTAGAGTCCATTTTGGCCCTGCCTTGACTCAAGGCAATTTCTCTTTCTAGTCTTCCTAATAAATATTCAATTAACTTCAACAAGCACTTCTTAATGTGCTATTAATGATGTGCCAGGAACTGTGCTGGGTGCTGAGAATATCAAGAAAAATAATTCCTGCTTTTGAGGAGCTTGGGGAAACCACATATGCATAGAAAAGGTAGCTTGGAGCCTTGGAAAGAGGGAAGGATTTGGAGTCAGAGAACCTGAAATCACTTTTTTGAGCCTCAGTATCTGCACCTGTAGAATGTGGGGGTTGGACTAAATCGCTTTGAAAGACCATTTTAGTTCTAAATCTATGGTTCTAAGTAAATATAAAATATAGGCAGATTAATTTTGGTGGTGGTAGTAGGGGGGAAGTAATTGGTGTATTATAAAGGGTAATTTGTTAACAACAGAATGGGAATTTCAGAGGGCACAATAGTGGAATAAGGATAGAGAAGGATGGAATGAGCATGGATGAGTATGAGAAATAGTGACCAAGGAAGAGTTTTTGAATAAAGCACAGGACAGTAGATTATCACACTTTTCATAGTAACAATGGTAAAGTGAACACTGGGCTTGGAATCAGGAAAACCTATTTTTATAACTGCAAATCTGGTCTTAGACTAGCTGTTTGACTCTTAAGCAAGTCACTTAACCCAGTTTGCCTCAGTTTCCTCATCTATAAAATGAGTTGGAGAAAGAAATGGCAAATCACTCCAGTATCTTTGCCAAGAAAGTCCCAAATGGGGTCATGAAGAGTCAGATACTACTGAAATGACCAAACACAACAAAAGCTATGACAGGCAGATCCTCTCTGGTCCTACCTAATGATGGAGGCAGGAGCTGGTGGAACTTTGGTGCTTGGTGATCGTGAAGGGTAATAGTGCAGTACGGTAATTTAGAGTCAGGGGTCCTGGGCTGGAATCCTAACTCTGCTCCTTATGACTACTCACTATAGAGGAACAGGACATTACCCTCTAATATTCAACCATGTCAATTCTCCCACTTTCAGGGTGATGTTGGGATATCAGGAGCATCTTTGATCTTGTACCAGTGACTGATGAAGAGGGGGAAAGGAGGAAAGCAAAAGGCAAGCCCCTGATTCTGCCTGTTGGTCAAAAGCAAAGGTCTTATTTGCTGGCTTATGACTCGTTTTGAAAAGCTCATGTAAATTCAAATCTGGTCCAAATGTTTAACCTTTAAGAATATTTCTTTGAGGTCTCTCTCATGTTTATGGTCTTCTGCACTTAGAAGGATTAGCAAATCATCCCATCTGCATTCTCTGAAGGTGTCAGCTAATTTTGAACTATTAATAGTAGTCAGTCCTCCAAGGCTGATGTTATTTGGAAATAACATACTTGGCTTCTTCCCAGACAATAACGCTATTTTTGTTATGGGCCTAATAAAATGGAAATGGAAAAAAAAATCAAGATAACAGGGTCAATGAAAGCTTTCATTCTCACCAATGCTCTTTGACACACAGCTATAAACACAGTAAATGAGGAATTTAGCAAGCCCTGAAATCTAAATTGGCTGTCGAATGTTTATATGTTGCTTGTGAAAAGCAAACACACATGTTCTATAGGATATGATATGGTTCTTTCTTAATTACCCAGGGAAACTGGTACAAGGTTGTCCAAAGTAAATGGTTACCTCTCTGGGCCTCAGTTTCTTCAGCTATAAAACTGAAGGAGCTGCACTTAGAGGGGAAAGAGATAAACATTTATACAGTGCCTGCTACATATCAGGCAATATGCTAAGCACTTTTATCAATATTATCTCCTCTGACCCTCACAACAACTCTGTGAGGTGGGTGTTACTATTATCCTCAATGACTTTCCCAGCTAGTAGATTTGAACTCTGGTCTTCCTGAGACTGCAGGTCCAACATTCTATCCACTGAGCCACTGACTACCTCTTAACATACTTGAATCATTCTGTAATATTCCAATATCTGTGGTGAAAAGATTTGCTCAAGATTACTCAGCAGATCCAGAATAAGAACCCCAAATAATAGAGTCAGGTGTTCTCCATTCAGAGCTCAGCTTTTCTATCACATGTGTGATGTTGGTAAAAACCAGGTAGATATATTCTGGTGTAAGTACTTAAAACCAGACACAAAACTTAAAACCAGATACTTTAGGAACTAAAGTTATGTGATTTTAATTTTATGAATAATTTTAATTTAATGAAATTCACAGAAGTAGTAGAGTTATTATTATTTTTTTAATCCCAACCTTTGATTTTTTCACCATGAGGAATTTCCATTGTATAGACTTCCTTCACTGGTACCGATCTGCAGCTCATACATAGTCTTGGGGAGTTTCCCAGGACATTGGGAGGCAGGGTGATTTGCCTGAGATTACACAGCCAATATGTGTCAGAGGCAAGACTGAAATGTAAGTTTTCCTTTCTCCTCTATTCATTAGACCAAGATACCTCTCATAAAAGTGGTTGGTTGAATTGAAAAGCAAATGAATTAGGCATTTATTGAGTGTTTACTATATTCAAGGTATTTTTGTGTAGACTTAGAAAAAATCAGGTGGCTCAAAGGATAATGTGCTGACCCTGAAGTCTACATTTGGGTTGGGGTGGGGGGGACAATCTGAGGCTTTTACCTCTGATGCTTGCTATTTCTGTGATCTAGGACAAGACACCAAACTTTCTTGGACCTTAGTTTCCTTATGTGCAAAATGTGGAGGTTGGGCTCAGAGATCTCTTCCAGCTCAAAATCTATGATCATTTATAATCTTCTTATTCTGTGACTTTTTGGCCTCTGGATTCCTTTTACATCTGTGATCTTATGACCAATTCATATTTCTGCCTTGTTATTTAGCTTTTTTTATGCCTAAGTGCCTAATGAATGGGTCAGATAACAAATGGCAATTTCCACTTCTCAGGAAAAAAGATGGCGTACCACAGGTGAAAAATACTGTACATGACTTGACTGGTTTTTGCAGCTTATGCATCTTCTTTGTTAGTTTTTTTGTTTGTTAATTTCTTTTCTTTGTTGTAAGAAGGAATCGAGACATAAAAATGAAAAGGATTAATAAAGCGTTTCCAAAAGAGAAGTGGTACAAGCTTTCAGAAGAGAGAGATTGCTATGTGCCAAGGTGGTTACAGACAGCTTCCTGGAGAAAGTGAGATCTGAGCTGGGCTTTGAAGAAAAGAGAGAATTTTGAAAAGCGGGGGAGGGCTAGGAGAGGGCATTCTCATTAGAGGGAATGGTCTGAACCAAAGCTTCTCCACCTGTCTCACTGGAGATAATAACATTGAACTGTTTGTTGTTAAATCCACCCCCATGAGGTTTTTGGAGAAACTTAACTCAGCTGATTTATCCTGGGGCTTTGGGCAGAAGTTGAAAGATGGAACCAACTTGGAAAGAAGATGGGGGAGGAGTGAAGCAAGGAGGTGGGGAATGTGTATAGTATGACTGGGGCTAGTGAGACCAATATAGATTTTCTTGCCAGTGCATATCCTGGTACCAAAAGGTCTTGGCAAATGTGTTTGTGACAGTTAGATATTCAGTTAGATATTTCCTAAGGGGAGAATCCAGATGTTTGACAGATTTGGAGATGGAAAACCAGAGAAGGGATTTTAACCTGAAATTATGTAATCTCTAAAGGCTAAGGAGCACATTGGTGTGTGTGTGTGTGTGTGTGTGTGTGTGTGTGTGTGTGTGTGTGTG
>NW_027185764.1:18682990-18728887 GCF_028583685.1 Petaurus breviceps papuanus
TGTGTGTGTGTGTGTGTGTGTGTGTGTGTGTGTGTGTGTGTGTGTGTTTGTGGTTAATTTCCATATCCAGTCATAACTCCAAGGGCAAAAGAATCAGACCATTGTTTGTTTAGCTGAACTTTCATAGTGCTGATTGACTTTTAAAGTACTTTGCTTTGTCTTTTCCCTTTCAAGCAAGCCATAATGACAGAGCTATATGCAAGTCCCTGTAAGTTTTGCCTCACTGGATGATTCAGGTGTATGAAAATGATGGGTTCCTTTGGGATAGATTTATGCCACTGCCTCCTACTTACCAATGAAGCAATGGGCCAAGATCATTGATTAGTGTCTGGTCACATTCTTCTCCTGAAAAATGAATGGAATTGTGGAAATTGATTACTCTAAATGCAATATACAGCCAACCAGCTAATTACCAGTCCCACCAGGAAAGGGAACAAAGAGATAAAGACAAAGAAAGAATTGATTCCAACACCCACGCCTACAAAAAGATTTCTAGCAGCTCTTTCAGTGGGGACAAAGAATTGGAAACCGAAAGATACCTTAGATCAGCTGGAAAATGGTTGAACAAATGATAGGAATGTAGTGAAGTACTATGCCATCAGAAATGACAAAAGGGACAGAATCAGAGAAACCCTGGGAACCTTGGAACTGACACAGAGTGAAGTGAACAGAAGCAAGAGAAAAATTTTTAAAAATAAAAACGGCTTTGTGAAGACAACTTTGAAAGATTTGAGAATTCTAATCAATGCGTTGACTAAGCACGGTATTACCTGCCTCCTGACAGACTAAATATACAGAATAAGACATGTATTTTTGGACATGGACAACATGGAAATTTGTTTTACTTGACTATTGTTATAAGGGCTTTGATTTTCTTTCTTTGTTGGGGGGGTGGTGGTGAGGTGGAATGGAGAGAAAAAAATAAAATTCAATAAAAATGCTTTTAAAATAAAAAAGAAATGATCCAAACCAAGACTGAATTCTGGCATTTTCTTTTTCAACCTTAGATTTGGTATATATTTTGTGGGTACACAGAGGGAAGGCATTGGGGATTTTCTCTTTACCTAGCATCTAGAGAAGGAAGGGAAAAGGAAAAAAAAAAACAGGTGATAGATAGCTTTTATCTACTAAAAAAAAAAGCTAGATTCTGAATGTTAATCTCATCATTTAAAGTTGGAAAGGACCCAAAAGATCATTTAGTCCCAGGGATCCCCAACTTAACTCCCAGAGGGTATGATAAAGTTGTCAAGGGAATATAGGAATATTTGGTAAATGTTTAAAATACTAGTGAGAGTAAAAAAAAGTTACATTTAAAAAACGTTATGGTACTAGAAATGCTATGTACTAGATAAAATGTTTCTTATGAAAAATTAATCTACTTTACTGCATATGCATGCATGGTAAACTTTAGAATTTATTGCCTTTCATATTTTGTATTGAATGGGAGGTATGGAAAGGTTTTACTGAAAACCAAGCACTTCAAGGACCAAAAAAGACTGACACCCACAATTGAACTCAACTCCCTTATTTTACAAGGTAGGAAATTAAAGCTCACAGAAGTCACATAACTTGTCCAAATTGACCCTGATAGCAAGTAGCAGAGCAGAGATTTGAACTCAGGATATCGGACTTTAAATCTTTCTGTTATGCTAGTCTATACCACCTTTCCTCTGCATGACTAAATTAAGTCCATACCTCAATGGAGATTTAAAAGTGTAGTTGGATTCTACTCCAGCAATGATACTTTTTTTTATCACTATTATTATCATCAAGTGGGCCTTAAGAAACATTGCTAGCAATAAGGTGATGGAATTCCAGCTGAATTATTTAAAATCCTAAAAGAGAATGCTGTTCAAATGTTGCACTCAATATGCCAGTGAGTTTGGAAAACACAACAGTGACCATTGGATTGGAAAAGATTAGCTTACATCCTGATCCTAAAGAAAGGCAATGCCAAGGAATGTTCAAATTACCAAACAATTGCACTCATTTTATATGCCAGCAAAGTTATGCTTAAGATTCTGCAAGCTAGGCTTCAGCAATATGTGAATCAAGAGCTATCAGAAGTTTAGGTTGGTTTTTGAAGAAGCAGAAGAACTAGAGACCAAATTGCCAACATTCACTGTATTATGGAGAAAGTAAGGGAGTTCCAGAAGAAATATCTATTTCTGATTCATTGACTACCCTAAAGCCTTTGTCTATGTGGATCACAACAAAATGTGGCAAGTCTTCAAAGAGATGGGAATACCAGCTCATCTTACTTGTCTTCTGAGGAACCTGTGTAAGGGCCAAGAAGCAACAATTAGAACCAAATGGGAAACAGCTGATTTAAGATTGGAACAGGAGTACAACAAGGCTGTATACTGTCACCTTATTTATTTAACTTAGATGCAGAGTATATCATGTGAAATGCCAGACTAGATGAATCAGAAGCTGGAATTAAGGTTGCCAGGAGAAATATCAACAATCTCAGATATGCAGATGATACCACTCTGATAGCAGAAAGTGAAGACAAATTAAAAAACCTCTTGATGAGGATGAAAAAAGAGTGTCAAAGTTGACTTGAGGCTTAACATCAAAAAAATTAAGATCTTGGCAATGGTCCCATCACTTCCTGGCAAAAAGAGGGAGAAGAAATGGAAGCCGTGTCAGATTTTATATTCTTGGGCTCAAAGATCACTGCAGATGGTGACTGCAGCCATGAAATTAAAAGCTGCTTTCTCCTTGGAAGGAAAACTATGGCAAATCTGGACAGCATGCTAAAAAGCAGAGACATCATCTTGACAGCAAAGGTGCACATGGTCAAAGCTATGGTTTTTCTAGTAGCAACATATGGCTGTGAAAGTTACATTATTAGGAAAGTTGAGTGCTGTAGAATTGATTCTTTCAAATGGTGAGAGTCCTTCGACAGCAAGGAGGTTAACTCAGTCTATACTTAATTATTAATTCAGGCTATTCACTGGAAGGTCAAATACTGAAGCAGAAGCTTAAATACTTTGGTCACAAAATATATAGAGAACAGTTAGGAGGCACTGTGGATTAGAGTGCTGGGCCAGTAGCCAGGAAGACCTAGTTGAAATCTGCTTTCAGATACTTACTAGCTGTGTGACTCTGGGCAAGTTGCTTAACCCTATTTGTCTCCGTTTTCTCATCTGAAAAATGGACTGGAGAAGGAAATGGCAAACCACTTCAATATCTTTGCCAAGAAAACCCCAAATGGGGTCATGGAGAGTTGGACATGACTGAGAATGACTGAAAACAACAATTATATATGTATGTATATATATATACATATATAAAATTTTATACACACACATATGCTATTAAATGAGGTTTCTGTGAGGGTCAGTGTTGCTAAACTGCTTTTCTTTGTGACAGCAAGGGACCGAGGTAAGGAGGAATGGCATTAGGAAATTATGGTATAAAAAAAATATCAACAAAACTTTTAAAAATGTATGATGATTGTTAATGTTGAGTATGTCTTGCATGCCCTTATATATATATATATATATATATATAGTGGAAGTCCTATTTCTTGCTTTCTGAATGGGTAGGGGAGGGGATGGAGGGAGAAAGAGAAATTGGATCTGAAAATAAAAATTAACAATATATGTTTATATATATATGTGTGTATATGTATGTGTTTATATAAGAATAAGATTTCAAATCTTTTCAGACCAAGAATCTAGAGATGGAAATCTAACCCACTTATTTTATAGACAAGAAACATAGGTCTAGGTGCAGGGGTGACTTGATGATGGCTATGGTGGTAAATGTTAGCAGCAGGATTTGAATTTGAATCTTAGGCACAAGGACTCCACAGTCAATGTACTTTCTGCTATTCTATGCTCCTGCCCTAGAGGACAGTAGTCATCACCAAAAAGGTGGTTTCTTACTCTTTTTGACTTTATACCAAAAGCATTTAAAATGGAATTGTAAACACTCAAGACATTACTTTAAGGTTCCTCTTGAAGTTGAAGAAGACCTCAAAGTAAAACTCAAGAAATTAGGTTAGAGAATAAAGGAAGGAAAAGCAGAGATACCCTGTCAGAAACTGCTAATGAGTGGTATGGACCTACCCCATAGAGAAGATCACCAGTCTTGGGTGAATTTGGACTGCCACTTGCATTTGTAGCCTATCACTACTCTGCCCTCGGGATTTTTAGTCCTGTTCAACTTTTTATTGGGGTTTTCTTGGCAAAGATACTGGAGTGGTTTGCCATTTCCTTCGCTACCTCATTTTGCAGATGAGGAAACAGAGTAAAGTGACTTGCCCAGGGTCACACAGTTAGTAAGTGTCTGAAGCCAGTTTTGAACTCAAGAGGAGTCTTCATGACTCCAGGCCCAGCCACTCTATCTATTATGGCACTTGATTCCATCTCACATCAAACAACTGGGGATTTTTAGTTTGGAGAAAAAAGAAAATTCAGGGGGACAAGAAAAGCTTGGTTCAAGTATTTGGAGGATTTTCATGACTCATTAAACTTATCAAACTTACTCTTTTTGGCTCTAGATGCCAAGACCAGAAGGAATCCTTGCTAGCTACAAAGAGGTAAACATATTTGTAATGTTAGGAAAAACTTCTTAATAATTACAGCTGCCCCAAAGTGGAATCAGCTGCCTCTAGAGCTGGGGCCTTCCCTCTCATTAGAGGTCTTGGAGCAGAGACGAGATAAGCTCTCGCCAGGTATGTTATAGTGGTGATTCCTCTCAGACATGGGTGCTTTCCAGCACTCAAATTCTGTAAGTAGGCCAAGTATCCAGAGATGGGCTTTGCACAACATTAGGTGAGTAGGGTTTATTTTTTGTTTGTTTGGTTTTTTTTTTCTCAGAGTCCTCATCACCTCCTTGTTTTCCAACTCAAAAGTCTGACCTGAAAATTTCTCCTTGGGAGCGGCTATCTAGAGACATGTGTGGTGCTTTCTGGGGAGAAACAGAAGCAGCCAGAATCCTTGAAATCCACTGATAATCCCAAACCTCACGTTAGCCTCTCCTTTCAGCCCATTAACCCCACGTAACCCCAGGCTTTTACTAATACTGGCAATAAGTAAGAAAAACCGACTGGCTGGATTTTTACTGGGGTTAGGCAGGGGTTCAAGGCACAGATAAGTGTGAATAAAGAGAAATGGCCAAGAGAGGGAAAAGGAGAGAAGGGGGCGTGTATAGATAATCCACAAAGAGGGCTACTAAAGTCCTCAAGGAGAAGACTGTGATGGAGCAAATGTTTATTAAATCCTGAGCACACAGGAGGTGCTGGATAGAAAGACCAAAGTAATTGAAGCTAGGTTTTTATTAACAGACCTGCTCTGGACTGGTTAATCATTCACTGATGAAGTTACACTTTCAAAACAGAGAGAAAGCCAGGAGGCTTTGAGAGATTCTTCTGCTGTTTGCTTAGCCTGTGGCTCTCTGGGCTTGTAACTGATAGGTTTAAGCACAGAAAATCACAAATTCCCTGGATGCTTCCTTAACTCATTAGCCTGGACGACTGCTTGTGTTTGATAGCTGAAGGAAGTGAGGGTGGGGGTAGCAGAGCAGACAGATCATTGAAATGGGACACACTGGAAGGGTGAAAGAGTTCGATTGAAAAAGCAAAACAAAACACAGCAACACTCTGTAAATGATAAAGGGCAAACTGGGAATCCCTATGGTAGGTGAGCCACCACTGACTGGGCTCCTGGCAGTGAGGATCTGTTTTGACTGTGGGACAGCCTGACTACTCTCTGTCTGTCTGTCTCTGTGTCTCTCTCTCTCTGTGTCTCTCTCTCTGTGTCTCTCTGTCTCTGTCTCTCTATCTCTAATCCCGCCGTTCAAATCCTGCCTCAGACAATTACTAGCTGTGTTGCCCTGGGCATGTTATTTAACCATTCTCAGCCTCAGTTGCCTTTTTTGTAAAATGGGGACAATAATAGTATCTGTTTACCTCATGGTATTATTATGAGGATCAGATGAGATAGCATGTGCAAAATGTTTGACAAATCTTAGAATATTATGTAAATGCTATTATTTTGTTGTTTTTCAGTCATTTTTCCAGTGACCCGATCTGTGGTTTTCAAACTGCTGGAGTGGTTCACTTTTTTCTTCTCCAGCTCATTTTATAGATGTGGAAACTGAGGTAAATATGGTTAAGTGACTTGCTCAGGGTCACAGAGCTAGTAAGTGCTGAGGCTGGATTTGAACTCATGAAGATGAGTCTTCCTAATTCTGGGTCTGATACCATCCACTGTGCCATCTAGCTGCCCTAAATGCTATGATTATGACTAGGTAGTATTATGTGATAGAAGAAGACCCCATTCATTTGGATTCATAATTTCTAGTGTGTTTGTTTTTTTAAAAAATCAAGGCAGTCCCCTTGGCAATCTATATACTTATTCCGACCCCAGCCACTGTTCACAAATCCTGGGGAACTGCTTTCAGGGCCTTCAGCACATCCCTCTAAACACCTCTATGGTGGGAGATGATCATCCTTTGATTTTTACAAGCAGTCAAAAGTCAATTGGAACCAAGCAGCCAAGCCTCATGAATTAACTGTGTAGTACCATTTTTTTATCAGAAGCAAGGTAATCAGCCTTTTTGTGTGTGTGGCTCATTGAAGTGGCTCTTCAAGTAGCTCCAAACGATAATTTCTGATTATTTTTGAGCAATGGTTACATTCCTGGAATGAATATATCTTCTTAGGGATCATCCCAGTCAGAGAGGATCACAGATTAGGACTTTGAAGGGACCTCAGTGATTGTTGAGTCCAACACCCTTCTTACATATGTGGAAAATGGGTCTGAGAGAGATTAAGGGACGTGCTCAGAGTCACATAGCAAGTACATATTAAAGATAAGATTTGAACCTAGGTCTTCCAGATTTCAAGTCTAATGCTCTGTTCACCAAGTGACTTCTTTATAGGAGAGTATAGGATAGGGTTTGGCCTGGGTTTTAAAAAATTCTCATTACTTTGTAGCCTTACCTACCACCTTCCTACTGGCTAGATTCTAACCTGTCGCCAAAGTCATCTTTTTGTCTAGGTTTCAAAATAAAGGCTGGCCCTTCAGATCATCTGGGGTCTCGTCCAATTCATGAGGCCAAGTTTGTCTGCCAGTGAGCATCATGGATGTCAATGAGAATTTGGCCTAAAGCCGAGAGCCTCAAGCCCCTGGTTTAAATAGGTAAGATCTCCTTGTCACAGGGTTTGGAATTCCAGAATTCTCTGCTGCACCTTCTTTGCCCTCTGGGCTGTCTTTCTCTCTCTCTCCTCTTTCATGATGGGACATGACAAGTGATTAATTCACATTATGGAAAGTAGGCTGGGAGGTAATAGGAGAAGCTGCTGCAGCCATCATA
Organism: Petaurus breviceps papuanus; assembly: GCF_028583685.1. Classification (NCBI taxonomy): domain Eukaryota; kingdom Metazoa; phylum Chordata; class Mammalia; order Diprotodontia; family Petauridae; genus Petaurus; species Petaurus breviceps. The sequence continues at coordinate 18,690,323 of NW_027185764.1, forward strand.
TTCATGGCCTGTGTCTGTCTTCACAGCATTTCATGAATTAAGAAGAATTCCCCAAATCCAGAGTGACTTGATCAAGATTTTTCACCTTGAGATGTGGGGGTACAAGGTGGGTAGAGGATCCCCACAAGAGAGCTTTTTGATTTTGATTTTTTTTCAAATGTTACTTCCTGGCAGGTTTCCAATTTTCTTATTAATTATATTTAATATATTTGCACAGAAGGAAAGGGAAATAATATTTTGTATACTATAGATTTTTTAGAAATTCTGGTGAATATGGAAGATGTGATGTCTAAACAGGAATGGAGAGAAAATTGGAAACTTACTCCTGAGGGGGAGAGGGAGGGATAGAGGGAAAATTTAATACAACATAAAAGCAAAATATGTCAATATTAAAAAAAAACCACAAGAAAATTGCAATAATAATAAAGCCTTCTCCTGGGGAAGAGTCTAAGGTGTGACTCTAAAGTGTTGGACTGGGGAGTCAGGGACACTTGAGTTCAAATCCTACCTCAGACAATTACTAGCTGTGTTGCCCCAGGGCCACTCTATTCTTGCAACAAGAAAATTTTGATAAGTAGGGTCTGAAGTATAAAGGAAGGGATTATGTTTTTGGGAAATGATTTTTCCCGAGGTACAGAGATTTGGGACCACTTTTATTTATTAACTGATTCGTTAATTTATTCATTGACCTTTAATAATGATATCAGAAATTAAAGAAGCCATTTTATATGTGTCTTTTTGGGGTGCTTTACTTTCTGTAAGATAAGAGTGTTGAACTAAACCAGTGGTGTTAAACTCAGATAGAAATAGGAGACACTGAACTATGTATAAGGATCTCTGTAGGCCACATAGTAACTTAGTCTTAAAATCTAATATTATCTGTTTTATTATATTTTTATTTATTTTGGTAAATATTCCCCAATTATATTTTAACCTGGTTTAGGCCTGTCAGGAGTGTTATGGGACAAATATGGCCCATGGGGCCGCTGTTGGACACTTCTGAACTAGATGGACTCTAACCCTTATCTAAGATAGGATTGACTTTAGGTGCCAAAGAGACACAAAAATATTGCAGGAACCATTCTATCAGAGGGAATATTATATTGCATAATATTGTGGGTGGTACAATGGATGCATCACCAGAAAGGCCTGAGTTCAAAACCTGTCTCAGTTGCTCATTATCCATGTATCCCCAAGAAAATGACTTAGTCACTCAACCTTAGTTTTCTCATCTGTAAAATGAGGGTTTTGGAATTAATATCCTCTAATTCCACTTCTAGCTCTAAGACTATGATTCTGTGTTGAAGTGTATGGCTGGACTCCCATTATGGCACAAACTAATTCATGGAACAGCCACTTTAAAGACTCCTTGACCATGTGAGAAATGGAAATTAAAAAAAAAAATTCTAGGCAGATATAAAAATGGTTTATTCCCCCATGGAAGGCAGATTTCAAATTGTGCTTGAATGAGAATGAAGATTATTCATAGTCAGCCTCTACCTCCCAATTTGAAAAATCCCTGAGCTGGCTTGATAGGTAGGAGGTTTGAGACATATGTATCGGAAAGCCCTTTGGTTTGAGTCTTGGCTCTGTCCCTTACCCCTTCTGTGACCTTGGGCAAGTCACAACCTCTCAGGGCTTCAGTTTTCTCTTCTGAAGGGGCTGGACTAAATAAAGGCCTTGTAAGGTTCCCTACAGCCTTAGCTCTGTAATCCTACTATCTTATGATTGGGTTTTAGTCCCACATCAGACCCAGGAAAGCTATCTCTTCTATCCACAAGAGAACTTCTAGAAACCATGGCTTCCTGTGTTTTCTTGATTACATTTTATCTTTTTCACGATCAGGATCATGTTAATCCAGGGAAACATTTATTCTCAGAAGAAAAAAACGCTATCAGGAACATACAGAAGCAGTTGCCTTCTCTCTGACTCTTAAACAGGACAATGAAAGCTATCCCAAGTCACATAAGGCAAATCCCATTAGGACAAATCAAGTTTCATTTCTGTGTGCCTCACCCCCAGTCAGAATTTAGTGAAGGGTTTCCTCCAGCATGCTACCACTCCCTCAAAATAGCCTGCTCATAGACCCTTAATGTGGACACTTTCCTTTTGTGTATCCTCAAGGACTGTGCCTATTAACAAAGCAAAAATTGGTGCGTTAACAAAAATGATTCCCCAGTCCCAGAAATTTCTAGGGATTTCTAGCTGTATCAATATTTGAAATATAGCTGTGGAGGATACTGGAAATAGGGCTATATTTTGAGTCAAGAGACAAAGAAATAAATCTTGTCCATGATACTCAGGATGATAGATCTGGAGCTGGAAGGGACCCCAGAGGAGATCTAGTTTTTACAAATGAGGAAACTGAGGTCCAGAGAGGTGAAATGATTTTCCTGAGGTACAGAGATAAAAAGCATCAGAGGTATGATTTGAACTCAGGACCTCTGACTCTAGAATCAGTTCTTTTTCTACTATACCAACCTACTAGCTATATGAACTTAAGCAAATTGCTTGACCTCTCTGGTGTTAGAAAAGTTCTATGCCCAAAGCCTTGTTCCTTTATGGGAATAAACATGGGTTTTCAAGGATTATGCAAGCAGAATGCAAACTAAAGTAGGTTCATAGAAGGGAAAGTGTGTGAGTGTGAGTCTGGTGACTTGGAAAGCAGACAAAAAGTACAGAAAGTCTCATCACAAGAAGGCTGGCCATAGTGAGTGACCAATGAGACGAGAGACCTGTTCTCATGATGTTCTCTGATTCTCTCCCTAAGAATCTCACATTTCTTAGACCCTCTACAAATACAGTATGAAAGAATGCTTCAAATGATTTAAAACCCCTCTGAGACCTTGAGGCTGTCTTTAGCTGCCTGTGAAAAGACCAGGAATATAGCTAAACTGGTAGTTGAGATAATGCCCTTGACCTCTAGGCTTTCCTGATCTCTTTACCTTTTCCCTACCTGCTCAGCTACGTGGGAGAACAGAAGAGAGTTGTGCTTCAAAAACTAGGGAACCTTAAATCCCAGAATTGTTCAGAAGCTAAGCAAATAACCATTCCCTGGCTTATAGTCTAGATTTCAAAGAAATTGGGAGGTATATTGAATGCTCAACCGAAGCTAGGGTAAGATCTCTTACAGAAGGACCCAGTCTTCTGGACAAGTCTAAAGAAAAGACTAAACTTGAGGATATTAACTAGTTAGGAGGACATTTTTTTTCTATCCCCCTCAACTCTGTTCAAAAGGGTTAAACACCTGGGCTGATAATTTTCTTCTGGGGAGATAAGAGACCTCAATAGTCAAGACCCTAAAAACATAAGTCAGGCACCAGAGATTTTAGTTATGTCAGAAGCTGAAGACTGGAGAGAATATAGTCAAGCAGCATCCAAAGGAGATGGTGCTGGAGCAATGTTCAACAGAGGGAAATTCTGAAAGCACATTATCAGGAGTCTGTGTGCCCTGTTTAGCAGTGTTCAGGGGAAACCATAAGACAAACACAGAGCAATCCCAGTGGGAGCAAGAAAATGATATTGCTAAATGACACCAGTGACCCTATAGCATTGGAGGCATGCTTTGTCTCTCTATGTGCATATTCTAGTGTAATGGTAATGGGAATTTGAAGACATTCCCTGCCCCTTATAAGCCTAAGGGAATTTGAAGACATTCCCTGCTTTGGAAATATACTCTGTCTCCTAATAGGCTGAATGTAATCACATGGCACCTGTGGTAGGAAGAGTTTGCTGAAGGGTAGAGCAGAGCCCACAGAAAACTGAGAGTCAGAACAGCTAGATGTCTGGGAGGAGAGGACCCTTCCAAGGGAGATGGTTAAGGGTGTGATTAAGTATTGGTCTTGTGTTAGATTGTGGGAAGGCTAAAGAATGCTGTGACTCTCTGCTATGTGGTGCATTAATTTCTATGTTTCTATGATGGATTCGGTTTCCTGGTGTTGGGATTTGGTTTTCTGGCGTCTGAAAAATATTTTGCTTCTGTCTTCTCTATGGAGAGTCTGTTATATTTTGCAACTGAGCACTATGCAAGCATATTTATCATGACGGTTGGAGCTGTGAATATTGCATTGGCACTACACCTGATCACTCATGTTCCCTCTGTGTACATCTGTCCGTGTGTGTTCCAGACACACATGCTCCCTATGTGCATACCTCTCCATTTACATTCCCAATCATCCCTATGCATGTTTACTCTTTCTACTTATGGTGTGCATATTTGTGGGAGAGCATGCCCCTAGTCTGTATTGGGAATATTTTATTGCTACTTTTATTACTATGCCATTTACTTGTCTTTGCTTTGAACCAATTGTGTCCTCTGGCTAGTAAAGGAAATTGCATTGGTGAGGGCTTGTGAACTCTGGATTTAGGAATGCCTCCAATCTGCAGTAATCATTTCCTAGAGATTCACCCTCTGAGTTGATGGGGATGGGATAGGTAATCTACCCATGTGCTATAAATAGTTTACTTGTTGATATTCTTAAACTTGGAGGGTTTTTTTTTTTCTTTTTCTGATGACTGAGTTGATACATTGCTGGAGGAACTGAATCAGGAGACAAGAAAGGAATTGTTGGCTACTGGAAGGTTGGTCAATAGATTTTCCTTAGAGAGATGGGTAAAGAATTGACAGAGCTGATCTCATTGCATGACCCAAGGACACAAATATCATTTCATGGGTTATTTGACCATCTCACCTTGAAGTAATCACGATGAATATAAGCCAACATGATCATAAAGATAATTGCAGAGTATGTGCCAACATCTGTTGTAAAAGAGGGAGAAAAATGGCATGAAAAACTTGACGAGATAGACCAAAATGTCTAAATGTACCTTGGCTCTTGTAAAAGGGGTGATGGACTAGAATATGATATACCTTTTCATACATGGCCAATGTCTTGATATGTTTTGACTATAGTTATTTGTTATAAGGGAGAGCTCTTGAGCTCTTATTTAGGGGGAGGGTATAAGTTAGTATGTATGCATAGAGAGAGGAATAGGCAAAAAAGGAAGAAAAACATCATTAAAATATGTAAAATACATAGTAGAAAACAAAAAAGTTCATAAGAAGACAAAAATATGGCAATTTTGTTTCTAACTTGTTAACTTTAACATGCTCTTAAAAGACAAAATACTTAAGAGAAATCCATAATTTTATATTCAATCTTATTTTTTGCTCTTTTAATATTTAAATATTTGTGCTTGTTGATGATTGTTAAGTTCATAATAAAAAAGAAAATTTATAAAGATTGGCTCATTTCAAAGAATGTAAGGAAGTACTGGGCTTGTAGACTGCTAAAAAAACTTTATGTCAGGGATATTTCCTTTACTTAGGGATTCAGAAATGGCTGGATCTGTCAAGTACCTTACAACGTTAGAAAAAAAGAAACAAAATTGACTATATTTTTATGGACAGGAAAAAAATGACTGATGATACGAATATCATTTCTGTGTGCAATCAAGGAATCAAATTGCTAAAGTGGGGATCAAAATCAATACCAAATTGGAGACAAGATAGAGATGCAAACATACATTGCATGTGATCACAGCAGTTCTGACCAAATTTGTTTAAATGAGCTTTTGACTCTGAAAAGTGAGAAATGGAAAAAAAATGAAAACATTCATTCTCTCATTCTTTCTTAAAGAAGCTCAATCACTGCAAATCAGTTACCACAAATAGGAGGCCAAGAAAGACCAGAAATTGCCTCATTCAGAAAGCACTTGATTTCTTTGTCAAGTGAAGAGATGTTCATTTGATGGCCAAGGACAACATTGTTTTAAAACATAAGCTTATTTGAAATCCATGGAGTTGGTGATCTCATGTCCAAAAAAATCACTACAATGTGGTTAGTCTACTGGTGAAGAACTCCTCTTTACTTAGTCTGGTTCTTGGAAAGCAGACACATTCTTATATGTCAATATTTTTCTAGAGATGTCATATGGCTGTGAGTCACAGAATACTTAAATCTATTAGGACCTGAAGTTAAAAATCACTCAAAAGGCAGTGGAGGGGCACATGGTAGGTATGCTTAGCCTGAAAATCTTGACAAACTAGGAATTATGCCAGAGAAGCAATATAATGATGTCATCAAAGAATGATTGAATTAATATAATATTCAGCTAATCAAATATAATAATCAAAATTATGATTTAATAAGAAGATGTGCTAGTCATGATGTGAGAGTAAGAGATAACTGATGGGACAACTTGAACACTCCATTGATACCCTTGAAATATAAAAAAAAATGTTAGGAAGGTCACTAGAACTTACAGGCTGTTCCCCCCTTAATTTATGAAAGGATATGGGAGCTAGGAGTGGTGGTGCATGCTTATAATTCTAGTTACTGGGGAGGCTGAGACTGGTGGTTTTCTTGAGCTTAGGGGTTCTGAACTGCAATAGGCTAAGCTGATCAGGTTTACACACATCAATATAGTGAAGTCCCTGGAAGGAGGGAATGGGTTGGGGTGAGGGGGACCAGGTTGCCTAAGAAGAACAAACCATAGCATGTTAGAAACAAGAGTAGATCAAAGTCCCTGTATCAATTAGTAGTAGGGTCAGTGCTGTGAGTGGCCTCTGAATTTCTAACATAAGTAAGAGAGGGAGACTCAGAAGAAAGAGAGAAAGACAGACAGACAGAAAGAAAAAGAAACAAAGAAAGAAATGAAGAAAGGAAGAAAAGAAAGAAGGAAAAAAGGAGGAAAGAAAGAAGGAAAGAAGAAAGAGAGAAAGGAAAGAAGAAAGAAAGGAAGGAAAGAGGGAAAGAAAGAAGGAAAGAAAGAAGGAAAAAAGGAGAGAAGGAAGGAAGGAAGAAAGAAAAAAAGGAAGGAAAAAGAAAGAAGGAAAGGGGGAAAGGAAGGAAGGAAGGAAATTGGGAAGATAAGGAGAAAAGGAAAGAAGAAAGGAAGAGAGGGAGGGATGAGCAAGAGTCATATCAGATGGTCAGAAATACTTTATCATTTACATCAATGGAGAGAAGTTCCCAATGACATCATGGATCCATTGGAATATTGTAGAATAAATGGGGAAGACTGCAAGTTACTAGTGGTAACACTTCTCAGAAGAGTACAAAGAAAGCGAGGGCAAAGGGAGCCCATAGAAAATTTGCCGTTCGATCCAATTAAGTCAGGCTGTTCTAAGAACATTTGTAGATTAGAATGGAAGGATAAAAATAGGTGTGAAAGAGATCTATTGGTGTTTCTATTCTATCAATGATGACAGTGGAAACATTACCTCAGTGGTGGATTTTACCACCTTAGTACTCATTTTACTAAGTAAAGTGATCGAAATGGCATCAGAGATAAAGATAGGAATAGCAGCTCAACTTGACAAAACACACTGAGAAGAAATCCATGCTGGTAGTGACACAATTTTAAAGACATTTGATTTTCAAAACAGCTCAAGGAAGGAAAGATTCCAGATTAATGAAAAAAAAAGATCACAGACAATATTTTTGTCTCTCCAAAAGACATTTGAGAATATAGCAACCTACACATCTATTTTCTCACTTTCATAACATTTTTATGAGAATACTTTACTTATGTGTTACAGGGTGTGTACAGAGTTCTCCTAGCTACTTTCAGCTGACCATATATTAGCACAGTCCTTGGGTACTTTGGTCATACTCACCCCCAACTGCACTGAGGCTGTCAGTTACTTTGAGAATGATAAGAGTCAATAATTCAGTGGATCTCTAAAAGAAAGTGACATGTCTGGAAGTCTACTTTTTTATTTGTGAATTGTGTCAAAGCTATTTGAGTTTCTCTATGGAGGGGTGGGTTGGAGAAGACTAGTATCTTTTCCTTCTATATTGTAGAATAAATGGGGAAATGCCAAATAGTCAACTCATGGGAGCTAAAGTAGGGACTTGACTAGGTAAGCTTAGTTTGGCCCACGGGTTTCCTAGCTGCCTTTCCTCCATTTGTGTTTCTTCCCTGAGTGTAAGTAATTGAATAGTGATCCTGAGATGACTGTGTCCAATCTTGAGGAGAACTCGTAAATTTGAGAGGTCTGAAGATCCACTAGACACAATTATTAGGAAGCTGCCTGGTGGGAGGGGGAGTTCTGACTTTTGGAGAAGATGAGCACTGGCCAAAGGATAAACCCAATTCTTGCCTGGCTTGCCAGAAGACATCTACCTAGAATGAGCCAGTGCAGAGAGAGATGAAATGTTAAATGCCTATTCAGCAGTTCCTGAAGCTACTTCATATTCTTCTGTTTAAATCTCAACCTCCTGGGACATGATGCTAGTATTTATATTTCTGATTGCTTTATTAATGCATGCTTATAAGAATTTTTTAAAAGTATTTCTTTTGTTTGGAAGAAATAAATAGATGTTCCATACCTGGTTTACATTGAACATTTAGTATTTTTCTTATAGCCCCTGCCCCCCGCTTCTCCCCCCCCCAAAACCTTTGATATGAACCAAACCTAAATTTTAAGTAATTTTCCCCAGGAAGACTGGTATGGGGCAGGGTGGGGGTGGTATAATGAACTAAATAGTGAAAGAAAATCATTTGAAACTCTTATTAGAGCCCATTAAATTCTTTGGACTGAACTTAGCCACTTCGTGCATGGATTCAGAGCTGAGAGGGACCCTTAATAAAATTCCAAAGCACCCAGAGCCCGGTAGCAGTTCTAATTACTAGATATTCATCAAGGGCATTCTAAAAAAATAAAAACAAATTGTCAAGCATTTTTTTCTTCCTCCCATTTCTTTACTACTCCTCCCCCTGGGGGAAAAAGATAAAGCCTCTTGTAACAAATTCCCAAATTGGTTATCTCCAAAAATGGGTCTCATTCTGCATATTAATTTTTCATGTCTCTGTCAGGATATTAGTAGAGAAAGGAAAAGAAGCAGCATTTATGTATATAGTATTTTCCCTGTGCCAAGCTCTGTGCTAAGTGCTTTTTACAAATATTATCTCATTTGATCCTCGTAATAACCCTGTGAGGTAGGTGCTATTATTATTCCCATTTTACAGGTGAAGAACCATTCACCTCCTGAAAGAGTTCCCCAAAAGGATAACTCCCAGTAATATTATAGCCAAATTCCAGAGTTCCTAGGTCAAGGAGAAAATATTACAAGCAAGAAACAATTCAAGTATTGTGGAAAAACAAACAGGATAACACAAGATTTAGCAGCTTCTGCATTAAGGGATTGGAGAGCTTGGAATATGATATTCCAGAGGTGAAAGGAGCTAGGCTTAAAACCAAGAATCACCTATCCAGCAAAACTGAAAGTAATCAATGAAGGAGAAAAATTAATATTCAATGATTACAGGAATTTAATGCTTTCTTGAGGAAAAAAAACGAGCTAAAGAGAAAAATTGATTTTCAAATGTAAGACACAAGAGAAGCATGAAAAAGCAAACAGAAAAAGAAATCATAAGGGATTTTTTGAAATTGAACTCTTTACATTCCTACATGAAACATAACACATTTGAAACTCATGAGACCTTTCTCATTTCAGAGAGAATATGTATATGTATATGTATAAAAAGGGCACAGGGTGAGTTGAATGTGAAGGGATGATATCTAAAAAATAAAAGTAAGGGGTGAGAGAGGAACATACTGGGAGAAGGAGAAAGGGAGAGGTAAAATGGGATAAATTATCTCACATTAAAGAGGCAAGAAAAAGCTTTTACAGTGAAGGGGAAGAGGGGGGAGGTGAGAGGTAATGTGTGGACTTTACTCTCATTGTATCTGACTTAATGAGGGAATAACATACACACTCAATTGGGCATAGAAATCTATTTTACCCAACAGAAAAATAGGGGAGAAGTGGATAAGAGGGATAGACAGGTGACAGAAGGGAGTGTAGAATAGGGGAGGGGGTAATCAGAAGCAAACACTTTTGAGGAGGGACAGGGTCAATGGAGAGAACAGAATAAATGAGGGCCAGGATAGGATGAAGGGAAATATAGTTGCTTAGTTTTTCACAACATGACTGTTATGGAAGTCTTTTGCATGACTATACACGTATAGCCTATATTGAGTTGCTTGCCTTCTCAATAAGGGTAGGTGGAGGAGGAGGAAAGGAGAGAATTTGCAACTCAAAGTTTTAAAAATGAATATTAAAAATTGTTTTTATATGCACCTGGGAAATAAGATACACAGGCAATGAGGCATAGAAATTTATCTCACCCTACAAGAAACTAGAAGGGGTAAGGGATAAGAAAAGGGTGTGATAGAAGGGAGGGCAGATTGAGGGAAGGGATAAGCAGAATACATACAGTCTTGGTGTGGGGACAGGGGAGAGATGGGGAGAAAATTTGGAACTAAAACTCTTGTGGAAGTGAATGTTGAAAACTAAACATAAATAAATGACAGGTGAAGCAACTGAGGCAAACAGAAGTCAGATGACTTGCTCAGAGTCAGGTAGCTAATGACGGATCTTCCTGACTCCAGGCCCAGCACTCTATCTACAATGTCACCAGCTGCCTCACATTTTGGAATTGTGGTTGGTCATTATGTTGATCAAAGTTCTTAAGTTTTTTGAAATGTTAACTTTTGTAATGTTGTTATAGTATAAATTGGTTCTCCTGATTCTGTTCACTTCATGTCGTATCCATTCATACAAGTCTTTCCAGGTTTCTCTGAAACCATTTCTTACTCCATTTCTTGCAGCATAATATTGTTTCATTATAATCATATGCTATCATTTGTTCAAACAGTCCCCAGTTGGTGAGCACCTCCTAAGTTTCCAGTTCTTTGTCACTACTAAAAGAGCTGCTATAAATATTTTTGTACTTTCAAAATCTTTTCCTCTTTTTAAAAACACTTCTTTGAGTACAGATGACATTGCTAGGTCAAAGGATATGCATATTAGTAATTTGGGGGGCATAGTTTTCAATTCCTTTCTAGCATTTGGCTGGACCAATTTATAGCCCCACCAGTAATCCACCAGTAAAACCAGTCTGTTTTCCCACAGCCCCTCAATATTTGCCATTTTTTCTTTCTTTGGTCAGCTTCACCAATTGTAACTCCAATCAAGACATCACACTTGAGGGTTGCTGCTGTGAATATATATTTAAAGGGGTTGATTTGCAAGGTATAATAAGTCCTCTATTCAAAATTAAACCTTATTCAAGAAACTAAAGCACTAACAATTCATAACAATGTAACAGCTTATTACCAGGGTGGCCGCAAGGCCTAAAACAAAACATACCATTCAGTAACATAGTACAATACAAAATATAACATAGCATGCCCCTCACCTTATACAGTCTTGGGGGGGGGGCAGAATCTTTGGGGAGTGAACAACCAGCTCCTCCTTACTCAGATACTGTTCTAAAATACTTGTTCATACAACCAGGGGATCCAGGGCCAGGGTCCTCCCTTAACACAACACATCCCCAGGGATAGAAGAGAACACAACACCCTCCACCCCTGGTTCACAATAGGTTGCAATCCCCTCAATCCGAACAGTGTCCAAATAAGTTCCTCTTGGGGGTGTATCCTCACCACACTGCCATTACAGGCTCCCACCTGCCTCTCTCAGGTACACACATTCTCTTAGGAGCCAAACAGTCCAACTGTTAACACTGGTCCAGCCCCTACTTCCAAGTCCTGAGGGGTGGCAGGGCGACAAAACCAACTGGATTGGGTCCCTGGGGTGATGGCATTTCCCCATGCCACCAAACACAACTCCACCTCTGGGTCCCAAACCATCCCAGGGGCACGTAGCAGGAAGGCATGCTCACTGCTCCTGCCTTGCTGTAAAGTTTTCATCTTGACCTGGAGCCAAGTTCTGAACCTGTGGCTCTTCCTCTTACAGGTCTGAGAGCCAGCAGCTCTATGCTCCTGCCTGGGTCCTGATGCAGGTAGCTCTCTGCTCCTGCTCCATGTCTCACCTCATGGTGGAAGGGACTGCTCTACTCCAAGCTCTCCCTGCTCCTACCTGAGTCAGGCACAGCAGGTTCCAGGGACTCCTGCCCCCCCAGTTTCTGTTTCTGGCCCGCAGCACCCCAACTCTGGAGCAGCTTGTCCTGTTCCAGCCTTGCATGGGGAGGGGCTGCTCTGGTCTGGCCTTTGGGCACAGCAAAATAATGCAAAAATTGGGAAATAATACACAACTATCCCAACCTCATTAAACCCTATACTTTCCTCAAAGGTGTTAAAAATCTTACTTTCCATTAGTCTACTGTTCTCATAAGAGTTGATATCAGAGGTCTTCTCTCTCTCTCTCTCTCTCTCTCCCTCCCTCTCCTCCCCCCTCCTCCCCCCTCCTCTCCAAACCTTGATGAGTGATTTACATTCACAGCTGGGGGACCCCTTGATAACCTAAACTTCCTTCCATGAGTGAGCACCCAAAGCAATATCTCACCTCAATACATACATACATACATACATACATGTATATATATATATATATATGTATATATATACTTTTGACTAATAGGCTTCGAGCCAGAAGGCACTAAAGCCCACATGACTCAGCAGAGCTGTGAATTACCAGGATTCAAAGGAAATTGATCCTTCAAATATTTACAATTTAGTATGAACCTGGGAAACTGAACTCCAACAACAACAAGAAAAAGACAACAAAAACTCCACCTTGCTTGCACTCACACCAATCTCATAGGTGTGAGAAGGAACCTCAGTGTTACTTTTATTTGTATGTCTCCAATTTTGATCATTTGGAGTATGTTTTCATATGGCTATAGAAAGCTTGGATATCTTCCTCATCAAAGGGATTATTAATGAAAACATGAGATGAAAAAAGGCATGTGTTGACTTATAATTTTCTATAGAAGACTATATCTTCAGAGTCACACAACTAACTGAAAAGTATAAAGAATATATGATCCTGTTGTGTTTATTTTGTTGTTGATTTAATTTTTTTTGCTTTAGTAGAACAAAATATACAGTATATTTAAGGTTCTGCTCAAACAAGATATTCCTCGTGTATGTGTTAAAATCATACAAATGACACGCCATATATAACTGTTTTTAGTCTATATCTGTGATTTTATTAATTTAGAGAACTTTCAATGAGGAAACTCCCTCTACCAATGCAATAAGAAACTGTCCTTTAATATGTAGTCTATGAAATTTGCTTATGTACTAAGAGAGGTTAGATGTCTTGCTCAAGGTCACAAACCAATAATAGGTCTTCCTTACTCTGAGACTGGCTTTTTATGGCCATATGGCCTCTCAGGATACATATATAACAAGTGTGATAAAATAATTTATTTGACAACTGTAGCTATGAAAATAACTTTGATCAATGATTCACTATAACAAGATCAAATAAGGTAAAAACCAAGCAGACATATGCTTACCCAAGATATGCACACTCCTGTATCCTGGAGAATATCGTGGGCAGAAGTGGGATTCTGTATCTATGGTGAAGCTACTCCCATGCGTTGGTTCATTAACTCTCATTTAGATATTTTATTTCAAATGTAATGAGCAGATTCACCTTTGAAAGCCAAAGGCATTTATTAGGGACCCAGAACTGATATAGTCAGTGTTGTTTTCTGTGGATAGGATATATTGGTTAAATAAATTAGTGTGTGTGTGTGTGTGTGTGTGTGTGTGTGTGAGTGAGTGTGTATAGATACAACACACACAAAGAGATTCAGAGTAAAACAAGTTTACTGCCTGTGTGGCATTGAGAGGCCGTCAATATGACAAAGATGAGGTGTATTAGAACAAGAAGGGCACTCCCCAGGTGCTATTGGAAAATTGCCACACACATGGTGTTATAAGCTGAGTTCTTTAGAGCAACAATCTTCCAAGTGGGGTGTGTATACCCTAAGGGGTACACAAGATCCACTGAGGTGGAAGAAGAAAATATTAGAATTCCTATTTTTATTTCATTTGATCTAAAAATAATTAAGCTGTACCATGATTTAATATACAGATTGAAACAGATGCCCTCATTTGGTCCTGTCATTCCAGTACTCTTCTCTCTGTTGATTATTTCCAATTGATTCTGTTTATGGCTTGTTTGGACAGAGTTGTATGTTGTCTTCCTAGCTAGATCGTGAACTCCTTGAAAGCAGTCTTTTTGACTTTCTTCATATTCTCAGAACTTAGCATAATGTCATGTACACAATAGGTATTTAATAAGTGTTTATTGACTGACTGATCACATGAGGTATTTAGAAGGAAGAGTGGGAGGTCCCTGATAGGAGGGGTTGATGGTGGTGCTCTTAGTTGTCAGTTTCCTCCTGTTGCAATGCATCGCAGGTACCTGATTAGTGAATCCATGGGTTGTAGTATCTGGTTTTATCTAATCTGATAAATTAGAATATAAGCTCCTTGAGAACAGAAATTGTTTCATTCCTTGTCTTTGTATCCCCAACACCTAGTGTAGTACCTGGTACACAGTAGGAGCTTCATAAATGCTTTTGATCAATTCATTAAAAATATTCCTGTAAAGTATCCTTAAATTGAAGATAACACTAATAACATGAGTATCAATGGGCAACAAAAAAATGGCAAAGCCTTTCCCCCAACATGGCACTGAAGGCGAAGAAGAAAGCTGTTGTCCCCCCCAAGACAGAAGCCAAGTCCAAGGCCTTAAAGGCCAAGAAGGCAGTGCTGAAGGGTGTCCATAGCCACAAAAAGAAGAAGATCTAAACATCCCCCACCTTCTGACAACCCAAGACACTGAGACTTCGAAGGCAGCCCAAATACCCTCAGAAGAGTGCCCCTCGCAGAAACAAGCTTGATCACTATGCCATCATTAAGTTTCCCTTGACCACCGAGTCTGCTATGAAGAAGATTGAGGACAACAACACCCTGGTCTTCATCGTGGACGTCAAGGCCAAGAAGCATCAGATCAAGCAGGCTGTAAAGAAGCTGTATGACATCGATGTGGCCAAGGTCAACACACTGATCTGGCCTGATGGACAGAAGAAGGCCTATGTCCATCTTGCTCCAGACTATGATGCTTTAGATGTTGCCAACAAAATTGGAATCATCTAACTTGCTGTGTCCCCATTCCACCTATGATAAAAATAAAGTTTTCCAGAATATTAAAGAAAAAACGGCAAAGCTGATACTTCTCCCATTCTTAGTATGAGTCCTTTGTTAACCACTTTTGGAGGTAACTGGTGATGATCTAATCAGATCTGACAGGAAGCTCTCCAAAAAAGTTCCAAATTTTAAAGAGGATTATTTGAGACATGGATTTATAACTACTGTTGTTCATTGCACCTTAGGGTGCTAAGTGTATATTGTGCCTTGAGACATTATTAGCAAATGATAGCATGAAGGAATCATGATTAGCAAGACATTTAAAAACTAAGTTTTTAATGATGTTAAATGGGTCATCTCTAAAAGTTCTGCAAAAAAATGGAAGCAAAAATTTTGTAATATGTTTAAGAATCTTACAAAAGCAGAGTTCTAGTGGGTTTTGAATACACTTATTAAAAATGTAAAAGAAATGCAATACCTTCAGATTAGTTTGTAATAACAACTGACATCAGGGAAGATTAAAATTTACTAACATCAAATAGTCTACATGTCTGTTTGAAGAGAGTTTCTCTCTCTGTCTCTGTCTCTCTGGAGTTGGTCTCAAAGAGGCTTTTCCTCTTGTAGAAGGTAATATGTTGTCTCTCTTCTCCAAAGGGAAGTTAATAAGCCTTTATATAGCACCTACTAGGTGCCAGACCCTGTGAACCTTACAAATATTATCTCATTTAGTACAATACTATGTGAAGTAGGAGCAGTTATTATCCTCATTTTTTATAATTGAGGAAACTGAGGCAAATGGAGGTTTAAGTGACTTTCCCAGGGTCACACATCTAGTAAGATTCTGAGCCCAGCTTTGAATTCATCTCCCTGACTCCAGATCCAGCACTCTATCTACTTCACCACCTAGGTGCCTCAAAGCTTTCACATCAGCTCTACTCCTCAAGCAGAACTGCAGTAGCCAATGATCATTCCCTTCACCATTTAGGAGAGTCTTATATAAAATACTCCAGGCTTGAAATCTGGGGTACTTATTGTCTACCATGTCATAGCATCCTTTTCACTCTGGAAATTCACTCTTTCCCTGAAACCATCTTACCCTAGAAGGTAATTAGACTTTGTAGCTCCTTCCCCTGATTGGTCAGTTCCTCCCAGAGACTGATTCTTTTGAGAAGTCAAACTAGGCCATCTTTTGTTTCATTTCCTATTTAGCCTTTAATCACTGAATGGGCATTGCCGCAGACAAACAGACCTGGGAAAGGCCAGGGTCTCCCACTGCATCCGGGGCCATCACCAGGCTTCCTGACCTATGTCTTGCCACCGGACCATGATTACTCTGCAGAAGAGTAATGGTGACTTTGCCCAGACCTGTCTCACTTAAATCTAATTCATTTGCAAGTCAAGCCATCACCCTCCTGATGTCCTTGGTCTTCTTCAACAATGAAGGATAAACAAACAAAGAATAAAGGATAAACGACTGCAACAATCGTCCCAGAACCTCCATTTTAAGGGAAGTATCAAGACCATACCCCCTTCTTTTTCACCTTCTTTTTATGTGTTGCCTTCCCTCATTGGAAAGTAAGCTTGAGAAGGGAAGTCGTTGTGGCACCGCAGAAGCCTCTGTCTCCGTCTCCACCGTCGAAGCCCACTCCCCCTCCCCATCCCTCCCCTGTCCCTCACGATGCCAAGACCTTCAAGCAGCGCTGCACCTTCGAACAAAGAGTAGATGTGAGACTTATTGGAAAGCAGCATCCTGCCAACATATCGGTGATAACAGAAAGATACAAGGGTGAGAAACAGCTTCCTGTACTGGATGACACCAGATTCCTTGTGCCAGATCATGCCAACAGGCGTGAGCAGATAATAATCAGATAATCAAAATAATAATCAAGCTTTCTTTCTATTGGTGAATGGACACAGCATGGCGAGCGATTCAACACCCATTTCTGAAGTGTATGGAAGTGAGAAGGATGAAGATGGATTCTTGTATACTGTTACATGCCTCTCAGGAGACATTTGGAAAGAAATCTTCCGTGTAAGACCTAGTACAAAACTTCTATACTAGAATTTTTTAAGCCCTTATCCAGGAAAAAAAAAAAAAAGGGATGTTACCAACTGAAATCGATCAGTTAATTTAATCACAATTCACCAAAATAGAAGTATTACCACCTTAGGGGTTTTTAGTAAGTTGTCTCGTGTATTACATGCATATGTAGTAATACATGTTCATTTCCAAAAGCATATACAATACAGCTTTGGAAAACTCCTATTTCACCTAGGATATCTTGTTTTTAAGTTTTAGGTTTAGATATATACCTTGCATTCTAAGTTGCCAGTAAAATGGACATTTGAATTGCTGTAGTGACTTTAAAAAAAAAAATAGGAATTTCAATTCCAGTGGTGACCTTTAAGCTTTTAGTGAAACAAGTCTTTGTTCATGGAAACTGCTATTTTTTATAGGAAGGTTTCTCTTTAACTGTATCTTTAAGTAGACCTGTCAAATGTCATATCTATTTTTTAAAAGTCCATTTACCACAAGTGGTTGCAGCAAAACAGGGTAAATGTGGGGCAAAAAAAGTCTGGAATTGATGCATAGATTCCAACTTAGTGAACCATCAACTTTCTTGCTGTCACTTATTTGTTTTCTATATAGTCATACAGAGAAACACCATGGATTGTATGGGTAAATCAAATGATTTCTTTTAAATGCTTGGCTTCCAAAAAGTTCCTGAGAACAGAGGGATGGTGTTTCTTACATTATGGATTTGCTCTGATTTAGAGACTCTCAAATCAATAACTATTTCATTAAACAGTTGCACCAGAATAAGTCTTTGCTGATGCAGTTAGAAACTATATCCTAGAAGTTTGGAGTATTAAAATTCATTTTGCATTCCCTTGCCCCTTTTTGGGTTAAATCTGTAGTCTGATTCGTTATATTTTAAGTAGAAAAGTAACTGCTTCACTAAAATACTTTATTAAAATTTTAACTGTAAGCATACTTCAGCTATCACTGTTAATCATAAAAACCCCATCCAACCAGTTTACACGTATGTCATTTTGTAAAGGAGAATGTAGCAAAGGGATAAAAGCTGCTTTTAACAATGTCAGTTTATTTAATATCTTGAACAAAGTACTTCCTGCTACTTGCATGGGGTTGACAACTGATTTTCATGGAGTGTCACAAAAAGTTCATTGTTACACCGCTTGGACTAAAGTATGTAATGTAGCAGATATGTTAAAATTACCCTTGTATATTTAGATGTGTGTGAAATATCTACAACTGTTAGTGAAAGTTATTTACTATAATGGAGAAAAGAAGTATTACTGCATTTTGGCACTATAGTTAATAAACATATACATTTTGTTTGCCTTTGTTCACCTTCTGCATGCATATCTGTCCATAGTGCTAAATTTTCATGAGTGTATTTTTACTGCATTGTAATTTTTTTTTTTTTTGCTTTTTGGAGGGCAGTTAGGGTTGTGACTTGCCCAAGGTCACACAGCTAGTTTTTGTGTTGTGTCTGAGGCTGGATTTGAACTCAGGTCCTCCTGACTCCAGGGCTGGTGATCTACGCACTGTGCCACCTAGCCACCCCTACATTGTAAATTTTTAATCAACCTATCTTCTTAGGTTGTATAAGATGTTCATGTTTAACGAAACACCTGACATCAATCTTGTAACTGCTGTGTGATCAGTAAGGTTCCTGTAAGATAGGTAGCTTTGGTGTGTCTAAGTGGTGTAGCGAGTAAAGCGCCAGCCCCAGAGTCAGGAGGACTCGAGTGCAGTTCCGGCCTCAGACACTTAACACCCACACAAAATAAACTAGCCGTGTAACCTTGGGCAAGTTACTTAACCCCAATTGCCATCCAAAAAAAAAAAAGCAAAAAAAAAGATAGGTTGCTTTGTTAATTTAATATAGTGCGGATAGGGATGAATTATATCCCAAATTAAACAAACAAAAAAGAAAGTAAGCTCTCTGAAGGCAAAGACTATCTTTATTTGCTTGTATTTGTTTTCCCACTGCTTAGCATAGTGATTGGTATATAGTAAGTGCTTAATAAATGCTCATTGACATGATACTAGCTAAATTTCAGCAAAACTCCCCAATGTATAATTGATGGATGGAACTGAAAAATAAGTCTCATGATTTAGCAAGCACAACTAGTGATGCACTTCTTCCATTTGGATTGACATATCTTTTCAAAGCATCTTTTCCAGCCATGACAATTACCAAAACCAAACTGATCTTAGAACATGGCCTTTGAATTGCTGCATTATAAAATGTTAAACCAAAATTTGGAAAAATAATGAAGCATATTCAATGAAATTTCTCTCATTTGAGAATATTCTCAATTAAGAAATCCTCAAAGATCTTTTATACCATTAATAAAGGTAAAATGAAATGACTTAAAATTGCTTAGTTTATCATTTTGTCACACTTTAAAAAACTGTGTGTGTGTGTGTATTTTATAGGAATGAGGGATAAGGACTAGATTTGTGATTCTTTTTTTTTTTTCTTCCTTTTGGAGGGGGGAAGGCAGGGCAATTGGGGTTAAATGACTTGCCCAAGGTCACATAGCTAGTAAGTGTTAAGTGTCTGAGGCTGGATTTGACCTCAGGTCTTCCTGACTCCAGGGCTGGTGCTCTATTCACTGTGCCTAGCATCCCCTAGATTTGTGATTCTATTGGTATAGAGAGATCCTGGGTGAGGAAACTTCCTCTACTAATGCAGGTCACCATTCTCTCTGCAATTTATAGTTTTCTTAGGTTGCCTAGATCATTAAGAGGTCATTTTGGCCATTATGTGTCAAGGTTGGACTTGAATTCAGGTCTTCCTAGTTTCAAAGTCGATCTTCATTCACTATAATACCAAGGTACCTATTGTATAATGTGTTGAGAGAGACAGAGAGACAGAGAGAGACAGAGAAAGAGAGACAGAGAGAATATTCAAAACTTATTTATTGATAGGCATGGTCAATCAGTTTGAAGACTAATACTGTGGAAAATACCTGCTAATGGAATGTCTTGGATAACTTTTAACAAAAGAATTTCTACTTAGCAATCACAGACTCCAGTTATTCTATCTCTGGAGGCACAGTCAGCTTCAGATCAGTCAGAGCTCAAGGCTGAGCATCACCTCAGGCAGGTGATTGCTAGGTGAATGACTTCTCCAGGCCAGAGCTCAGTTTTTAGAATCCTCCTTAGAGCCTTTCACAGGTATTGTGGTTTATCCATTTTTTGGCACAGACCATCCTAAGACTGTAGAATGTCTTTATTAGGACAATGCAAATTAGTTAAGCTGATCAGCTCTGCCCACCCTCTCCCCTCTAGTAGCCCCTGTCCAAGTTGAAGAGTCGGAAGCATTACATATCTGAGTGCAATTCTACCAATTGCCAGACTGCATATTTGCAAATTATAAGCAGCATCACATAGTATTATGTATGTGATAAGCATTGATAAGCACTGAGTAGATCTCAGATCAGTTTGTGTTGTGCTGATTGTATCATGTAGGGGAAGGGAAGGGAACAGAATAAGCTTTTTATGAAGGTCCTACTGTGTTCCAGGCACTGTGCTAAATGCTTTTAAAAAAAAAATACAGGAATACTACAGGGTTTCCTAATGACATCTATGTTCATTAAAAAAGGAGCCAGGCTAGTCATCCACACAGGAAAATAATAATGAATAGTGATGATATAGCAATTTATCTCATTTAAACCTTAGAACAATGTGGCAAAGCAGGTGCTACAATCTTTGTTTCTACTCTACAGATGAAGCAGCTGAGGCCCAGGGAAATTAAGTGACTTGCCCATGGTCACTTACCAAGTATCAGGGTCAGTATTTGAACCTCAGTCTTCCTAACTATGTGTTTAATACTTTATTTACTATGTCACACTGACATTCAGCAAAGTGAATAGGAAACACATATTAGCCAGATTATAGCATGCACTTAGAGAGGTTTCTCATTGAGTTATTTCTCTAGTACGCATATCTGGGGCAGGTATTTCCAATGAACAATGGACTATGACTACAAGTGGATGAGGAAAAGAGCTCTGGCAGAATCCCATTGGGGAGACCACCCTGTGCTCTCAGTTATCTAAGCTGCTGGTGGAAGCAAAGTTCATCTTTTTAATATGAATATTCTCCCATTGTTATTTGGCTATGAGCCTTTAGATAGCACGATCTCAGATGAATCAAAATTCTGCATGATCCTATAAACACATGGTGGGAAAATGAATTTCACTACGCCTGGCTTGCTCATGGGAGGGATTATTGAAAACATTATTAAGGACATACATGATTCAAAAAAGAAGTGGACTGGTCAAGCATGCTGTGTGTGCATGCAAAGTGATGTGCAGTAAAGCTCTGATCTCACTCTCCCCACCCACAGGTGCACTATAGGAAGTTGGGTTCTCAGAGATAGGCTGATTATATCTTCTCTTGGTGGTCTAGGGCAGTGTTTCTTAAACTGTGGGTTATGACCCCACATGGTATAGTGAAAAATTTGGCAACAGTAAAAGCATTCTGAATGTGCAACAACCAAAAATTAATTAGAAATCAAACACATGATGAATGTGAAGTGTTTCTGGTAGCACTTGCCCATCATGCAACTTCACTGCAGCCGTGGTTCTGAACACAAAGCGTGTGCACTTTGCACTGTATATACTGTTGCCATGGATGCCAACAAATGCCAAAAGGCAAAAAGAGGTTCTGAATGGAATAAGTTTAGGAAGCCCTGGTCTAGGGTACCCATGATGGGCAGTGGCAGCATCATTCTCTGATGTTATCAGCTTGAGTCCTCATTCTGGTATCTTCTTAATTTAACCATGAAGAATTAGTATACCAGTTCCATTTAAACAATTAGCATTTACTTTTGCAAAGGAGATATTACAAAAACAGAAGAAGAAACATTTTCTGATCTCCCCCCTAGGGGTATGCTTTCCCTTATATTATATCATTTCCCAGGAAGAGTGGGCTCAAACTTCAAGCATTTTTAGGGGATACTGAATCTTCCTGTCTCACCCAGTATGAAAGTACCATGGCTACACATAGGCCTGGTCCCAGTATTGACTGAAACAGAAAATTTAAGCTGCTCTTTTTTTCCCAGCCTGGGCTGGTTTGCCCCAACTTAGGCAGGCCTGGTGGTTTTTTGCTCCCAGGGGCTACCCATATTGGTGATGCCCTTAGTGTGAATGACTGATTGACTTTAGTCCTACTGTAGCTTTGAACTCCCAGACCCAAGTAATCTATTGGTCTCAGCCCACCCAGTAGCAGAGACTGCAGAGTCAACCACCATTGTTCAGTTTAAGCCATTTTCTACAAAGCATTTGTTCTTGCAAGTTCATTTCCAAATGTGGCATAGATGCTGGACGCATCCATATCCTAGCTACTGTAGGGCTGGGTTGAGCTGATCACTTTATACTTTTATGTCTACTATCTGGCTTCCTATAAATTCCAACTTGGATTCAAGCTCCTAGGTTTCTGGTGCCTGACCATTATGACTCTTGTTTATAGTGACTTCCTGTTGCCTCTAGAAGCAAAAACACAATGCTGTTTGCCATTCAAAGCCTTTTATAAACTATCTCCCTTCTGCCTTTCTAGTCTTTTTTTTTTTTGAGGGGCGAAAGCAAAGCAATTGGGGTTAAGTGACTTGCTCAAGGTCATACAGCTAGTAATTGTTAAGTGTCTGAGACTAGATTTGAGCTCAGTTTCTTCTGACTCCAGGACCAGTACTCTAATTCACTGTGCCACCTAACTGCCCCTGTCATGCACATTGTGACACTTTCTTCTCCCTGGCTGTTCCACAAACAAGACACGATCTCAGCTTTGGGCTGTCTTCCAGGCCTGGAACCCTCTCCCTCTTCCACTCAGACTGCTGACCTCCCTGGCATCCTTTAAGTCCCAACTAAAATCCTACCCTCTATTGGAAGTCTTCCCTACCCCCTCTTAATTCTGCTGTTTTCTCTCTGTTCATGATTTCCTTTTTATCCTGTATATAGTGTGCTATGGATGTATTTGCTTGCATATTGTCTTCTTCTTTAGAGTCTAAGCTCCTTGAGGGCAGGGACTGTCTTTTCCTTCATTTTGTAGCCTTAGCATATAGTAGGAACTTGATAAATGCTTATTAATTGACTGATTTTTCAAAGTCATAGTATTCCTTCACTTAAAAGTAGGAATGAAGAGACACAATAACAACAGAAGTAACAGAAGGTCTTGAGCTCTCAGCTTGGTTCTGGCTTTGGGAGAGAGCCTGAGGCCCCTCCCTCACCTAGAGGCCCACAGTTAGCTCACCTTCCATCTCCAATGGCCAGAAAAAGCCAGAACTAAGAGATTCATTCTGGCAGGCCAGTGCCATCACAGTTCTGGCTTCATAGCCAATCAAAAAGGCTTCCTTTCGTCACATGTTAGCAGACCAGAACCAGTTAATGAATGTCTGCACATGCTCCGAAGTCTAAAAGGGAATTATATCAATTAAGCATTCTGCTTGTGCTAATAAGGATTGGGCTCATTGACCAGTCATTCCTTTACAGAGGGATAAAGACAGGATAGCCAGAATGCTGTACTGCAAAGCCCCCAAATCTTAAAATAACCAGTAGAAGGTCAGAGAAGGGAGATTTCTTAGGCAGTGCCAACCTTGGGTGTTGCCTTGTATTTGTAAGTTCAAGTATCTGGGACCTGACTTTCTAAAGAGAAGGGGAGTTCCTGAGTAATACACCTCTTCAAGAAATGAGATCATCACACACATGACCCCTGATCTTAGAGGAAAATAGAAGGTGGGGTAGCAGAAGATCTGTACTTTTCTCTTTGCTACCACTGGGAGGGATTCCCACAATGTAAGGTCAGTGGCAGGGACTTATTTGCCTTTCAAGAAGCTCCAGAGTATTTGCCTTCAGCACTGGGGGAAGTGGGATAGAGTTTAAAGGCAAAGGGCATCAAAAATCTGGGAGGAGGTGTCTAGAACCCTATGGGAAGGCTAGAGATTCACTGGAATTTCAGGTTCTTTTTCCCACTGGAAATCCTGAGTTCAATTCCTTCTAAAGGGAATTATGTAAGTGTTTTATGTTTTCTGTATTTGTTTATAGACTTCACTGAGTCCTTTGTGTCTTCTTCCCTTTTTTGCCTTGTGGGATAAAATAAAGATTGTTCTACACCCTATATGCAGTTGTTACTCTGAATGGTTGTATAGGAATTTTGGATCCCAGTCCAAAATTTTGTGGAAACTTAAGTACATGCATATTTGGAGATTTCCTCGTGTAAATTCTTTGTAGTGGCATGATAAGCTGAAAGACAAAATAGGCCCTTCTGAATACACCCCTAAGATCAGGCTTGACTCATATGAGCCCAGAGCTTGAGGGGTCTTTGTCATGGGTAATAGGAAATTTATGGAAGGACTAAAAAAAAATAAAGAAGTATGGAGAGTAAGTAATCAATGGAGATAGCATCCACATTGATGAGATCATGAATTCATTGACATATCAATCATAATTCTCTTTTACATTAGAGGAATTTGGATAATTTAGTCCAAAAACAAAAAAAGAATTTTTTTCGACATTAAAATTTATTGTTAAGATTTTTTGATTGGAAACTTTTTTTTTGCTTAAATTATCTGTATAAAAAAAGCAAAACTAATTATAGTAAATTCCAAAAGTAGAGTCCAGATTGACAGAATTGGAAACATTGACTAAACAAATTCTTTGGATATTCAATATGCATTTGTTACCTTGAATGCTTATATAGGAGTAGAAAAGAAGACACAGGCATATATGCAGATATTCTAGAGTATGATCTGCATGGGGTTATGCTCAACTCTATTTTTAACATTGTTTGGATAGGAATAGTTCCCCTTTTCTCTGTTCCTTTCCCCTTAATCTTTATCTCTCTAAAATATCTTACCCTTCCCTTTTCTTCATATGAATCTGCCTAGTCAGATGGGTCACAGGAGGAGAGTAATCCTTCCAAAGGCTTCAAATAGGGTAAAATCCCATAGGATTTGAATTTAAGTACTCTGTTTCTTTCCGGATAGAAGGCAGGACTGAGAATTATACCTTGAGCTGATGCATAACAAAAGGGGAGACCCAGAAACTTTTCTATTTCTTTTTTGTTCCTCTACTAAAGTTGTGGGTGTAAATCTTCAACTGAGCTATGAGGTCATCATTTGGCTAGATGATTACAACCATAAAAGTCGCCTTCTCCAGAAGCTCACACAAGGCATGGCTTTAGGGTTGAGGTGAGATAGGAGGGTGGAACTGTTTGAGCATGTACACCTTCCCTGACCTAAGGAGCCTGAGGGATGGGTGAGGATTGCCTCACCCAAACATCTCTTCTTACTGCTGTAGTCCAGAGGAGGTGGCCATTAAAGGCCCCTGGATTCTATGAAATCTACTTTTGACAGTCTGAATCTTTTCATCCATTTGCTGCCTCTAAGTCACGGTCCCCTGCTACTTCCTGGAATCTCCCACTTTCTTGTGCTTCAGTCAGTCAACCAAATATTTATGAAGCCTTTTCTGTGTGCTTCCATCACTAATGCCTACCCTGTTTTAAGAGGGAGAGGCTATAATTCTGTAGCTTGATTTATCACCCAATGCTCTGTAACACACCGTTTATAAGACAACTGACAGTGCTTGCTCTCACTGAGAGTATTCTCTAAGGTCTGTCTAGAAACAGAACCCTCTTCTTTTCTTTGTAGGGGTAATGGCTAGTTGATTGAAGGAGTATAACTTTCCTGCTTTGGGCTAGCAGAAATTGTACAAAAACACATATATTCTGTTCCAGCTCTGTTGACCTTCTGCGGTGGGCATCAAGGCCAAAGAATTCCTGATGGCATTAGACCAGAGGGAGCTGTAATATTGAATGGTAGTGCTGGTTCTGTATGTCAGATAGCCCTCCCCATCACAAATGGTACAAGAGGTATCCTGGGGGCGCGGCTAGGTGATGCAGTGAATAGAGCACCGGCCCTGGAGTCAGGAGGACCTGAGTTCAAATTTGGCCTCAGACACTTAACACAAAAACTAGCCCTGTGACCTTGGGCAAGTCACTTAACCCCAATTGCCCTACCTTCTCCCCTCCAAAAAGCAAAAAAAGAAAAGAAAAGAAAAGAAAAGAAAAGAAAAAGAAGAAAAGAAAAAAAAGAGTTATCCTGAAGGAAGAATGGGAGCTTCATCACAAGGAAGATGTGACAGCGGTGCTCCCTCTCATTTGTATGAACTTATCAAGATAATGGGCATGTGGACCATATTACCTAGTTTTAGTTAAGTTGACCCTTGCAAAGTAGACCACTTAAAATGTAACTCCTTGAGATTATTTCACTCTTTGCATCTCTCATGCCTATCTGCACTTGGCAGACAGTAGGTGATTAATAAAGACATAGAAATTATGTGAAACAATGGGACAGTCCCTTAGGGTGACTACATTAGGGGTAGAGGAGTATGCCTCTTCTCTAAGGCAATCACCTTAAGGTCCTTTATTGGCTCCTACTACCATACCTTTCTCTTCATCTCCCAGGGTTTTCATTTGGGTATTCTTCCAGGCCTACCCATGCACAAAGACAAAGGTCAGACTCTAAGGGAAAGGGTTGGACAATCTTCTGAACATCTTCCTCAGGACCCATCCTAAATGTTTTTGCTCCAGGTAAAAAAAATTCTAGCAATGACTCCATAGAAAATCATGACCACGTGAGAGGTCTATTATTCCTAATAGCTATAGAACAAAGGAGACTTCAGGCTCCCTCCAGTCTTAGTGGTTTTGAGATCTGAAGGCCTGAACTAACTTCTGTTTTTGTCTTTTTTTGTATGCTATACAATATATTACATGCTATATTATGTATGTACTTATATGTGTGTATGTATATATAAATATATTATGTGCACATATATAATATGTGTATACTCATATTTTTATGTATTTATATCTATACATATACACACAAATACACATAATACATAAACACACACATATATGTATATATGTTTTCTTAGTTTGAATTTGTTATCTGACAGGAAAAGTACCCATGTTGCTGCTGGGTATTTCTTGGTTCAAAGCTAAACTTTGAGGAAACCCGGTTTGCTTCTACTGGGCTGATACAGCTGACCCAGTTAACACTTGACAGGCTCAGTTAGACAAGCATGCTTTGCTTCTAGGCCCCCATTACTAGGTACTCACGAACCTTGATTTTCCGCATAGTTACATGAATCCATATGGAAATTCTCAATGAAACAGATAAGTTGAGATGCTTGCCTACATTGCTAAACTTCCCTTCTCTGAGATTCATTGGCTCTGAGTTGGAAAAGAACTTGGAAATCATCTGACTCGACTTCCCCCTCCCTCAATTTACACGTGAGAAAACTGAGTCTGGAAAAGAAATGAGTTGTTCAAGGTCAGAGTTACTACTTAAGAGTCTAGCTAGAAAGAGAATGTAAGCCTCCTGTTATCTAACCCTGTGTCTCCCCACACTAACTTCGTGCTGCTTGGTCCTTGTTTATTTATTTTTTAAAGAAAAGTGTTGGTTAATTGTAGGATTTATTTACGGAAGCTTCTATGTGTACAGCTGAAATATGTTTGAATTTTTATAAATCAGAGAGACAGCACTTGCTTTGAAATCTGAAGACCTGAGTTCTAATTCTACTTAGGACACTTTCTACCTATATGACCTTTGGGTAAGTAACTTAACCTCCCTGGGCCTCAGTTTCTTCATCTGTAAAAAGAGGGGATTAGACTATATGGCTTCTTGAAGCTTTTTTTTTTGTTGTTCTTCTAAAACCACTATCCTGTGATCCTATCCATGCACATAAATTAAGCAAAACACCAGCTTCCCAAAAAAACTAGTAGTTTGGAAAAGCTTCCAACCAAGCAGTAGAAATCAAATGTTTTAAAAATCTGACTTGGGGCTACTCTCCACCCTTGAATTTAGCCTCTGGTCACGGAGTCACTGGCTTCACTTTCTCCTTGATTCTGCCTGGCCTTGATAGCCACAGGCTGTTCCCAATTCTCATTTGGCTGGTCAGCTTAGTTCAGTTTGAGACAAGTCTATGGAAGCAATTATCTGTGCATCCTGACTTTCTTGTATTGTTAGCTGATTACTACATGTATGTTCCAAATGTCCAAAACACAATTCTCTCCCCAGACTGTAAACTCAATGAGGGCAGGAAATATATGTATGCTTTCTTTTGAATTCCCACTCTGGTACTTTGAATAGCATTGAGCAGTGAGTAGGCCCTGTAGTCTGTTTCATTTTTTTTTTTCTTTTCTTGCTCTAGACCTATGATTTCATTTCTGGAGGGAGTTCCCAGTGTGGAAACTCCCTGAGTTCATGTACCCTGGCATTTGGTGTGTAATTTATTATCTCAGTGACTGGGGCTACTGAGAGATTTTAAATGGCTTGACCATGTTTGAAGAACTAGTAATGTGTTAGAAGTAAGCCTTCCTGACTTCAAGGTCAATTCTCTACTCATGATACCATGCAGCCTCTCAGAATTGGAAAATGTACAATCTGGAAAGGACCTTGAATTCTTTCACATGATTTCTGGAGAAAGTAAACAATATTCATATTCGTTCTTTTACTTAAAGTTAAGGTTCTGCTTCCATATTTCCTTACCACTAAAATTTAGAACAAGGCAAAATAAAAAAGGCAAAACCACTGCTTTGAGCCCCCAGGAAGTCCCCAAAGTAGAAATTTCTCCTACTTCAGTAAACACTCATAACAACTCATTTACTATCAAGCTAAAGCAACAAAACTGAGCATTTGAAATACAGATCAATAAGGCATCACTGGATCTAAGGTGCTAGGACCACGGGGTTAAAATGGAACCAATTCTTGTTTTGCCTCTAGGAGAGGTCATGGTTTCAGAGTGAAATGGGATCTCAGCTTCTGGAGTCCAATATACACAACCTGACCTTGCAAAGGAAAAAAAAATCTCAATTCAGAAAAAGGCTACTTGATGTAAAAGCCAGTGCTTTTTTCTTTTTCTTCTTAAAATTTTGAACGGCCTCCAACTCACTCTAATCCCTGGGCCAGTTTCTTGGAAGTTAGTAGAGAGTGAGGGGGGAAACACAAACTTACCCATGTTGAAAAACACGGGTTCCTGAGAACTTGAGGTCAACTAATGCCAAAGGTTTATGATCTGTGGTTTGGAGAGGTTACCGTATATTAACATATAATCTGGATTTTTACTATCCTTGGCTATCTATATTTTTGAGGGAGGCAGGAGGAAGTTCTGAGGGTTGAGCCTGGCAGGCTTGTGTAGAGGCCTCTGGACAAGCAGTAACACCACCACTGCAGGTTCAGACCCCTGGCAGGCTTGGCCTTCCATCCTCCTCAGGAAGGGCAAATAAAACCAGAAGGCTTTTTGCTACTGTAGGTGCCTTGGAAGATGAAACCCTGTTTGCTCTAGTAAAGTCTCAGAGGACTTTATGTAAGAGATGGTGCAGGAAGGCCCCTGAGATCCTGGCTTCTTTTCCAGGTCTGATCTGGTATCTCCAGAGCCTATTTGCTGTGGAGGCCCTTGGACTTTTTCCTAGGCCCTACATATTTAGCTGAGTCTTGAGAGGGCTCCCCCCTCTTCTCCCCTCCCCCCACTTCTTTTTCACTCTCTCTCCAGGGGATTAGAAGTTAAAAATGTATTTGTTTGCTTAACTTGAAAATCTCTTTGGCAGGACTGATCTCGCCCTTTAGGGAGTGTGTAAGACTTGGGATAGTTAGGCAAGCATTGGAGTTCAAGTGTGGGGACTTAGCATCCTGTTTTCCAAGGGGCAGTGAGGGAACTTTTTGAGGTTACTCCATTCAGGTAAGACTCTCTAGGGAACCAGTCCCACCCTTGACTGGTGGTGAAGAAACTGCCAGGAAATCAGTCTTCACAACTCAGAATTCATAGGGTCATTGACTAAGGGCTAGAAGGGACCTCAGAATCCATATTTTGCAACCCCTTCATGTTACAGATGACAACACTGAAGCCTAGAAATGTGAAGTGACTTGTCCAAGGTGACCCAGCTAGTCAGTAGCAGATCTGGGATTTGGAATCAAGCCTGGTGTTACTAATTTCAGTACTCTAAGCTCAGTGTATTTTTTTTCTAGCACCCCAAAGAATTTCACATTCTCCCTTTTCTCCCCAAAGGAAAAGATAATTGTCAGCACATAGATTTAAAGGTTGAAGGGGTTAAATTGGAGATGGAGAAAGAATTGAAGAGTGAATTTAGTTAAAGATGGGAGGCCATTTAGCCAAACCCCCTTATTTTATAGTTTAGGAAGCAGTGGTCAAAAGTGACTTTCTCAAGAGTCCCACAGGTAATAGGAGCAGAGTAAAGTGTGAACCCAGATTCCATGATTCCACATACAGCTCTTTCCATCGCACCACACTGACATGCCACTCATTTTAAATGGACAGCTTGTCCTTGGGGAATTCTGCTGTCTTTATTCCAAATAGAAGACTTTATGATCTCATCAGGGGATTGAAGCCAGGAAGGCCTGAACTCTAGTCCTGGCAGGGCTGAATTGACTGGCTATGTCACTGTAACTGAGTCACTCCCCTTCCAGATCCACACCCCTGGTGTTATTCTCATCAGTTGGAACACTAATGTCACTAGACCTCCTAGGGATTATCAACAGGACAGCTTAGCTCATACAACTAAAAGAACCAAGAATCATCTATTTCTTCTTGGGTCTCATCTGAGGGGTTTGAATAAATTGGGCTTGAGTCTTCAAGGTTGTAATTATCTTACGTCACCCCAAACTTACACCATTTGTAGGTCTAAGGGATAAAATAAAAATTGTAGGCTATGATCTCGACCCCTTCACCATCCTTTATTTTATTATTATTTATTATGTCCTCTCTATTTTATTATTTTGGGATATGTGTGGTAGGAATTAAAAATCAAATTAAGTCAAGGTAACTTGAGTTGCTTGACATTTCTTTAAGCCCCTCAATATATTGAGACAGAGATTGAGCATTGGCCCAGGAGCCAGGAGAATGTCTCTGGGTCACTCCCTTCCTCATCTGTAAAAAAAAAAAAAAGAGGGTAGGACTGGATGACCTCTTAGATTCTTCCCAGCTCCAGAGCTAGGATCATCGGAATCCATACTGCTTCCAATCTCAGCCCTGATGTTCTTTCATGGTGTGACTTTGAACACGTAACTTCATCTCTCTGGGTATTAGTTTTGTAATGGACTTGGGGATGATATAAAGTCAGAGACAATTGAAGATTATTAGAGATGGAGAATCAATCCAACAATTAGCCAGTCAGTCAGTTAAGTCAACAAACATTAATTAATCACTCACCACGTTCTAGGCACTATGCAAAGCAATAAGGATACAAAGGAAAGTTAAAAAAAAAACTCACTAAACAACCAGTCCCTGTCCTCAGGAAGCCTACATTCTGTAAGAGGCCCTTCCAGATCAACTTGTGAATGAAATAATGACATAGGGATCTTAATTTAAATGTGACCTTTTATTTCAGCTGCCCTCTTGGATCTGGGCTAGGGTTTGTCTTGGTTTCCTTTTGGCTTCAGTGTAAGTTACTTAATGTTGTTGTTATTTTTTTTTAATCCAGGATCTATGTATCTGCCAAAAGAAGAGGTAGTTCCAGGGTGGGTGGCCTGTGTGTGTGCGCTGTCTTCCTCTGCTGAAAACAGAAACTGTGACTAGGTTGTCAGCAGCATAAATCAATTCCTGGAGGGCAGTTTAAAATGATGATGATAAAATATCATTTTTATTGCCATTGTTGCTACATATTGAATGAAGTTTGCCCTAGGTAAAGTAATCAGGACCCACTTTGTAGCTAGGTTATTTTATTCACACTTTACCCAAATGCTTTATAAACATTGGTATTCACCTTGGAATAGTGGAAAAGTGCTAAATTTGGAGTGAGCGGACCTGGGTTCGAATCCATTTTCTGTCACTTGCTAGGTCTTCTTGGATAAATCACTTAACCTCTCTGGGCCTCAGTTCCCTCCATCTGTAAGAAAAAGAGTTTGAACAATATAACCTATAGAATCCCTGCCAGTTCTCAAGCTATGATGCTATAGAAGCCATTAGATTATAAGCTCCTGATGTCAGGGACCTGGTTGGGACCTCCATCTTCCACTATTGGGCCCATAACTCTAGATTTCAACCCAATTTCAAAAGCTTTTGTAGTCTTCAAATACTAAAATGAGGTGGGCATAATTTTGCTTTACTAAATAGGTTTAACAGAAGACCAGAGCTCAAGCAGATTGAGTAAAACAGGCCCCACATATGGAGCCACTTGCCACCTCTGGTCAGTAAGTACAGAATTAATTCTACATGGGCAAACCAATGATAGGAAAGTCAGTTGGGTGGCTAGACAGACATAGGGAGTTAAGGTCAAGGTCTAAAAAGATGAAACATTCTGACTCACCCTTGGGCACTCACTTTCCTAAGTATTGCTTTGCACAGACGTAGCTTTGCTACATTTCTGAGATATGGGATACAACTTAGTACTTCTTTGAAAGTACCCTATTTACTCAAATAGAGGTCACCTTTGTGTAATAGGTGTATCTATTGGAGATCCGCCACCTAGTGGCTGCAACAATAACTTCACAAATTCTCCAGCAGGGTCCTATCCAGGATAGGTCTGCAGACTGAGGCATGGGAATGTAAAAGTGGCAAGAGGTCTTAACTACCATCTGATCCAAATGGGTCATTTTACAGGTGAGGTCACTGAGGCTCAGAGGAGTTTAATGACTTGACCAAAGTCACATACCTAAGAAGTACCAGACCCGAGACTAGAACTCAAGCCTACTGCCATCTATTTGGGGAGCTCTTTCTGTTTAAACTATTCAACATGTGCATGATTCATATGGTCTCTAGGTTATCTTAATCAAAATGGCATCTGATCAATAGTTACATTTTCCAAACATATGTACCCTTTCTGCTTAAGGTGGATAAATAGATTTTAATTACAAGACAATTTTTTATCGGTATATTTTTAAAAATATAATTTAAAATAATATTATTATATTATGTTATCTATTATAATATAGCAAATATAATTAAAAAAATTTAAAAACCACTTTTCTGTGCTTTACTTTTTATTTAGCATATATTATTGAGTACCTACTATTTGCAAGATACCAGGGGTTTCAGGTACCAGGGAGGTACCAGGGACATAGGGAGTAAAATTATAATATGATTTAATCTTCTCTCACCACATTGAGAAGAGGGCTAGCAAGGATCCGAGAAGGAATTCAAGCCCGCATCTCTTTTAACTTCAGCTCCAAGGCTCTTTCCCCTATACCACACTGGCTTCCATTCCCAAACTCGATGGTGTTAAAATAAGGATATGGCCCGAGAGGGCTGAAACGTAATCTGGCAGTGAGAGCAGAAGATTGAGTTTCAGCCTTCCTGGATTCTAAGCACTGTCCTATTTGTTATTTTTATGCCTGTTTGATAGTTTGGTAAACAGTAAATAATTATTTGTATTAAGGTGAGAGGAGGAAAGAGGGAGGGCAGACAGGTGTTTCCCTAAAGAGTAAAGATTGACAAATACCTTATTAAGGCCTTGAATGAAAGATCTGTTTAGGTGAAAGTTTTATTTTTAATCTTGGAGCTGAAAGGGACCTTATAGATCAACAATTCTAACCTCCTTGATTTATAGAGGAGGAAGCAACTAAGAGCCAGGTGAAGGGACCTGTCTAGGTCCCCACAGCTAATACGATGCAAAGCCAGAGTTGAACCTACACTCTTTGGCTCCAAAACTAGACTCTTTTCCAATGTACCACCCTGTTTCTTTAAATCTGATTTGTCTCTTAATCAAACATCTCCATCACCTCCAAAATAAGTACTTAAAATCCCAGTACCAATTGATTTTAAATAGCAATCTTTTGGGGGGGAAGGGGTGGGTAGGTGTGGGAGCTTCATATGCAAATTTAAACTTTGGCTTTCAAGACTTCTGACTCTATCCTAACTATGAAAATTTTATTTCTTACTTTTCCCTACCCCCAAACAGGAACCCCTAGACTCAGCTCCTCAATATTCCTAGAAGATCCCATGCTCATTCTTGTTCCTGTGCTTTATTTTAGTATACTTTATTTTTCCCTCATCCCAATCCTACTTATCTCAAATTTTCCATCTACAGGAAACCTTCTATATTCCTATCAAAATTACAGAATTAGAAGGAATCTGGGTGGTCATTCAGCCTAAACTATGCCTAAAAAGGCATAGTGGTAGTTAGCCAACTTTTGCTTAAAGATTTTAAGGGAGAGGA
The DNA here is from genome assembly GCF_028583685.1 of Petaurus breviceps papuanus. NCBI lineage: Eukaryota > Metazoa > Chordata > Mammalia > Diprotodontia > Petauridae > Petaurus > Petaurus breviceps. The sequence continues at coordinate 18,724,453 of NW_027185764.1, forward strand.
AACTCACTACCTCCCAAAGCAGCCCATTCCACTTTGGGACAACTCTAGGTATTAGGAAGTTGTTTTTTTTTTTTCCCTGATATCAAGTCTAATATTTTCCTCTTGGCAATGTTTAATCATTGCTCATAGTTCTGCTCATAGTTCAGCCAAGCCAAATAAACTAGCTTTTTATATACAACAGCCCTCAAAACACCTACAGAAGGCTATCCCCCCCCCCACTATGTCTTCACTATTCTAGGTTAAATTTCTCCAGTTTCTTAAATGGATCCTCATAAGAACAGGAACTCTGCCCATAGAATATGTTTCATTTAACACTTGATCATACTGTCTTGCCTCACTAACTAGATTACAAACCCCTTGAGGGCAGGGCATATCTTCTATTTCTGTATATTTCACAGTAAGTAGCATATGATAGATAATTAATATTGGTTTGTTGATTGGTGAATGTGGTATGTTGCAGTTTGAGGTGATTTGAGACCCATCTTAAATCCTCTCACCCTCACAAAGATCTCCCTGAGTGTCCTTGCCCACAATAAAGATTCCTTTCTCCTATAGTGATTCCTATCTAGATAACACAATTTAGAACTTGTACGGGATGATACATTATTTTGTAACTATTCTCATTATTTCTCACATATCAGTCGTGTCTCCCCAAAGACATCAAAAACTTATTGGGAGTAAGACCTCTGTTTTTATGTTGTTCTTTGTCCATTTTCGAAGAGGACCAATGAATGACAACACAGGGTGATGACTTGCATGTGAATTTAAGTGAGGCAGAGTTGCACAAAGTCAGTAGCCTCACTCTCTCTTCCACAGGCATTGAAGTCCAGTGGGAAGACAAACGTCATGATGACTGGCGATGGTCCTGGAGGCAGTAGATAACCTTGGCATCTTTGATGTCTGACCAAGTTCTAAGTATTCCACAGAGACTGCTTCAGCCACCTTCATGGCCATCAGAACAAATTGTTCTCATCCACCCATTCCACTGGGGGAAGTCTTTATGTGCTTGGTGATGGCATCCCCCTAACTCACAGAATAGGCTGAAGCCTGGTTTGGTCTGTCTGCCAAGATGGTTTTGCTGGGGTGTCACCTCTGCCCATGCTACAATTTCTCTTATGGCTCATTAGCACCTCAAACAATGTGACATTCCATAAACTACTTTATTGGTTGAGAGGCAAGATAGCCTAATGAATAGTGTTAGGCGCGGAGTCAGAAAGATCTGGGTTTGAATACTACTTCAAATGTCTAGTAGGTAAGTTGCCGTTGTTGTTCAGTTATTCAGTCATGTCTGACTCTTTGTGACTCTGTGGACAACAGCATACCAAGACTCTCCATTGGGTTTTCTTGGCAAAGATATTGGAATGGTTTGTCCTTTCCTTCTCCAGTGGATTGAGGCAGAAGTTAAGTGACTTGCCCAGGGTCACACAGTCAGTAAGTGTCTTAGGCTAGATTTAAGCTTATGTCTTCCTTATTCCAGACCCAACTCTCTATCCACTGAGCCATCTAGGTAATTAAGCCTAGGTAAAACACTTAGTGTCTCTGGAACTCAGTTTCCTCATCTGTAAAATGAGGTGGTTGGACTTAATGACTTCTCTTTCAGGGAAGTTCTCTTCCACCTCTTAAATCTATTCTCTAGTTTCTATGTTTCATTGTCATAGCTAGAAATGTTAATGAAAAGGCAACATATTTTTTTCTTCTTCAAGTATTGGCTTTGTTTCTGGGAAGAATATCTATGTTTTCATTTCAAAACACTGTTTTTTTTCCCCCTTCCCTTCCCTCTGGCTTTAGCGTAATATATGGAAGAAATTAATTTTTTAGCTTGTGTTATTTTTTTTTTTACACTTGCCACATGACTCACAGAAGGCTTTCCGTGTTTAAGCCGCGTGTCTTCAGCAGTGTGGATTCTATTTTGGCACAACACATCTCTCTCCAGGCAGCCATTGCACAAAATTCTCTCTCCTTTCATCCTTCCCCATAGCTGAACCTCTGTGACCATTCCTGCTTTCAGAATAGAATCATCATCTGAGCAATTTGACAGTGATAGATGAGAGTGAGGGACTTGAGTTACAGAAGAGTCTTAATTCCCAAGGGAGCTCTTTGCACAGGGCCTAGGGGAAGGAAGAAGTCATCATCATCCTAGGAGAGCTTGGCTGGAATACAGCATTCTGACAGCAGGTGGGCAGCCTGCTACTAAATCGGTACTTCTGGTGTTATTTCAGCAACCATGCTTCATGTTTTTGACCTAGCAATTAGTTCCTTTAAAAAAAAAAATCTTACCACTTACGGTCTGTATCTCCACTAGAATTTGCCTAGTTTGTGGGTTTTCATTGGCTATAAATGCTAATGGGGAAATGGGCCTTCCCAAAGTTGAGGTTACATTCATTTGCAGAGTTACAGAGTCATAGATCAAGAGATTGAAGAAGCCTTATTTAAGGGGCCTCTAGTCTACCCCTCATTTTTCACAGATTAGGAAACTGAGGTCCAGAGTTGTTGTGACTTCCATAATGCCAAACAGGTAATAAATGCCAGAGGCAGGATTTGAACTTACTTCCTCTGTCTCCAAATTCAGTAATTCAGCTCAGATCATCCCGACTATTGAGACTTGTTCACAGCTGGTCACAGTAAAACTCAATATATATATATAAATTTTTTTTTTGCTTCATTCACTTTGCCCTGCTGCCAGACTCCTTCATCTCTTTTCATGCTTTAAACAAAAAACCTTGAAGATAAGGAAAGGAGGTACTTATTGCCCACTGGAGAGTTCTTAAGCTGTCTGAAATTTTACCTATTACACAAGATTGACTCTCCCACTAAAAAGAAGTCAGTTCATCAGAATCTCCAGTGGTGATGATCACATACTGGTTTCCACCTGATTCAGTTAAGTCATTTTCAACTAAGTTATTGAAATAAAGAGAAACTGGATTGTACAAGCTATCAAACCATTACTAAAATGAAACACTAATGGAAGAGACAAAGGCACATATCTACACCTATATCTATTATTATGTCTATGTCTGTCTATGTCTAGATCTATATCTAAGATATAGATAAGATAAGATATAGATATCTATATATACATATAATACACACATATATACTTATAGCAAAATTTAGAGGAAATTATTTTGCCAGGTTTTGAATTCTTCTGGGGCACACCAAAATAACCGTGTTAAAAATATGTGTGTGTGTTTGTGTGTGTGTGTGTGGTCTTCCTTCCTTCCTTCCTTCCTTCCTTCCTTCCTTCCTTCCTTCCTTCCTTCCTTCCTTCCTTCCTTCCTTCCTTCCTTCCTTCCTTCCTTCCTTCCTTCCTTCCCAATAGCAACAGCAAAACCAGTCAACTGCAACACAAACCAAAGTTTCAGCTATTATCATGGAGTTCCTTTTGAGGAGAACAAAGCAGCATTCCTTTTTTTGGCATTAGAATTGAGAAACCTTGTGGCAGAAAGAGCACTGTGCTATATGAGCCAGAATTAGAACCTGGGACTCCAACTCTACTCCTAACTAGTTATATAAATCTTGGGCAAGTCCTTTAATCTCTTCTAAGTCTCAGAGATGGAAGGGACTTGAGTTTCTTCATCTGTAATGTGAGAGGGTTGGAATGGTTGAATTAGATTACATTATGATTTCTTAGGTGTGGGAGAATAATCAGGGCAGTGATTATTTAATAGAGGGAGACTTTTCCCTGATTTGAGTTTTAGAGGATGGTTAGCAGGAATTTATCAGGACTGGGAGGAGTTGGATTGTGTCTGTGACAATGCTTTGGAAGTAGTAACCTTCTGTACTGATGGAAAATAATAAAATAGTAATAATAGCAATAATGATGATGATAATTACTAGCCTTTAAGGTTTAAAAGGTACTTTCTTGTATTAACTCATTTGATCATCACAACAGCTCTGGGAAATGGCTTCTTTTATTATCCTTATTTCCTCACAGATAGGGAAACTGAGGTACTGGGAGGTTAAATCACTTCCCTAGGATACAGCTAGTGAGTATCTACTATATGGCAGAATTTGAACTCACATCTTCCTAAAACTGAGACAAAGAGAAATTCGTTGATTTGTCCTGGCTTGCATAACTAATAAGTGTCTGGGGTAGGATTTGAATTCCGATCTCCCTGACTCCCAGGTCCATGCAGATGCTATCCATGGTGCTGACTAGCTGCCTCTTTGTCTATGTAACTTTTCCCTGCTTTTCTTTCACGACATCACCATGCATGGTCTCCTGCTTGTTATGTCTGTCATCCTCTTTTTAGCCACTGCTCTTGATAGACGAGCGTAGCTTGTAGTTTGGCGATCACAAATGGAAGTGGAAGCCTTGGCTATAAAATGGACATGAGTCCCTGGGGGCAACCCCTTACCCATCCTACATTTTATGAGATTATTGTTAAAATGTAGAGGGGACTTGGCTACATCCTATTCTTGCAATCTAGTGACC
>NW_027185764.1:18728897-18752016 GCF_028583685.1 Petaurus breviceps papuanus
TGACCCCAGCTCTCTAAGACCTGTCCCTTACCCTTTTTTCCTAGATGTGTGATTTCATCTATTTGGGGGAACTCCTTGCATGAGAACTCCTTTCACTGATGCATAGTATCTAATGTCGATCGGTACTTTGTGTGTAACTTTAAAAACTCCCTGGGGGCACTGAGCAATAAAAAGACTTCTCTATGACTACACAGTATATCTTAGAGGCAGAATTTGAACCCAGGTCTTTCTTACTTCAAATCAGGTCCTCCATCCACTACAGTGTAGTGATACACCACACCATTTTTTCTAAAGCATCTTTGCAAAAGGTGCTTCTCTTATGTCAGCCATGTCAATTTGCATTTATTAAGCACCAACTGTGTTTGGTGCTAGGGGTATGGAAAAAAGGCAAAGGTGGTTGCTGCTCCCAGGGGTCTCACAGTCTAATGGGGAAGACAACATTCAGACAACCGTGAGCAAACAAGTGATATACAGAATACATAGGAGATAATCAGCACAGAAAAGGAACTAGGATTATGCAAGATGTGAATGCTGATGCTTAGCAGGATGGGAGATGGCCACCTCAAGGTAAGATGCCTTGTTATCCACTCTGTATTTTTCTTTGTTTTATTTTTAATTTATGGAATAAAGCATTTTCATAACATAATAAAAAAAGATGATTGCACACAAAAGTACCAATCTATTATGTACAACTTGCTATTCCTTTTAAATAAATGAGTTATCATGTAAATTTCTTTTTTCCTTTTTTTCCCTTCCCTCCTCCCTTCCCCCCACCCCACTCTAGAAATGGCTACCATTAGACACAAATATTTCTATGTATGTGCACACACATGTACATACACATAAGTGTACACACACATATATACATGTGTGTATATATACATGTGCATACATGCATGTGATAATTCTATACAAACTTCTATTTCTCAGTTTTTTCTCTGTATGCAGATAGTATCTTCCCTTATATGTCCTTTGCAGTTAATTTTCATCACTCAGCAAGGCTGGTCAGTTCACTGAATAGATGTACTTAGGTCCTTCTGCACCTTTCCAATCTCTCTATTGTGGCAACGACAAAATCACACCCCAGGCTACACCACAGAGTCAGAAATTTCCAGGGGAACTTGGAAGTTTGCTGCTTCCCTTCTAGTACTCAGACCCCCCTATCCCCTAGGAAGCCTTTGGTGGTGGCTCTGTTGCCCCTCATCCCCTGCCAAATCTGAATTAATGAGCAACTCCCCCTCCTAAAGCCCACCTGCACTGTGTTTGAAGTGTAGCACAGATCTGGGTGAAGCAGGACAGGGCTGTGTGTATAATCATAATAATGGGCATGCTTTCTACTCAAAAGAGTCCCTTTCATCTAGAATGCTCAAAGTGTTTTACAAACACGAACTCATTAAAGTTCCAACATCCCTGCAAGAGAGGTCAGCCCTATTAGATCCATTTTTCAGGAGTGGAAACTGAGACACGGTGTGATTAAGTACTTAGTTCCAGGCCACCCAGCAAGTTGATGGGATTTGAAGTTCTTGATTCATATACCTAGTTTTAACTGAGAGAGATTCTAAACACAAGAATTGGAGATGGGGGAATGAGGAGAAGAGAGAAGAATGAAGAAGTTGTCCATCCCTGTACTTTCATTGGTATAAGGGGTACCTAGTATGGAAACTCCATTTGACAATACAAATTGTTTACTTGTCTATAAGTTCTAATTTTAGAGATTTTCCTGGGACACTGAATGGTGAAGTTACTTATTTGTTATTGCTGAGTCATTTTCAGTTGTGTTCAACTCTTTATGATCCCATTTGGAGTTTTCTTGGCAAAGATATTAGAGTGGTTTACCATTTGCTTCTCAAATGGATGAGGAAACTGAGGCAAATAGGATTAAGTGACTTGACCAAGATCATATAGCTAGTGTCTGAGGCTGGATTTGAACTCACAAAGATGAGTCTTCCTGATTTCAAGCTTGGCACTCTACTGTGCCATCTAGCTGCCATGAAGTGACTTAACTATTAGATAATATTTGTGAAGTATTTAGCACTGTCTGGCATATAGTAGGTACAATATAAGTACTAGCTATAATGATAACAATAACCATAGGCAATGATAATAATTGTTATTATTTTATTTTTATAGCTATTATTATTACTTTTTTTACCCTATGGTCATATAGCTACTATGTATTAGAGATATATCTTTCTTTCTTACTTTCTTTCTTTCTTTCTCTTTCTTTCTTTCTTTCTTTCTTTCTTTTCTTTCTTTCCTTCTTTCCTTCCTTCTTCCTTTCTTCCTTCCTTCTTCCTTTCTTCCTTCCTTCCTTCCTTCCTTCCTTCCTTCCTTCCTTCCTTCCTTCCTTCCTTCCTTTCTTCCTTTCTTTCTTCCTTTCTTTCTTCCTTTCTTTCTTTCTTTCTTTCTTTCTTTCTTTCTTTCTTTCTTTCTTTCTTTCTTTCTTTCTTTCTTTCTTTCTTTCTTTCTTTCCCTCTGAGATCTACTAGAATCTAAGGTGGCCCCTATATTCACTGAGCAGCACTGCCTCTCAAACAGAAAAACACTTGCTCAGTACTCCAAAGATTTTTCATTTCATCATCATGGAAACTCTCTACATTGCCACAGATTGCAACCCCTCTACAAATTAGCACTCAAGAATTATTCACTACCCTAAACTTTACCACTTTGTAACCACCTGGTACTGAACCTCTCTGCATCTGGCTAGATTGATCTTCAGATAAAAGACACAGAATTTGTGATGGAGTTTATGCTTGAAGCCTTCCCGCCTTGGAGGGTCTGTCACTGGCTTAGCTTCCAGAATGGAGGGTTACCTACATATTGCAGTGAGGCACTGAAGGAGGTGACAAGAATATGGGGCATAACAAAGGGGGATAATTTTTCCAGACTAGCAGCCGGATGCTGTGTCTGGTGTGCACTGTGCTAATAAGCTAAGTTCTGAAAATCCGTGCTTTTTAATTGGAGATAGTTGAAGAAATCATGGGTCATCAGTATTGGGGAATATTATTGAACTATCAAAAATGAATATAAGTAGTTCAGAGAAATATGGGAGGACTAGGAAGAAAGGATTCAGAGTGGAGAAAGCAAGAAGAATATTATCTGTTTTGTGTTCCTTAAAATGAGGGGATTGGACTAGATGACCCCTAAGATTCTTTGCGGCCCTAAGTCTGTGTTCCTAATATACAAAGTAACTATAATCATGCAAAATGTAAGAAAACTAAAAAGGAATTGAATTCTAATGATATGTAATGAATAAATCTCTATCCTGGAAAACTTAGAATGAAACATACCTCATCTATCCATCCATCTATCATCCATCCATCCATCTATCTATCCATCTGTCCAACCATTCATCCATTTATCCATTCCTTCAACAAACATTTTTTAAGCACCTACAAGATGTTGGGCACTGGGGAATCAAAGACAAAAATGAAACAGTCCCTGTTCTCAAGGAGCTTATATTCTACAGGTAGGGGGAGGAATAATAGGCACATTGGAAATGAAATCCAAAACACATATACCTACTAATTTCTAGGGAAAGGGTACTAACAACTGAGGAGATCAGGAAAGACTTCATTAGAGGCACTTGAGCTGAGCTTTAAGGAATCTAGGGATTTCAGAAGGAAGGAAGGAATGCATTCTAGGCATAGGAGAGGGCTAATGCAAAGGCCTGGAGGTGGGAAATGGAATGTTATGTAAGAGAAACAACAAACAAGCCAGTCTGACTACAATATGGATAACACACGAAGAATAGTAACATGCAATATATGTGTCAAGGTATTGGCCAGTAAGACTGTAGAAGTGAGGACAATAGATTCAGAATGCAATATACTTTGTAAGAAGTGGTCCATGTAAGACCATAGGACCATAACTCTAGAACTGGAAGGGACTGTGGGTCTGATTCCTTCATTTTACAGATGAGGAAACTGAGGCTCAATGAGATTCAGTGATTTGTCTAAGGTCACACAATAGTGAGTGATAGAATAGAAGTTGAATCCATGCCTGCTAATTCTAAGCAGGGGTTCTTAACCTGAATTTTTGAAAATATATTTATTTTAATAACTATTTCAATATAATTGGTTTTCTTTATAATCCCATTTTATTCATTTTAAAAACATTCTTTTGAGAAGGGATCCATATGCTTCACCAGACTGCCAGAGGGCTCCACGATGGACAAAATAGGTTAAGAAGTCTTGGCCAAGAATCTGGATTCTTTCCTCTGTGCCCCAAGGTGCCAATTGGCTTTTCTTAAATGTTTCTCTTTGTTACAAGGAAAGGATCAATGGACATGTGGGGTAAGGGGAAATTACTTTGGTGGAAAAACAAAAAGCAATAATCTAATAACAATAAGCTATTGAGTTCTTCTTTAGCATTCCTAATGCTTTGTGGGGTAGGATACTTTTGTGACAAGTCTTCTGCTTCTTCTAGTTTTCTGTTGTCTCCGGAAGACCTTATGGAATGGCTTACTCTTCCTAAATCTGAAAAACCCGAGGTTAGAGTACAGAAAAATGGCCCAGAAAGAGCCTGCTGAAATAGAAAGTAATTTTGATTGAATATGGCACTGTGTTCACAAAACTTATTTGCCTTATCCCAATAAAACTCTCGATTAAACATTTGTTGGGATTAAGGAAGTGTCTTTAAAAATTTCAAAACAAAACAAACCAACAAACCAATGAAGCCCAATGTGGAGACAAGGAATACCTTTGTGTTCACCATTTAATACAGGGTTTTGAACCCACCGAGTGATAAGCCTGCAAATAAATTGCTGGATTTTCTTCAGTGTTGAAGATCGTCTTTCAGATTTCCTTGGGAACTTGCCTGTTCTCGTCTGCCCACCTGGTTTTTGCTTTGATATCCCGAACATTATCATAACTTTTATTGTCTTTACATGTCAGTCAAACCCACTTCACTAAATTACTTTCATTTATACATCCTCTCCTGCTATTTTCGTGGCTCATCAGCTAAGATTTAAGGTGAAAACTTTTCTTCTGCTTGACAGAGAGGGAGGTGAAAATTACTATGTGAATAGAAAACTACAGGTTACGTAAATAATATGTCATTGTATATCACTGAGTGGAGTCTTAAATCAATTCATTAGTTAGTCTAAAGCTTTTGTGTGCACTTTTAAAATGTATGTGCTATCTGCTTTGATATAATATAGTTTAAGTTCTTTTTCTCTCTTCCTTTCTCTCTGCCTCTCTCTGTCTCTTTCTCTTCTCTGTCTGACTTCTTTCTGTCTTTCTTCTGTCTCTCTGTCTGCCCTCCCCTCTCACTGTCTCTTTTTTTTTTTAATTAGTAGCTTTCCCTGCTCCTAATACTGTTGAGCTGAATTTATTTCTAAAGATTGTTTTTCTTACTTACAGGCTTGGTTTTCATTTTTCCCCCTTTTCCCCCTTCACTTTTAAGCACATCCCTAGCCCCAGGCTAAAGTATGCATTTTATTCATGGAAAGTAGAGACAGACATATGCTATGCTCTTCAAGGGGTGAAAGGCAAGCTGAGATATGCTGGATTAATAAAAGAGGCCCAGAGAAAGCAGCTGGTGGATTCAAACCGTCCTAACTACTCTAAAGTTGCTAGAAACATCCAATGATGAGCTTTAAGACCAGAAAATACTCACACCAAAAATGCTGCCCTCTCTTCTATTTAGGGAAACATTTCTCTCCCAGCCCCCAACCCTTACTTCTAGCCAGGGTAATTTAATGGATGTCCAGGACTAGAATTGGGGTTTGCTAACTATCCTGAAAGTAGAAAAAGGGCGTGATAGAATCATCTGCCAGGATAAAAATTGATTGCTTGGCCCTTTGTATCTTAGATATATTAGTATTTAATAAGCCTCCCATGAAAGCTTTTCAAATGCGATCTATACTTAGAATGAAGATAAAGTTAAACACTTGAGTGTTATCTGAGTTAATCAGTTAACCAATCTGTTTATTAGTGACCCAGTGCAGACTAGTGTCTAATAGTTGCTTGAGATATAGCCGTCTAGCTGTATACCAAGGCCATCTGCCTGCCATGTGGCCATTGGCCATGACTTTCCTTCCCTCCCATACTTCCCTTTCTTGTTCTGGTACAATAGTCAAATCAGTAGTAGCACTGTTTCTTATTAACCACCCTGGTTCCATTCTACAGACCAAACTCATTTCCCTGGCTAGTACTGTCCTATGTGTAATCTCTTCCTATTAATATGTGAGGTACCTGAAGACAGGGACTGTCTTTTCATATGTGGCTCCCCAGTCCTTAGCACAGTGTCTGGACCATAGTGAGTGTTTGGTAATTTTTTTTTTAATTCACTCAAGCTCTATCAACAAATATCTTGTACAATGAAGAAGATGGATTAGAATCTAGGGTTAGGCTCTAGATGGTCTCTAAATAATTCCTTTCTTACTTTAAATCCTATCATCTATGTTTACCACTCAAAATGTACTGGTTTTGAGAACTGAGAAATACTACCATTACAACTAATGATAATAGCATTTATATAGAGCCTTAAGGTATACCACTACCACTACTACTACTACCACTACTACTAACTACTATCATTACTACTTGCCAGGCATTGTGCCGAATGCATTATAATTATTGTCTCACTTGATCTTTATAACAACCCTGAGGGGTAGGTGCTATTATTGCCCCCATTTTACAGATGAGGAAACTGAGGCAAATAGGGATTAAATAATTTGCCCAAGATCACATAGCTAGGAAGTGTCTGAGATAAAATTTGAACTTAGAGCTTGGAAGAAGTAATAGGTTCCCCTTTCAATGAAGTTTCTTTTTTCTATTTTTATTTTTTCTCTCTTATTTTTTAGTTTGCATCATTCATTTCCACAAGATTTTGAGTTACAAATGTTCTCCCCATATTCCCATACCCACCATCCCAAAACAGCGATCCCACTGAATATTCCCTCCCCCAATCTGCTCTCTGCCATATCTTGCCCCATCCCACCTCTGACTTTTCAGTATGGCACAGTGGATTTCTATGCCCCAGTGGCTGTATATCTCATTTCCCAGTTACATGTATGTAAAATAATAGTTATAATTATATATATTCTTGATTTTTGGAGGGCAATTGAGGTTGAGTGACTTGCCCAAGGTCACAAAGCTAGTTTTTTTGTTTTGTGTCTGAGGCTGGATTTGAACTCAGGTCCTCCTGACTCCAGGGCCGGTGCTCTACTCACTGCGCCAACTACCTGCTCTGTATGTGTATGTATGTATGTATGTATGTATGTATGTATGTATGTATGTATGTATATATATATGTTTTTTTTTAAAAAAAATTGATTTTAAAACTTTCAATTCCAGATTCCTGCCCTTCCTCCCTCATCACCCACCCTCACTGAGAAGATAAGCAATACAGTATAAGTTGTACATGTGTAGCCATGCAAAACATTTCCATAATGGACATATTGTAAAAGACTGACTGTATTTCCCTCCATCCTATCCTGCCCCCCACGTATTCTATTTTCTACTTTCACCCTGTCCCTTTTCAAATGTAGGTGCTTCCAACTTCCCTCCCCACCCAGCCTGCCCTCCCTTCCATCATTCCTCCTCTCATCCCCTTCGCCCCTACTCTCCTGTAGGGTGAGATACCCTATTTAGTGTGCATGTCATTCCCTCCCTAAGCCAAATTCAACAAGAATAAGGTTGACTCATTCCCTTTTGCCTTCCTGTTCTTCTCCTCCATTGTAACCATTTTCCCTTGCCTCTTCTATATGAGATAGTTTACCCCATTTGTCTCTCCCCATCTCCTCTCATTATATTCCTCTCTCACCTCTTAATTTCACCTTTTAAGTCTCATCCCTTCCTGTTAAATTGATCCTGTGCCCTCTATCTATGTATACCTGTAAACATATATATATTTATATACATTCATATATGTATTCATATGCCCATATACCCTTCTATATAGACATATATATGTATACATGCATACATACACACACACACACATATATATCTTTCTATTCCCTTCAACTATTCTCATACTGAGAAAGGTTTCATAAGTTACAATTATCGTTTTTCCATGTAGGAATGTAAATAGTTCAACTTTGATTTGATAAGTTCCTTGTGATTTCTTTTCCCTGTTTACCTTCTCATGCTTCTCTTGTTTCTTGTATCTGAATGTTAAATTTTCTATTCAACTCTGGTTTTTTCATCAAGAATGCTTGAAAGTCCTCTATTCCACTGAATGACCATATTTCCCCCTGAAAAATGATACTCAGTTTTGCTGGGTAGGTGAATCTTGGTTTTAATCCCAGCTCCTTTGACCTTTGGAATATCATATTCCAAGGCCTTCGATCCCTCAGTGTAGAAGCTATTAGATCCTGTGTTATCCTGATTGTGTTTCCACAATATTCAAATTGTTTCTTCCTGGCTGCTTGTAATATTTTCTCCTTGATCTGGGAACTCTGGAACCTGCCTATAATATTCCTAGGAGTTTTCTTTTTGGGATCTTTTTCAGGAGGTGATTGGTGGATTCTTTCTACCTCTATTTTGCCCTCTGGTTCTAAAACATCAGGGCAATTTTCCTTGAGAATTTCTTGAAGGTTGATTTCTAGGTTCTTTTTTTGATCATGACTTTCAGGTAGTCCAATAATTTTTAAATTATCTCTCCTGTATCTATTTTCTAGGTCAGTGGTTTTTTCGAATGATATATTTCACATTGCCTGCTTTTTTTTTTCCATTTGCTTGGATTTGTTTTATAGTATCTTGATTTCTCATAAAGGCACTAGCTTCCATTTGCTCCAATCTAACTCTGAAGGAATGATTCTCTTCAGTGAGCTTTTGAGATTCTTTTTTCCATCTGGCAAATTTGACTTTTTAAGGTATTCTTTAAGGCATTCTTCTCCTCATTGGCTTTTTGAGCCTCTTTTGCCATCTGGGTTAGTCTATTTTTTAAGATGTTATTTTCTTCAGTCAGGTTGTTGACTCTCATTTCATAATTTTCTTGCATGGTTCTCATTTCTCTATCCAATTTTTCTTCCACTTCTCTTATTTGGTTTTCAAAATCCTTTTTAAGCTCCTTTATGGCCTGTAACTAGCTCATATTTTTCTTGGAAGCTTTTGATTCAGGAGTTCTGACTTTGCTGTCTTCCTCCCATTCCATGCTTTGGTCCTTTTTGTCCTCAAAATAGGAGTCTAATGTCAGATTCCTCTGTTTGCTTTGCTTCCTTTGCTTGCTTATGTTGCCACTCAATTACTTGACTTTTGAGCTTTTTGCCATAGTAAAATGCTGCTACCAGGAAGGGGATCTTTATCCCAATCCCAAATCCCAATGGAGTTTTCTCAGTTGCTGGAGGTATTAGTTGGGTGCCCTCTCTGAAGCCTCCACATGCTCTCTGGCAAACTGGTCACGCAACCTAGGACCTCCACCCTGGACAGCGATCCATATCCAAGCAGGTTAAAGCAAGAGTGATCACCTCTCAGACTGGTTGCTTGGTCCCCTTATGATCTGCAGGCCTGAGGCTCTCAAGCAACCATGTAGTGGGTGGCTGCACCCTGTGGAGCCTCAATTGCTTCTCACCCTGGGGGCAAAGGCCTGACTGTACTCCCAAATTCTCTGTTCCTATAAAGTCTACACTGACCTCTCACTTTGTCTTTGGTATCTGTGGGTTGATAATTCTGGAAACGCCACAGCTGCTGGTGATCTGAAGTCTCTCCAGCAGGTGGCTGGTCAGGCCACCCTGAGGCTAAAACCTCCAGCTTGAGCAGGGCCGGGCTCAGCAACCAGAGTGCTGAGCTGGCCCCTTCCTGCTGGCCTGCTGGGCTGTCTTCAGCAGAAGGTTAGCTTCTCTTTGTCATTTTGTGGGTTCTGCAGCTCCAAAGTTTGTCTAGAGTTATTTTTTACATGAATTGGAGGAGGTAGAAACCAGAGCTATGTGGAATTCCTGTTTCAATTCACTGAAGTTTCTGAAGAGTAGCTTACTGGAGATATTATGTTGAGGAATCCTATCTATTTAAGGGATAGGGACCAGATCTGGGAATTTATTGCTTTGAGGAACTCTACAGTGAGGGAACTCCCTCTACCAATGCTAATATTGGGTTGACTCTTGTAGCCTGTTAGATTATTCCTTGGAACCAAGGAACTGTGTCACATCTAGACCTAGGTCATGATTGTTGGTCACCAGACAAAATAAGATTGGCAAGTTATAGGTAAGACGCTCTAAAGGAGCCTTTTAATTCTGAATTCTCTAATTCATTCAATCAAGTAAGCATTTATTAATCTCATTTAGTTTATTAATTTAATTTATTAATCTCATTTATTCTTTTAGTAGAGTTTAGAAAAAGACACAGTAATCTCATTTAATCAAACAGACTTCTACTAGGCACTGTGCTAATTTCTAGGGAAAATAAAAGACCAAAAATCCCTGCCCTTTTACATTTTCTGAAACTTATACACTTAGAAAGTTGCCTAGAGAACACTAAGAGGTTGATTGATACTCTCACAGTCATAGAACAAATGCTTCAGAAGTGGGATTTGAATCCAAGTATTCCTAGCTTCAAGGCTCTCTCTCTGCCATACCGCAGTGCATCTCTTTAGGTATTATATATATTAAATTTGCTTTTTGAAATTGTTTTTACATGTTGTCATTCTGCATCTTGCCCTCCACCCATGACATGAAGATTTTGACCAGCAGTCGTGGTTTTAACTGATGAAAGGAGTTGATCAGTTCTGTAATTAGATGGGATGACATGACCTGGCCCTTGGATTCCAAGTTGGCAGCAAATATGCTGAAACCAATTTATTTGTCTTTTGAGGGCTCACTAACCATTAGCTTGGTGGAAACCTGGTAAGAAAATCCTACCTGTCTGGACCGGCCCCCAGTGAAAAAATGTACAGACTGAGAGAATTCAGAGAAATCCTAAATAAAATCTGGAGAATTTCCTTGTGTACTGAGGCCCTGTTTTGGTCATGTGGCTAACAGCTGAGGAATCCTAGGCTTTAGGTACAAATTGGGTTCATTCATATGGATTTAGGGAGGGAATCCTTTTTGTTGTGATTTTGTCTTCTATTGCTTTATAAGGAATTGACAGAATGTTTTTTGGGGGAACTTTCTTCATAGGTGAAGCTATGAGCTCTGGTAATGATGATTACTTTTATTGCCTGTACTGGCTTGTGCTAGAGATATTTATCATTTGGAAAGTATGTAACCGATCAGAATAAAAACTGGGGTTCGGAAAAGCTGCTCTGCCTCTGTGAGAAATGCATCACTCTCCATAATCTCCATGACCCTTAGCTGATATTGGGTTGACTTCTGTAGACTGTTAGATTATATATGTGTATATATGTATATGTATATGTACATGTATATGTATATATACACACATACACAGACAAACTTTTAATATATACGTATGCATTGTATATATTCTATAGATTATATGTATATCATATATGGAATATATTATAGATTATTTAGGTCACATTATATGTGTGTATATAATATATTATATAGATTATGTTATAGATTACATGTATGTCACACACATATATACTATTAGAATACTTCAGAATTGAAAAATTATGTCACACCATCATAACTGCTGGTCATCAGACCACTTGTCAATTTATTTAGTTTGTTTTTTTGGAGGGGGGAAGGTAAGGCAATTGGGGTTAAGTGACTTGCCCAAGGTCACACAGCTAGTAAGTGTTAAACATCTAAGGCTGGATTTGAACGCAGGTCCTCCTGACTCTAGGACTGGTACTCTATTCACTGTGCTACCTAGCTGCCCCCAATTGTCAATTTATAAGAACATCTGAAGAACCCTTTCATTTCTGAATTCTATGATTCATTCAATCAATCATGCTTTTATTAAGCTCATTTACTCAAAGAAATCTCTACTAGATACCAGGCACTATAATAGATCCTGGGAGTTTAAAAAACACACAAATAAAACCAACAGCAAAAGTGCCTGCCCTCAGGAGCTAAATTCTGTCTGGAGAAATAAATAAATACATCTATGGGTACATAAAAGCAGATGCAAATGGATGCAAGATGATTATTTTGGGGGTGGGGAGGGAAAGAGGCTATCTAGTACCAGAGCTTTAACTGGCACTGTTCCTTTTAATCAATGAGTGACTAGGGCTTGCACCAGGACACTGACATGGTAGGGAAGGAGATTTCTTTGGTAGTCATGCACATTCCATGCTTCCCTCCTACAAAGTGCCTCACCTCACCAGTTTCTGGGGTTCATGGGCGCTACTGCCCATGGAATTCTCTCGGGGGATGGGTTGCTGCCTCTTGGCTCATCTTCCCTTGTGCAGACTGTCCTTCAGACCAGTGCACAATCTTTCTTCTCAAACTATCTCCCCTGACTTTGTGGTGGCATCTCTGATGCCATGTATCACTGAGAGTCTGAACTTCAGAATCCCCCAAGCAGTTCCCCCCAAATAGAAGCAGGTAAAACCTTCCAGGGAAGATTACCATCAGCAAGAACATCCCCTGGGATCTCAGGCACCTCTGAAGTCCTAAACCTTTTTTCTTCTTCTTTTTTTATCCTTCTTGCCAAAAGGACCCCCAACTGGACTTGAGTCCTATTCATGTGGGGGTAAAGTTCACTCAAACTACTCCAAGTCTTTCCCACAGAGTGTTGACTTAGAACTGCATTGGTTGGTGGTGTGGAAATGTAGGCATTAACTCAAGGCATCTCAATTTCACTGATTTCCTGACCCACAAAACTCCCCAAATCAACAACCAACTAAACAGACCCTAGAAGCAATTCTAAGTAGTTCTATCTCAGACTAATTCACCTTTTTCATTGTATAAATGAGGATAGAAGCCTAGATAGGTGAAATGATTTGCCCAGGGTCACACAGGAAGTTAGTGACAAAGCCAGGACTTTGATCTCATTGTTTTTGTTTCGGTCTAAAGTTCCTTCCACTTTCATCTCATTTTCACATGTAGTTGACCTGTGACTTAAACTTTGCCAGTAAAAGTATTTCAGTAATTCAAGGCAGTGGCACAAGTTTAAATTTTATCTTGGAGTCAAATTGACTAAAAGGCCCTACGTCTTTCCCTCCACCCATTTCCTTGAAACACCCTTCCTACATATTCATTCAAGAATACAGCCCATGCACCCCACCACCTGGAGCCTTGGTGGGGGCTGCTTGGGTGGTCTTTATACTTCTTGTCCAGGAACCATTTTTAATTAATCTTTTCATACTGGACACACTATAATTGTCTCTGACTCTAAGTACATTGCAACTGAGTCAGACTGCTTTTCATTTGTTTACTGGCTTTCTGTGTTCAGTTCTGATGGGTCATCTTAACTCAGATGATCTAAGTACCCAGAGGTCTTCCTGACCTTGGCTCATTGGATTTCACATGCAGTGGGAGTGTTAACATTCACATCCTGGCCAAACTGAATTCTAATCTGGGTAAACCACATTCTACCCACCTCAAATTCCTCTGGATCAGGATGCAGAGTTCCATTCCACCTGAGTGGGACCACTTCCTTGTCCTCACTTCCTGTCCTAAACAGATAGACCACATTGCCAAGGGGTTACTGAAACAGGTGGTGGTGAGTAATCTCATAAACAGTTTTTTAAAAATATCTGTTTATAAAGTAATTTGGGGTCATGGAGGCTAGGGATATTAAGCAATTGCCCTTCCTATTAGATGAATTCTGTAACCCAAGGAGCAGAGAGTTGTCATGATTGTTTCTGATTCCTATTTATCCAAACTAGCAAGAGTGTGAATAGGATAAGGGAGAAAATAAAAACAAAACAAATCTCCTATTGGCTGACAGAACTAATTTGGACATGAAAACACAGTTTTTATATTCACTTCTGATGGATTTTTATTTTCAGCTTTGATGAGCAAATACAGAATTAAGTTTTCTTGGAGCACACCTTTGCCTTCTTCATAGGATGTGTGTGTGTGTGTTTGTTGGATCTAGTGGGAGGGGGGCATAAAGGAGTAAATATTAACCACCCCAAACAAAAATGTTTTCCACACTCACCTGTCTTAGAAATATACCACTAGATGGAATATCATTATGTTATAAGAAATGACAAGTGGGATGATTTGAGAAAAAAACTGGAAAGACATACCTGAACTGATGCAAAGTAAAGTGAGCAAAACCAGGAGAACATTGTACACACTCAGTATTATTGTATGGGGAAGAAATATGAATGAATTAACAATTCTCAGCAATACAATGGTCCAAGACAATCCCAAAGGACTCATGAAGAAAAATGTTATCTGTCTCCAAGATAAAGAACTGATATTATCTGAATATAGGAGGGAAAGTCTTTGCAATGATTTTCTTTGATGAAGGTCTCTGATCCAAGATATATAAGGAACTAATTCAAATATATAAAGAGAAGAGCTATTTTCAAGTCAAAGGTTATGAAAGGTGCTTTTCAAAGGGAGAATTGAACTAGAAATAGCTATATGAAAAAACTGCTCCATATTCCTAATAAGAAAAATGTAAATTAAAGTAACTCTGAGGTTCTACCTTATACCCATAAGATTGGCAAGGCTGTGTGTGTGTGTGTGTGTGTGTGTGTGTATGTGTGTGTGTATTAGAGAAAACAGGCAGTTTAAATACATTATTGGTGGAACTGTGAATTGGTCCAGTCCTTCTGGAAAGTAATTTGGGATTATGTCCCTAAAAGTTATTAAGTTGTGCATATACTTTGACTAGAGATATCACTAATAGGCCTATGCCCCCCCCCAGATGATGAAAAAAAGTGAAAAATGGCCCATATATATACAAATATTTATAGCAGCTCTTTTTTGTGCTGGCAGAGAATTGGAAACCAAAGGGGTCCCCATCAATTGGGAAATGGCTGAAAAAATTATGCTATATGAATGTAATAGAATATTATTGTACTATAACAAATGAAGAGAAAGACTTAAGAGAAACCTAAGAAGACTTATATGAACTGATGAAGAGTAAAGTGAACAGAAGCAGGAGAATAATGTATAAAATAACAATAACATTTAAAAGACAACTTTGAAAGACATAAGAATTCTAATCAAAGCAATGACCAGCCATGTGATTCCAGAGCACTAATGAAAAAGAATGCTACCTCTACTGACTCCTTTAATGCCCTCAAGGTACAGAGTGATATATGGACATGCACAATGAAAAATTTGTTTGCTTGACTAATACACATTTGTTACTTGGATTTTTTGTTTTTGTTTTCTTTATCTGGAGTGGGGGGAGAAAAAGTAAGTTTTAAAGTTGAAAAATGTTAAGTAAAAATATCAACTTCATAAGGGGACTGAGTGTAAATACTTACCCATGGTATCAATCCTTATATTATGAGTGTTTAATATTCCATTATTTATAACAATATGAAATGGTAAATGACAATAAATGCCATAAAACTTCAAGGAAGAAAAAAGGTGAGGTTAACCTGGGTTGGTATAGTTAGAGCAAACTTCATGGAATGGGGGAAACTAAACTTTAAAAGATGGTTTTCCCTCCACTGGAGGTGCCCTTGCCTCATCAAAAAACTATGAAGCCAATACTTAGTATTTGTATCCCTAAAGCTTAGCACAGTGGCTGGTGTATAGTAAGCATTTAATGAATGCTGTATCAGAAAGACTCCATATACATCAGCACTTTTTTGTAGTAGAGAAGAACTGGATATAAAGTAGATGCCTCTTGGTTGGGGAATAGCTAAACAAATTGTGGTACAAGTATGTAAGGAATATTACTGTGTTGAAACAACCAATATGATGAAAACAGAGAAGCATGGAAAGATTTACATGAACTGATGCAGAATGAAATGCAAAGAATGAACACAAGACAATTGAAAGTGAATGTAGCAAAATTCAAATATCAAGTGTGGCCCAAATGAAGAGATATGAAAAGATACCTCCTTCTACTTCTCAGCATAGGTGGAAGCTCCACATGTATGGAAAATTGCACATATATCCAGAATTTTTTGATGTATTGATCAGTTTTGCTGATTTTAAAAATTCTATCTCTTGTTCTTTTCTAAATTATTCTTTATTATAAGACATGCTCTCTGGAGGGAGAAATGGAAAGAATATTGGATGTGAAGATATTTGTAGATCCTACATATGAGTGCATGCCACCATGATGGGGAGGGGGGGGGGAGAAAGGAAGGGGGAGAAAATTGGAAACTCCCAAGGGACTATGGAACTGAATGTTGTAAATAAAAAGTAAATAAAGTCATTTTTTTAAAGAAAGAATATTGGAGGAAATTTAGGTGATGGGAATGTAATACAGAATTCAAAGTCTATTTTCATAAGACTGTTTATTGGTAGAGAATGATTATTCCATGCTCCACACCTGCATCAGGGATAGAGTTGGTGAGAGCTTGGGAAAGGAGAGATCCTAGGTTTTCTGGTTTCTAGCTTTGGGAGAGGACACATGTGTTTCCAGGATATCTTCAGGGAGAGGTCCACTGAGGGAGAGAAAGATTCTCCAAAGAAGTCCCCAAGAAACCAACATCTCAATCATGCCCCTATTTGTACCTTTACCACTCTACAGATTTGGGGGAATTCCTCCTTGGGTGAAATCATAGTCTCTTGATCATAGTCACACTTGATTGAGCTGAAATATCTTTCTCCCAGGAGGAAAATCCCTTCACTATGTGTATTGTCTGGTATATTCTATTCTGTATAATTTTTTTTAAATTTCTATTCACTCTAAGGTTGGAAAATGGGTTCATTGGCTATATGTATGATAGGCTTCATATAACTGGCATTTAGGGTGAAGGGGGTTAAGCTTTCAGATATAGCTTGGAGAACTTCCCCTGCAAGGAGGTAGAAATAAAGAGATTGGCTTGAACCTAAAAAATGTTTCCTCTAGGTTAACAATACTTAGGGGGAAGAAGATAGATTTAATTCTGGCCCAGTAGGCTCTCTCTGAGGAGTGCAGTTGTCTAGCCACGTGACTGCAATTACCCAATCATCTGATCCCCTTCCAGCAGGTAGCAAAGTCTCTCTTGGAGAAGAGTAGGTGTAGGAGAAACTAGAGATATCTGTCTATTATTCATGTCTCCCTGAGAACTATATCTAGACAAATACATGTGTATGCACACACACTATCTGCATTGGCAACACACACACTTTATACAAAACCAAAAGATATAAGTAAAGATTTACTTGCTAACAATGGTAAACTTGTGGACGTATGAAATGGCAGCCCAACAAATTATTTTTGGTTAACTTTGAGGCATCCAGACAACACAGCACAGAATAGAGTGTTTGTTAATAATTAACTCAAAGAGGGCATCACTTTAGGGAGATATAATTATGCTCCATAGTTGCACATACAGGGCATCTTACACTTCAGGAAATGTTTGCCCCAGGGTTTGCTGGCACACCTAGACACACTCAGCCCATGCTTTTTGTGTGTTTCTGTTCTGTTCTATGTGTAAATGACAATTTGAATGGCTGTCTCATGAGCTTTGAGACAGAGCATAAAGTACAATCATAACCCATGAGCCCCTGGTTTTGGAATATAGGGGGGGCGTTGTGGAAGAAAGATGGATGGTTTGGAGGTCAGATGACTTAGCTTCCATTCTTGGCTCTTACACTCCCTGTGTGACTTGGAACAAGCCATTGACCTTCTTTGGGTCTCGGTTTCCTCATTTGTAAAGTGAGTCCATCAGACTAGATGGCCTCCTGAGTTCCCTTCCTGTTCTAAATATGTGGTCTCCTTAATATTAAGTTTTAAGGGGTTGACCTAATTATCTTTTTTTAATAATTGGATAATACTATGTTAGACTGATGTCCTAAGACATTAAGGATTTAAATTAATTCAGATTTAATGACAATGGATACCTGGTGACAAACATTTTTTTTATTTAAAATTTTGATATAGCAAAGAACATTTAAATATAGAATGTCTAGGACTTGGAAATATTTTTTTGCTATATAGAAATTTATTTTAATGTTTCTCAGCTAGATACTCCTCTAGTGCCTCATGGTGGAATGGAGAATCATAGATTATAGATCTGAGACTGAAAAATACCTCAGAGGCCATATAGTGCAATGCTTTCATTTTGCAGATGAGAAAACTGAGGCCTAGGGAAGCTAATTGACTCACCCAAGATCATACAGTTAATGAGCATTAGAAGTAGAATTTGAACCCAGACCCTCTGACTCTGGAGCCAATGTTCTTCCATCTTATAAGGCTACCTCAAGGTACCCGCTCTGGCAGGTCCTACTGATCTAGAAAGGCTTTGTGTGATGGTCAGGCAATAGATTTTGTACATTAACCTTTCTAACTTTGGAGATGCATGGCACTGTGTGGTCTATAGGTACTGAAATTTTCAGACACTCTCAAAAGCTAACAAAGACCGGGGTGGCCAGGTGGCTCAATGAGTAAGAGTACCAGCTCCAGTGTTGGGACGACCTGGAGATCGAATCCCGGGCTTGGGCACTCAGCACCACACCCAGAAACAACTGGCCGTGTAACCTTGAGCAAGTTACTTAACCCCGATTGCTAAAAAAAAAAAAGCTAACAAAGACCTTTTGGGAAGGGCACTTGTTCTTGAATTAAAGGATGTGTTAGTATCTGTGTTCAAATCCCATATCTTATGCTTATTGCCTGAATCACTTTGGGCAAGGTTCTTAAACTTGCTGTTTATTAAAGGAGTTGGACTTGCTGCTTCTGAGGTCCCTTATATTTCCAGATGTATCATCTCATGAACTTGCTACCTTCCTAGTTATAGAGGGCTTGTGATCTACACAGATAGAAAGGATACCCAAATACCCAGGCTTCTGTGTGTGTGTGTG
Organism: Petaurus breviceps papuanus; assembly: GCF_028583685.1. Classification (NCBI taxonomy): domain Eukaryota; kingdom Metazoa; phylum Chordata; class Mammalia; order Diprotodontia; family Petauridae; genus Petaurus; species Petaurus breviceps. Next base: position 18,747,625 of record NW_027185764.1, read on the forward strand.
TATGTGTATAGGGGGAGGGGACTTGGATTTTGTACATATTAAAATGTTCTAATGTTACAGGCCAGATTCCATTGTAGCTAAAATATGGTTTAAATTCAAATTCTAGTTTGTGTGAGTGTGTGTATGTGTGTGTGTGTGTGTATGTGTGTGTGTGCATAGACCCCTTTAACAGACTGGTGAAACCAGTGGACTCCTCAGAATAATATTTTTAAATGCACAAAATAAAATACATAGAACCACAAAAGGAAATCGATTATATTGAGATAGTTTTGAAATTTTATGCATAGTCCACAAAATTCAGGTTAAGAACTCCAACAATGATCAAGGAATGGGATGTTCTGGTTAATTGAAGTCTGGCTACCCCTGGTAAATTACTAGACTACAACAAAATGCCTTTTACCTTTAAGCTATATTCAATGTAATTTGATATTTGATTTATAGGATGAAAGGTGATTCCAAGGTGCAGTTTTTAAAGACTTGTTCTCATTATACAGGACAAAGGAGGAAATATTCTGGTAATATAAATTTCTAGGTTTAGTTTCTGGATAAATGGGAGTTTATTATACTTGTTCTATGAAATCTGTTACAAAAATATTGGTTATCTTTACATGCCTGTCCTGATTGGCTTCCTTCAGCATAGCTGGCATAATTCTTACTCCACTCACCCCTTGACCTTAGTACCCTGGCGTAGGCCCTAGATTCTTTACTGTATGGTATTTTCCCCTGAAGGATTCCTTTAGCCTTTTAGCATGCTGCTCAGTGCAGAGCTCTTTTAGGGTCTGTTCTCAATTGGCCACCGGGCAGTCTAACCAGACCCCATTTCCTCCTCTCTTGCTTCCCATGGTTTTATCTGGAGCAAGGAGGGTACCTCCCACGGCTGGGCTACTTTCACCAGCATTCCCTGGCTCTGGCAGCAGCTCTCCCTGCCTGTCGGCTTCTCTGTTCTCCTGCAGCTGCTTCCCCTGTAGCTATTATTCTTTCCACACCATGCTCTCTCTTTTCCTCCAGCAGGTGACTTCTCTTTTCAATTCTGCAGCCTCCTGGTTCCCCCTGTGCCCCCCTTTTCTTTCCTGAGGACCATGTGACTGACTGATACAGTCTAACTGAAGGATGTGGGCGCCAATCCACCCTCAGTGGCTGAGTCTGGAGTCTGCTTGCTTAGTGATGGAGCCAGCTAAATGTCTGGAAAAACTGGGGGAAATGGACAAAGTCTCTCTAATGCAGCTGGTTCCTTTGTCAAGGGCTTCCCTTGTTCTCCACTGTTAAATTGTATTTTTCCTGTTGTTTTGCCAAAAGCCTGGCACAAAGTGAAAGAACAAATGAAAGAGACAGAGAGAGAGAGAAAGAGAGAGACAGAGAGACAGAGAGAAAGAGAAAGAGAGACAGAGAGAGAGACAGACAGAGACAGAGAGACAGAGAGAGAGAGACAGAGAGAGAAGGAAAATAGCTGAGCGTTAATGTGACTGACCATAGACAAGATTGGTAACCAGAATGGTGTGTACTAAATCTCGCATAATCTATATACAACTTTAGGATTCCTTGTTCCAACCTCCACTCATACTCATAAATCGGGTTCCCCAGAACAAGGATGGTCAAGTCTTTCCCACAAGGTTCTAAAGATATCATTGAGGGGGAATGGGGTTCTTCTCTAATGCTATTGGTTCAAGCCCCCATTTCAGTGTGTCTTAGATTCCAAAGGTCTTGGAAGATTATGTCATTTACTTCTCTGCAGTTCAGGTCAAAGGGAGTTTGTTCCCAGATCTAGCCCCAACATTTTTTTCTCCTTTTTGGTGGGCATTTCATTGTGTGCATAGTTGTGAGAAAAACATCTCTTCTAGCTTATCTGAATCCAGGAAACAATCATTCCTAGCCAAAGGAACAACCAAATAGGCAGATAGAAGCGTGAAGCAGTGGAAAGAACCCTGGGTCTCTACTAACTAGTCATATTGTTTTGGGAAGGTAACTTTAGTTTCCTAATCCTCAAAGTCCACAGCAGATAAATGAAGAAGTTGGATTGGACTAGATCATTGTTAACATCCCATCCAGGGAAATAAAATTAACTATGGAAAGAATTAAAAGCAGATCTTATATGTGAGGAAATCATGAGCTATGACCTGCCCCACTAAAATTCTGGGTTCATATGAACCAGACCTGGTGTTGGGGGCTGATCCAAAAGGTTATTTATCCTTTTTGTTTCTTTGTATTCCTGCCTAGAACTTTCTTTGGAAAATCTCAAAATATGCTCATATACAAATGTCCATAATGGGGCTCCCAGTCCCATACAAGCACTCCAGGTAACAAAAGTATAGTTGGTAGAGGATAACCTTCATGTAATCCTGTAAAGAATATAGAATGTGCAAAGGATTCAAGGAGACCTTGTGAATAGACCATATGAATAATGAGTTCATATAAAAGAATAGGCACACATGGAAAATACATAGAATATTCATGGAAGCCTTAAGTTTCTCTCAGAAAGATTTGCAATGTGGGGTTGCTAATAAGACGACAGACACTATGATATTTTGGTGAATCCTTAGCTCCCTGATAGAGTCCTATAAAATATGTTTTTAGGCAACCATCATTTGCACTTCTCTGCCCCTCAAAAGACAAATATATTTTGGGTCTTCTGAGTGGACAATTTTTTTCTGTCAAAATTTGTTTCTTCCATCTAGTCGTTTTAGTACTTGACTATTCTCTAAATGAAGGTGCCACCCTCTTTTTTCTCCAAGAGGTACACTGCTTGAGGACTTCCTACATTTCTCTAGGATCTTCTAATCTTCAAACTCTCGAATTCGGGGTTACTCTTGAGGCTACCCTAGAGGTTGGCATAGGCCAAGAACTCTCCCTTGTCTTCTAGAAGTTTGTCAGGATCATATTGCCTAGGACATTTTCTACCTCTGACTAAGAGGGTGAGGTTTAGAAACATTGTCCATGTGGCATAGTAAATGAAGCACTGGACTTAGAGTTGGGAGACCTGTGTTCAAATCTTTCCTTAGACATTTACTACTTGTTTTATCCTGAGTAATTTACTTAATCTCCTTGCCTCTGATAAACTCAGGGGATTGGACTTGATAGCCAAATGATCCCATGGCCTCTCAGACTACGTGGGGCAGGGAAGAGAATATGCATTTAAAGAGCACCTACTGTGGGCCAGTCACTGTGCTAAATACTTTTACAAATATTATCGAATTTGTTCCTCACAACACCATTGTGAAGAATAGTAATGACTAAGGTTTATATAATGCTTACTACATGCTAGGCACTGTGCTGAGTACTTTTGTAATTTTTTTCTCACTTGATCCTCAGAACTTACCTGAAGGTGAGTGTTATTATATTGTCCCTATGTTACATCTGAAAATACTGAGGCTGATAGAGTTTAGATGACTTGCCCAGAGTTACATAGGTAGTAAATTTCTGAGGATGGATTTGAACTCAAGACTTCCTGACTCCAGGGGCAGTTAGGTGGCATAGCGAGTAAAGCGCCGGCCCCGGAGTCAGGAGGACCTGAGTTCGGATCCTGCCTCAGACACTTAGCAAAAAAAAAAACTAGCCTGTGACCTTGGGCAAGTTACTTAACCCCAATTGCCCTCCAAAAGGAAGAAAAGAAAGACTTCCTGACTCCAGGTCTAATCCTTTATCCTCTAGGCCATTGACTGCCTCTAGACTGGCAAGCATATGTTTGCTTCTACAGGAATGCTTGATACTCCCCTATTGCCCAACCTGCTTCCATCTCCTTGGCCGGGGAATATCTGCTATCAGTTTTCTTCTTGGGCTAACCAGGTGAGAAAACTTTGGGGGAGCGGTGTCTGCATGATACTCCTTCCATCTGAACTCTGGTAGAAAGTTGCTACCTGTTGAGTCTCTTTTATAAGAAGGTCATCAAAAACAGGACAGTTCTTAACATAAGAGTTCATCCTTTAAAGTGTTCTAGCCAGTGAAACTCTTGGGGACAATCATAAGTCATTGAAACTCAATAAGGAATTGAGGGGATATGCCTTAATTGGAGAATGACTGAAGAAGTTGTGGCATATGATTGTGATGGAATACTATTGTGCTATAAGGAATCATGGGGCAGGGCAGGGGGGTGGGTCCTAAAAAACATGGTAAGACCTCTATGAACTGGTGCAAAGTGAAGTGAGAAGAACCAGGAGATCATTGTGTACAGTAACAGCAATGTTATAATGACGATCAATTGTGAAAAACCTGGCTATTCTGACCAATACAAGGATCCAAGACAATTCCAAAGGACTCATGATGAAAAAAATGCTATTCACATTCAGACAGACAACTGATGAACTCTTATTATAAATTGAAGTATAATTTTCTCATTTCCTTCCTTCCTTCTTTCCTTCCTTCCTTCCTTCCTTCCTTCCTTCCTTCCTTCCTTCCTTC
>NW_027185764.1:18752026-18806954 GCF_028583685.1 Petaurus breviceps papuanus
TTCCTTCCTTCCTTCCTTCCTTCCTTCCTTCCTTCCTTCCTTCCTTCCTTCCTTCCTTCCTTTCTTCCTTCTTTCCTTCCTTTTTTCCTCTGATACAGAAATATGTTTTGCATGATTTCACATGTATAGTTAATTTATATCACTTTGCTTGCCTTCTCAGTGGGGGGGAAGGAGGAGAATGGGTGGGATGGAGAGAATTTGGAACTCAATTTAAAAGAAAAGGATGTTTAAAAATAAGTAAATGTGGTTTTTTTTTGCCTTTTTTGGGAAGGCAATTGGGGTTAAGTGACTTGCCCAAGGTCACACGGCTAGTTTTTGCATTAAGTGTCTGAGGCCGAATTTGAACTCAGGACCTCCTGACTCCAGGGCCTGTTCACAGGGCTCTATCCACTGTGCCACCTAGCCACCCAATAAATATCTTTTTAAAAGAAACTCAATCAGGGAGTTTTCTTTTTCTTCTTTTTCCCTCTTACCAAAACATCAAAGGGCATGTTGTAGGAACATAGATTTAGAGCTGAAAGAGACTTAGAAGCTATCTAGTCCAACCCCCTAATTTTACAGCTGAGAAACTGAGGATCAAAGCGATAAAATTACTTACCCAAGGTCACATGGATTGCAAGTGAATGGCAGGGCTGGTATTTGAATCCAAAACCTCTAGATTCAGAGCCAATGCTCACTACCATACCAGGTTACTCATACTCCAATGGAAGGAAGCTATGCTTATCAAACTGATTGGATAGGGCTTAGGAGAACTCCCTTGAGCTATTCCCATTACAAAAATAATGCTGCTATCTCCAACATGTAAAGGCTGGAAGCTTTTCTAATCTATGCTGCTGCTGCTTGGAGTGTCTGAGTTTGTGCTTCTTTAGAGTTCAGTGTTAAGGGCCCCATTTTGCATTCACATTTTATTTGGATTCGTATAAGAGAAGGTTTGTTGCTGTGGAACATTCCTATGGGATATCTTGCCTCTTTGCAAGGCTTTGGAAGATATATCCAAGCCAACCCTTCATTCATACATGCTTTGACATCGGCACTGAAGAACTCTTACAGACAGGGTGAAAAGGAGGAATTTATTTTGTGGTTCTTGGATTTAAGCAGGAATCCTATCTTCAAATCACTCAGGAGAAAATATCACATGAAGCTGCCTTTTCTCACCCTTCTGATTATGGCTGCAGTTTGTTGTTGTTGAATCCCAACAGTTAAAAGGTCTCGTTGCAAGCTTCACATGATTTATTAATACAGGACTGAAATATATCGTATGCCTCTGTGGATGCTGCATCAGTATTAGGCACCATGTAAGAATGCTAATGTTCAACAACAATTTGCCTTGCATGAAAAATGCATAACAGCATTGGGAAAATAGCTTTGAGTAATTTAAAAATGTAGTTGTGCTTGCATAATGCCCAAATATGAATTCACATGCTCTGTAATATGGCTTAACATTCCTGGATTATCTGCCTTATTTGCTAATGTAGATAGCAGATACTGCTTTTATACAATGTGACCAGAGTTCCAGGTAGGTGATGTTGGACCTGGGGGAGAGGTGGAGGGAGGAGACTGCTGCAACTTTCAGTTCTTCTTTACCTTCTCCCTCTTTCCTGCTCTGAGCTCAGACTGGTGGATCAATCATAAAAATAGAGCTGGAAAAGACTTTAAAATGGATAGATTTTATAAAGGAGGAAACTGAGGCAGACACAGGTTAAGTGACTTGCCTAGAGTCACCCAACTAGTAAGTGTCTGTGGTAGGATTTGAATTCAAGTCTTTCTGATTCCAATTCTAGTGCTCCAACCACTGTGCCTATAATTTGCCTCAGCAAAAGAAACTAAATTCCAAAGGTTCATCCAAGGTCCCATAGCTAATTGTTGTTCAGCCATTTTCAGTTGTGTCTGACTTTTTGTGACCCCATTTGAGGTTTCCTTGGCAGAGATACTGGAATGGTTTGCCATTTCCTTCTCCAATTTATTTTACACATGAGGAAAATGAAACAAACAGGGTTAAATGCCCAGGGTCACACAGATAGTAAATGTCTGAGGACAGATTTGAACTCAGAAAAGTAAGTCTCCCTGACTCCAGGCCTGGTGTTCTAGCCACTGTGCCACCTACCTGCACCACTCCCACCCCCTACCCCACCCTCAAATATTAAAAAACAGAATAGGTATTTGAACCCAGATCTTATGTCTATTAAGTCCAATATTCTTTCCATTCACTGTGGCGCAGTGTATAAAGAGTTGGACTTAGGATCAAGAGGACCTGGGTTTAAGTCCTGCCTTTGACTTATACTACTTGAGTGACCCTGGGTAAATCACCTCTCAGTGTCCAATATAACTCTCTCAAACTGCTAATTATAGATGTTTCCGAATCTGTGCTTGTGAAGGATAGTTTCTACACCCATTAAATGACAGATCTGGATCCTTCCTTTGACACTTCCTCAAATAATTAGTTCATGGCATAAAGTAGATAACAAAGCCTTGAGGATAGAAGGCACAAAAAAGGGCAAATTTCGGATGACAAAAAGCCAAGGGAAAACAGAATTCGGGGCATGAAAAATTAACAGAGGTACTCGTGCTAGGAAGCTTATATATAGAATATATATACATATATATATAAACATATACATACATACATACATACATACACACACAACATATAGCTAGATATGAGCTTAGAAATACAGGATTTTCTAGAGACCGAGTCCTGCAGCCTATAGTAACAGCTGCTTCTTGCTATTGGGATAACTGAATTTCCTGGTTCCAGTTCCTGTTCATAATCTCTGGATCTCCCTTATTAATCTCTGTGTTAGTGTCCCCCCACTCCCCCCACCCCAGCCCTTGCCTCTGGACTGTTGTAGCTTTCAGAGAGACTCTGCCCTGTCTTAATAGGCCAGATCTATCTGAGCTGCTCATGATAGAGCTCTTGGGTTCCAATGGCCCCTCAAAGGTGCTTCTATGGTACCCAACCTGGGCATGCCCAGACAAACCCGGGTTACCCAAGTAGTGGTCAGCAACAAAGCAGGCCTAGATGTCTCATTAGAAGATGGATCATAGGGGTGGCTAGGTGATGCAGTGAATAGAGCACTGGTCCTGGAATCAGGAGGACCTGAGTTCAAATGTAGCCTCAGACATTAACACAAAACTAGCCATGTGACCTTGGGCAAGTCACTTAACCCCAATTGCCCTGCCTTACCCCCTCCAAAAAACAAAACAAACAAACAAAAAAAGCAAAATAATAAAAGAGGGATCATAGTAGGATCATATGATCATGGGTTTGGAACTGGAAGGGACCTTAGAGCCATTGAGTCCAGTCCTCCATTTCATAGATGAAGAAACTGACCATAGTCACACAGCTAGTAATTATCTGTCTGAGGTGGGCTTTGAACCCATGTCTTTCTGACTCCAAGGCCAGTGCCCTTTGGAGTAATGTGAAGGCACTAATACCTAGAGGAAATATCAATACACAGGAACTGGGAAGGCAATGATGACATAATATCACATACTATATCTGGGCCTCAGTTTCCTCTTCTGTAAAATGAGGGGGTTGAACTAGTTCCCTTCCATTTCTAAATCTTTGCTCCTAAGTGTCTGCTCAGGTCCTTTTAGTCCATTAGATTATGAGTTCCTTGAGAGCAAGGACTATTTTTTTCCTCCATTTTTCGGATGTTCTTTTTAGCCCTAGTACCTTAGTACAACAGGGCCTGGCACATAATTGGGCACCTTAACTGATGCTTGTTGACTGACAGTTTAGAGTCACAATTTTCATACCCTTTAACTGACTTGATGGAAATAACACAATTAACCAACAAATGTTTATTGATCACCTATTAGACATTATACTAGATATAGGGGAGAATGAAAAAAAAGGAAGTCCCCTCCCTTGGAATGAAGGCAACAAGCATTTATATAGTGCCTACTATGTACCAGATACTGTGCTAAACACTTTGTAAATATTTTCTTATTTGATCCTCACAACCCTAAGAGGTAGGTGCTATTATTGTGTGTATTTTACTGTTGAGGAAACTGAGGCAGACAGAGATCAAGTGACTTGCCCAGGGTCACATAGTTAGTAAGTATTTGAGGTCAAATCTGACCTCAGGTCTTCCTGCCTCCAGACTTGGTATTTACTCTGCCCCCTACATGTACCAATATGCGCAAATAAAATATGTGCAAAAAGGGTCAGTTTTCTAGGGTCAAAGTCACCAAACAGGGATCAACATATCTATATCTATATCTATATCTGTATCTATCTTTTTTGTCTTTTTGGAGGGGGAAGGCAGGGCATTTGGGGCTAAGTGACTTGCCCAAGGTCACACAGCTAGTTAAGTGTCAAGTGTCTGAGACCAGATTTGAACTCAGATCTTCCTGACTCCTATATTTTTTATTTATATTTATTTATATTATTCACTGTACCCCTCTTTATATATTTTTGAAGCCAAAACCTGATGTTTTCATTTTACTGCTACAATACCAAAAAGAAAACTGAAGAATCCCAAGGAACATCTCTGACTCCTATGCATATAGCACACAGTGCCTGGCACATAGTAGGAATTAACAAATATTTGCTGATTGACTGGCATTGCACCTCTGTGACTTATATGTCCATCCATACAATGACGAGAAGCAATGTAGTCCAGGCCCTTCTTCTCAAGAGTAGCCTGGAAACCAGGCATCCTCTAGCCCCAAGAGGGAAACATTGGTTTCCCTGTCAAATCAGCGAACCCTAAAATTTTTCATTTGTGTTAGTCATGCCACCCACCAACTAAAACACGTAACTTGGCAAGAAGAAGCCCTGGGTCCTTTATTGGCACGGTTCCTGGAATGCCACCTGTTCGAGTGCATTAGGAAGGAAGGCCAAGCTTACGACTGGTTTTCTTGCTCTTGCCGATACCTGACTCGCTCGTGTTTTTTTGAAGGAATCATGTTGCGTACAGGTGGTTTGGTGTTGCTGCCTTCTGCAGATCCAGGACCCTGATGTACCATCTATTTTGGCAGCAGTTCCAAGTCCCAGGAAACTGAAACACTCTGCACCTCCTTTCATCAAGTGCAGGGAGTCAAGTACATTTTTTGAATTGCATTTGCAAATCTGTCTAGGGAGGACTGGAAACAAGGCTTGCTCAGAATTCCGGCTCCAGCTCAACAACTCTCCAGGCTGACTGGCAATTAGCAGAATGCACTCATGGAGATTTGATTCTCCTCTTTCCCTTCCCCTCCCTCTCCACCTTCAGCTATACAGTCTTTAAGTAGGTATTAACAACAACATTTATGTATTTTCTTGGGCTTCCTCCTGCGGTGGGGGAAGAGGAGTGGAAATCAGAATAAACATTTCAAGAGTTTGGAGGAGACTGATGACCAAGGTTCTATCAGTCTCTAAAGCCTCCATTTAAAAATAAATATCCGTCATTAGTATGCAACACAATGTGTGAGACTAGGCTTAGATTACAGCATGCAACTATTTGGGCAGGTAGCATATTGTAATGCACAAAGCTCTGAATGACCTGGGATTTTGGAGGTGTGGACTCTGGTACCAACTATGTGACCTTGAACAAGTCTCTTTATTGGTTTGAGCCAAGGTATCCTCATCTGGAAAATGAAGTAGTGAAGGAGTTTCTAGATCAAATATTCCATCCTATCTATCAGAGAAGGCCAAGAGTGGACTTGACAAGTCACAAACTTGTTGATATTTAACTTGGGTTTGATTTTTTAAAAACTATTACTGCCCTTAGGAAGAAGTATGTCAAGATGGTAACTGATACCCTGTTGAAAAGCATGGAGCTGATCATAAACTGTCCTGACATATCAATTTAAGAAGAGTGCTGGTTTCTTGAGGCATGAATTTAGGATCTGATGGAGAGCCTTCAAAGACTTGTCAGACTTGAGGTCTGCTACCTTATCCTACAGGAGGAAATGATATTTCCAGAAAAGAATCAAGAAAGAATCTCTTGCTATTTAGATATTCTGGATGGGAAACTAAAGACTCAGGAAGCATTGGCAGTGTTTTCATTGCTGCTGCTGATTGAAAGTGAGATTATTAGATTAGAAAGGAAATAAGAAATTATCTGATGGCCAAGATGATAATGATGATAGTAAATTCATGGGGGTTTTGGACCACGGCACAAGACTTTTTTCATCCATTTGATTTTTCTTGTATGGATGGTTAAGCCAAACTTTTTTGAGTGGATGGAAATGTCTACTTTTTCTGACTATGAAACGTTGTTGCATGGACAACCCACTGAACTTTAGTATCAGTGTATAGACCTTGGACAGACACTGGAGATTGACCATGAGGCAGACTCAGAATTATACAGGAAGAAGAAAATAGGATTTGGGAAACTGAATAACTCTTGTAATAGCACTACTCTTTTCTCTGAAAAAAAAAATGTCCATTAATGTTGTATTTCTGTGAGTCTTAGAATATAACTTCTGAAAAGCAAGATTGCCCAAAGGTAAGTGGAATGGTGCATAGTACTGTCACCTTTCAGCAATACATTAATAATAAGGGATTCTAATGGAGAAGTAGTGGAAAACACATCATCAGTGAAATGTATAACTGAGAAAAACAAATGAAAACAGACTAATCATGTAGCAATGGGAAAGGATACCAAAATGGATGGTCCATTTATTTTATTTATATTCATGAAATATCAAGGCAAGGTGAGAAAGTCCCTCCACTGTCTTGGATGGATACCCTGTGGTGAATTTATGGAAGGATATAATCAAGAGTTGCACAAAATATGCCAGGATTCATGGACTGCCACCTGCCATGGGAGGAACTGCCCACATCAACTTTGTTTCTTCTCAAGATTCTATCCAATGAGGGTGGAAGAAGGCATTTGTTTGCATATTGACTGATATGATTATACTATTTTTTCCCTTTTTTTAATATTAAATTAAATTTTTGTTTATTTTTAATTTATACCATTCATTTCCACAAGATTTTGAGTTACAAATTATATATATATATATATATATGTGTGTGTGTGTATGTATATATATATACACATATTAAGCATTTGATTTTAAAACTTTGAATTCCAGATTCTTGTACTTCCTCCCTCATTACCCACCCTTACTGGGAAGATAAGCAATTCAATATAGGTTGTACATTTGCATCTATGCAAAACATTTCCATAGTGGATATATTGTGAAAGACTGACTATATTTCCCTCCATCCTATACCACCCCCCACTTGTTCTATTCTCTACTTTGACCCTATCCCTTTTCAAAAGTGGGTGCTTCCAACTTCCTTCCCTCCCCTACCTGCCCTCACCTCCATCATCCCCCCTCTCATCCCCTTTCCTCCTACTCTCCTATAGGGTGAGATACCCTATTTAGTGTGTATGTCATTCCCTCCCTAAGCCAAATTCAGTGGGAGTAAGGTTGACTCATTCCCTTCTGCCTTCCTGTTCTTCCCCTATGTTGTAACAGTTTTCCTTTTCCTCTTCCATATGAGATAATTTACTCCATTCTGTCTTTCCCCATCTCCTATCATTATATTCCTCTCTCACCTCTCAATTTCACCTTTTAAGTATCATCCTGTCTTGTTCAGTTGGTTCTAGGCCTTCTGTCTATGTATACCTGTACACGTATATACACATACTCACATATGTATTCATATGCCCATATGTAATAGTAATGGAATTTAAAGATTCCCCTGTATTGGCTTGGTTTTTGGTTTGATTGTGTTAAAACCCAGAGCTTGTTAATCCCACTTGTGGGATGGACTTGTTGACGTGAAAAGAGAGGGCTGAGCTGGGAGGAGCTGGTGACGTAGATTTGGAGAGACACAAGAGAGAGGCAGAAGAATTTTTTGGAAGCAGCACCTTTGGAGGCAGAGAGACTGAGAGGATTGCTGAGGGCCACTTTGAATTGCCCAGGACTTTTGAGAGCTGCCACCCAGAGCTGCCAAGGACTGAGGAGACATGGCTGTTATGCTGGTACTTTGTCTGTCTGTTTTGATGTTGTTTTGCCAGATTTGTCCACTGGTGAAGGACAGTGCTGTTGTTACAGAAGTCTTGGAACCTTGCTGTTGGTTCAGAGCTACTGAGACTGTTCTGCAGACAGAAAGTGAATTCTGTCCACTGGTGAAGGACAGTGCTGTTGTTGCAGAAGTTTTGGAACCTTGCTGTTGGTTCAGAAGCCCTGAAGAAGGATTTTCTTGTTGTATGTTTACAGAAATCCTGGAAGAGGGTTTTGCTAATGTTATCAGGGGTCCTAGGACTGTTCTGCAGACAGAGAATGAATTAATGAAGAGACTGGCAATGTATCTTGTGGCCTTGCTAAGCCTTGTCTCCCCAGGAACAAAGATTGCTGAGAACTTGCCTCCTGTCAAGATGAAGAAAAGACCTCCATTTGGGTATTAAGTGTTGTGCTTAAACTTGTTGTAACCCTGGGGTAGATTCAATTGTGATCCAGGGGTGGGGAACTTTTGACCTTTTTGTGTTCTATGATTGAACAAATGAATGTACTTTACTTATGATTGGAAACTAATCTCCATTTGAGAACAGGGGCTTTGTGATGGACTAAATGAATGTACAGCCTAGGGGTGGAGTAGCATTTAGAAGAGTGACTTTGTGATTGATTAAATGAATATAATGTCCTGGGGTGGGGAAGTACTTGATTAAATCAGGTAGTACTTGGAGATTATTGAATCACACTTAGTAAATGCTGTATTTTGAATGATGTCATATTTTGATCTTCTCTGTTCTTAATTTTTCACTCAATAAAATGGAAAGCACCTATGCTGGTATTTTGAACCTTGGGAAGTTGCCTTTGCTTGGCATTACATTACACCATATACCCTCCTATATAGACATATATATGTGTGTATACATACACACACACACACACATATATATATATACACACACATTTATATTCCCTTCAACTATTCTCATACTGAGAAAGATTTCATAAGTTACAATTATCATTTTTCCACATAGGAATGTAAGTAGTTCAACATTGATAAGTTCCTTATGATTTCTTTTTCCTTTTTACCTTCTCATGCTTCTCTTACTTCTTGTGTCTGAATGTCACATTTCTACTCAACTCTGTCTTTTTTTTTCATCAAGAATGCTTGAAAGTCCTCTATTCCACTGAATGACCATATTTTTCCCTGAAACATGATACTCAGTTTTGCTGGGTAGGTGATTCTTGGTTTTAATTCCAGCTCCTTTGACTTCTAGAGGCTGGACCACACTCCTGGACTCCCTGTTCCCAAAGTCCACTGACCTCTCACTTTGTCTTTGGCATCTATAGGTTGATAATTCTGGGAACCGCCATAGCTGCTGGTGATCCACTCTCCTGACATCCCTCTAGCCACAGATGCTTGGGCTGCCCTGAGGCTAAAACCTGGGCTCACATGGGGCTGGGCTCAGCTCCCAGCATGCTGTGATGAACCCTTCCTGCCCGTCTGCCAGGCTATCTTCAGTGGGAGTTTTGTTTCTCTCTGTCACTTTGTGGGTTCTGTAGCCCTAAAGTTTGTTTAGAGTAATTTTTTATAGGTATTTGAGGTAGTTATGGAGGAAGCACACAGAGTTTTCCTGTTTCTATGCCACCATCTTGGCTCCTCCCGGATTAGACTAGTTTTAAACTCAATAAGGAAGGAGGTAAGAAATTTATCCAGCCAGAGTTACTAAAGCAACACACAAGAGAGGACAGCAGATGTGATGTGGAAAGAAAAATGGCCATAGAAGACCTCCATAAGCCAGAGAAGGCAATGACAGCGAAAGGGTTAAAAAATGATACTCACACGCTCATGTATCAAGATTTCAGTGTATGAAAAAAAATAAAAGATTTCAGTGTATGAAGCATGGGTAATAAACTAAATGAAGTTAATATGAGGAGATATGTGTGACCTGACCTCCCAGCTTTCACTGAAAGCTGGCAGGCTATGATTCATGACTAGACTACAGAAAATTAAGGGTATAGCTTATCCAAGAAGAACAGATAAGGTAAAGGGGAAGTGGAGGTACATTAAGATACTGACCTATGTGGAAATCCTTAAACCTAAGCAAAGACACATGGAATGGAATACCATAGGGGTGGGTCAGAGGAAGCAAAAACAGAAGAGATTTTTAGGTGGTTAAATATGACATCCTTTCTGGAGGAATGGGATGAAATACTGCAGACTCCAGAGATGGAATAGAGAAAGGACAGAGTTTTGATAGGATTCAGATTAGGGAGACATTTCTGGAAGTCTCTTTTTGGCCCAAAGATAGAGAGATACCTGTCTTTGCTTCCTAAAAATGTCAACATTTAGAAGGTGGAGGAATTGTCAGTGGTTGCTACTTCAATAAGAAAGAGTTGGTGAATGAAATAAGATAGTAACAGAACTAGCTGACATTTTATGGAAGGATATAGATAAGACTATAGAGTTGCCCCACACTGACATTACTGTCCCCAGATATGTTTATGGAGAGGTAGAAATGGCATTAAAGAAGACTAGAAATGGAAAATTAACCAGAGTAGATTTAATGTACCTAGAAGAGAGAGGCAGCACTATTGTGAGGTATTGAATGATTTATTCACAGTTACCCAAAGGAAGAGAAGTTACCAAAGGCATAGGAGAACAATTTCTGACTTTATCAATACTGCAAAGTAAGCATGAGAACAGCTAACAATCTATATTCCTACTTTGTTACCTATATATGTGTGTGTGTGTGTTATGTATATGTATTTTCAATTTTCAAACTTTCAAATTCATATACAATTTTAAGAGAAGACACTCTTGGTGGGATTATTAGTAGGAATAAGACACTTTTTGCAAAAAATATTCCTCAGGATACCACGTCTTTATAGCCACACAATTGGCTGCAAGATATAGAGAACATAAGATCCTACTGGGTTTATTACTTGTTGACTGTGTGAAAAAAAGTATCTGATTCTATAGAGTAAAATAGCCGTTTAAGTGCTCTCTCCCAGCAAAATTTCTCCCTCCTAGGCATTGAAATAATTCGACATTCCTTGACAATTAAAACCACATAAATAACTGTTTACTGACTCTTTTATCATAAACATCAAGTGAGGCATAAAACAGGGTGATGTGTGTTTGCTAAAGGTGTTTGCTGCTGTGATGAAGAGTCCAATGAAGAGTCAAGGTTGAAGAGGGATTCCTTGTGCATGGTGAGGACCTCCAGATACTCTAATAATGCAGATGACATTATTCTGGTTATATCAAGGCCCAGAACATTATAGGTCTTCCTGGAGATTTGTAACCACTCATATGAGTTTGTCTTATGTATCCATCCACCCAGGAAAAACCAAATGGATGAAGAATAATTACTGGCCAGATTATGTCATGCAGCTGAAAGTATAGCTTTGAAAGCTTGGACATCAGTAGGTATAATATTGATTAGTTGGGATTAGAATTAAATAGAAGGAGAGAGGCCTGAATTGCTTTTAGGAAATTGCAAAGCTCCTTTAATGACCTCCTAGAAACAAAGTCTCATCTTTTTAATATCAATATTGTTTTGGGATTGTTATTTGTCTGTGAGACATGAAAGGGTGCAGTTTCTAAAGAACGGAAAATCTCCATCACAAAGAAGACAATGGAGAAGCATATGGTGGTTTGTTGTTACAAGACTGCAACATACAGTAAATAGGGAACTTAGAAAAAAATAGTAGTAAAGGATGCTGGCAGGAAGATGTATGATAGAAAAAGATGAAGTTGGTCCCATAGCAAGGGTGGGAGATGATAGGTGGGTAGTAAAAATGCTCCACTGGTATCTTTTTTGGGGGGGAGGGGAAGACTATCAAGGTAAAGTGACTTGCTCAGGGTCACACAGCCAAATTTGAACTCAGGTCCTCCTGACTCCAGGGCTGGTGCTTTATCCACTGCACAACTCACATGCCCCCACTGGTATCTTTTTGATGTCAGGAGAAAATGATGAGGGCCTTTAGCACATTGAGTGGGCCTTCTATGGCAGACTGATTGTAGAATGTGGATAAAATGATGCAAATTAGTTAGATATGAATAGGTTGTGATCTGTAGGATGAGCATCCAGATCACAGAACCACTTAAATATTTGAGTACTTTGAGAGCTGGCATTTATATAATGCTTTAAGATTTGCACACTACTTCTCATCCATGAACTCATTTGATTCTCACAATGACCATGTGAGGTAAGAACTGTAGTCTTCCCTGTGTCTTTTTACTGATGGAGAAACTGAGGTTCAGAAAG
The DNA here is from genome assembly GCF_028583685.1 of Petaurus breviceps papuanus. Lineage (NCBI taxonomy): Eukaryota > Metazoa > Chordata > Mammalia > Diprotodontia > Petauridae > Petaurus > Petaurus breviceps. The sequence continues at coordinate 18,764,200 of NW_027185764.1, forward strand.
GCTGAGTTGCCCATGGTCACATGATTGCCTCCCTGATTGTCTCCCCCATCAACAAGAGTAGAGGAACACTAAATGGGAACAAGTTATGCCTCCAATAAACATGAACCCAATAAAAATGTGTCACGTTAGACTAGTTTATTTTCCTTTTGGGGGGTTGGGGGTGGGCACCAAGTTATTAGATTTGCATATCCAGGAAATACCATGGATGTCATCATACATCTTACAGAAATGCAGATATGCAAAGTCTCTTAATATCCTTAAGTATAAGATAGAGAGAAGTGGATTGGATACATGTATAGTAATTTATTTTTTGTTTTTGCTTTTTGGAGGGCAATTGGGGTTAAGTGACTTGCCCAAGGTCACATGGCTAGTTTTTGTGTTAAGTGTCTGAGGCCAGATTTGAACTCAGGTCCTCCTAATTCCAGGGCCGGTGCTCTATTCACTGCACCAAATAGCTGCCCCTACATGTATAGTTACATGGGTTTAAATGTGTTTGAAAAGATGGACCCAAAGACTGATTAGTGGCTTAATATCAAACTGGAGGGCCCTCCAGGGAGAGCTATGGGATTGCTCTAGGGCTTTTGTCCTTGACCTGTTTGGTTCATCTTTTTCTAAATAAGCATTATGTTCTAGACACTATGCTAACCACTTAACAAATATTATCTCATTTAATCCTCACAATAACCCTGAGAGGTAGGTGTTTTATTATACCCATTTTACACTTGAGGAAACTGAGGCAGAAGTTAATTGATTTCCCAGGTTCACACAGCTAGTGTCTGGGGCTGGATTTGAACTGACTCCAAGCCTAGCAGTCTCTCCACTGAGCCACCCAGCTATCTCACTATCACCTAGACGAAGGTGTACATGGAGTGTTTATCAACTATAAGAATGACACAGAACTGGAAAGGAGACCCAGTATAGTGAGTGGATAACACAGTTGGATTCCAAAGTTATCTTGATAGAAAGGACAACCAGGCAAAAGCTAACAAGATAAAATTTAATAGTAACAAATGATCAGCACTGGAGATATGGATTTGGGAATCATCTGTTTTGGAGGGAGTGAAGCTGCCAAGAGAGAGAAAATCTAAAGAAAGAAGAGAAGGGAATAAAACACAGACCAAGGACTGAAGTGAAGGGAAAAATAGACAGATTACTGCCTTAGAAAGTGATATCATAAAACTTTCACTTGAGATCAATTATAGTAATAACAGTAAGAATCAAATATGATATTAATATGCACATAAATGCTTTGTCTTCCTATATGACTGTCATATAACTGGATGTGGTGCCTCCGGGGAAATCTAGAAAAGATCACTGCCCTGAATATGTCAAAGATACCATTTCACTGAACATAAATGCAATCTAAATATCCTCTTCCATCCAGGGAGTCCCTTTACAAAAGGAAGAGCAAGGACAGCACCAGAATTTCGGCTCAGGCTCCATGTGTAGAAAAGATGAAGTTACCTAGAAGTAGGGTTGGGTCATTTGATCACTTTAGGACTAGACAGTTCCCTGTCTAAGCACTGCCTTGTATCTAAAGAGAACAATGGAGATCTAGCTCTGAAACTCCCAGTTCTTAGCCTTTTTCTTTTCTTACCAATCCCAGAGCCCTAGCAATCATCCTTTTATATGTACATTGGTTTTGGGGGTACAGGATTGGGGTAGGTGTTAAAGGTGAAATATCTATTGAAGGTGCTACCAAGTTGAAGTCACAGTGGCCTTGTCCAAAGATAATGAAGCCTGGGGTGTGCCTGGAAAAGAAGGATTGAAGAGGGGACTCTAATAAGAAGGATGTGAGAATGTTTCCCATTTTAAATGCTCTGATACATTATTTTTTATTATTTCTACTACTGCTGCTACTACTGTTGCTGCTGCTACTGTTACTGCTATTACTACTACTACTACAACTGCTACTGTTACTATTGGAAAAATTTTCTATTTATCATTTTAAATTCTAATATCTTTCGTGTTTCTACGGCCTTAATTTCCAAATGTTTCCCCCTCTGCTTCCCATTGAACTATTCCATGTAACAAATGATAAAAAGAAAAAAAAAGAAAGAGGAAAAAAAGTAATTTAGCAAAACTAACCAACATGCCAACCAAACCTGACAGGATAGGATTAGCTTTCATCTTCTCTGTAGGTAACTCGTCTATTTATATACACGTTGTCTCCCCTATTAGACTGTAAGCTACTGGGACTGTTTTTACCTTTCTTTGTTTCCTTCATGCCTAATGAATGCCTGTTGATTGATTAATTATTCCACTCCCATAGTCCCCCAGTCTGAAAAGAAAGGAGGGAGGTGCATTTTTCTTATCCTTTCCTGGGGGCCAATCTTGTTCTGATCTTTTAAAGTAATTAACCAATTAATTTGTTAAAAGAAATTCTATGACTCTAGTTGAGGCCCCCTTTTCTAGAATGTTCTGGGTCTTGATCTGATCAGCACAATGTCACTCACAAATAGAAGCATCTAGAAGACCTTGCTATTTGTGTGTATGTATTGCATCAGATATCTCTATAACAGTGTCTCACCCTTGAAGAGAAGTGCCCAGCTCAATAGGAATGAGCATCATCAAAAAGGCATCATCTCTGCTGTTGCATCTAACAAGGAATCTTGTATGCTCTTCATATGTGAGATTGCCCTGAGGGATGAAAAACTATTTTTTTTAGTTTATTGTTTTTATTTTTCACTTCAGTTTGGTCCAACCCTTTGTAAACCCATTTGGAGTTTTCTTGGCAAAGATATTGGAGGGGTATGTCATTTTCTTCTCTAGTTTATTGTACAAATGTAAGGAAACTGAGGCAAACAAGGTTGTGACAAATGTTTATTTTTATTTGTTGTTCAGTCATTTAGTCATGTCCAACTCTTTGTGACCCTGTGGATCTCTGTCCACGGGATTTTCTACTGGAGTGGTTTACCATTTCTTCTTCAGTGGATCACTTTTTTCCCCCCTGACAAGGCAGTGATCCATAAGCAAACAGAGGTTATGTGACTTGCCCAAAGCCACACAGCTAGGATGTTTCTGTGGCTGGGTTTGAACTCAGGTCTTCCAGATTCCAAGTCCAATATTTTACTGTGCTTACCTTTGTTGCACACTTTAAAATTTGGAACTAATTTCTTGCTCCACCAGGGAATCTTTGGAGTGTGAGGAAGGGAGTTAAACAAGGCTTTAGAAACCCTGTGGGTTCAGGTACCTGGCTTCAGAGGGGATAGGATGAGTAAAAAGAAGGCAGCTAGAGTGGAAGAGGGTGAGGACCAGAGAGACTGATGGAATGATGGAAAGAACTTGGTGAGGGGAGGAGGAGTCAGGAGGCCTGACTTGGAGATCTGGTTCTACTATTTAAAATCTCTTGGCCTTAACTTTTCCGAAGTGATACAATTTATCTGTCCTCTTCTATAAAATGAGGGGCTATATTTAGAGCTAGAAGGAACCTCAGAAGCCATCTAACCCAATCCCCTCATTTTACTGAGGCCCAGGAATGTTAAGTGACTTGATCAAGGTCTCACAGCTAATAAGCATGAGAGAAAAGATTTGAACTAAGATTCTCTTGATTTTAGATCCAATCATCTTTCCACTAGATTTTGAGCAAGTTACTTAACCCTGGTTGACTCAGTTTCCTCATCTGTAAAATTAGCTGGAGAAGGAAATGGCAAACCACTCCACTATCTCTGACATGTTTGAAAAGACTAAACAACCACAAAGGTTCCTTTCAGTCTTGGGGGAAAGAGCAAGGGAACAAATGTTTATTGAGTGCCTACTATGTGCTAGGCAAAGTGCCAATGACTTTACAAATGCAATCTCATTTGATAACCTTAGCTATATCTCTTATTCCTAGAGTTAGAGAATGTAAATATGTAGGCCCAGTTAAAAAAGGGACAAGTCTTTCTGGAGATTAGTGATCCGAGCCATCAGAGCTAAGTGGTCTCTACTTCTGGCACTTGGTTTGGACATGAATGTCTGGGCATTTCTTCTCCTGCTTCCTTTTTTCTCCTTGGCTGATCCCTAATTGTGGTCATTTTGTTTTTCAGTCATGAAACTTGTTTTTCAGTCATGTCCCACTCTTTGTGACCCCATTTAGGGTTTTCTTGGCAAAGATGCTTGCTATTTCCTTCTCCAGTGCATTTTATAGATGAGGAAACTGAAGCAAGCAGGGTTAAGTGATTTGCCCAGGGTCACATAGCTAGGAAATATCTGGGGCTGCATTTGAACTCAGGAAGATGAGCCTTCCTGATTCCAGGACCAGCAATCTATCCACTGTGCCACTCAGTTGTCCACAATTTTGGTCATAGTATCACAGATTTAAAGACTTTAGAGGTAATTGAATCCAATGTCTACATTTGGGTCACAGAGGTATTAATTGTCTGGGGGCATGCTTCCAAACCAAGACTTCCATACTCCAAGCACCATGCAACCTAGATCCCCTAACTCTCTTTGCTAAATTCTACAAGATTTTAGAAATCATCTGATGCAGCCCTCTACCCATGCTATGTTATTCTTGGACTGTGTATATTGTCCCACTCCTCATGAACTTTGGTTCATGAACCTAAGAAGGGGTTTTAAAATGAAACCACTTAATAAAAGGGGATTTTAAAATGTCATTATTCTTATGAGTGTCTTTCTGTAGTCATGAGACATGGGATACAAAAGTACATCACACAGAGAGCAGTGAAGAGGCACTTAGTGGGTGTGAGCTGGCTGCAAGAGAGAATTCTGAAGCCTAGGAATGATAGATGCCACCCCCTGGGAAATGTATGATAGAAAAGGTGGGTGGGGGGCAGCCAGGTGGCTCAGCAGGTAAGAGCAACGGCTCCAGTGTCCGGATGACCTGGGGATCAAATCTGGGCTCAGATACTCAGCACCACACCCAGAAATACCTGGCCGTGTAACCTTGAGCAAGTTACTTAACCCCAATTGCTTTAAAAAAAAAAGAAAGAAAAGCAAAGGTGGGTGGGTTGTAGAGCAAAGACAAGCAGTGGTGGGTCCATAGGTATCCCCGGGATATGAAGGAAGGTGAGGGAGAACTTCCAGAAGATTGGGTGCCCTGTCCCCTGACCTTGTCTCTAGGGCTATGAGATTATAGATCTAGAATAGGAAAGGACTTCAGAAGCCATTTAGTCTAATCCCCTCAAGTGAATGAGGAGGGATCTAGGGAGATTATGAGAATAGACCGGTCATATAGATAGTAAGCATCAGAAAATGGATGAGAGAGAGAGGCCTAAAGTCCCACCAGATGGAAGTCATTGATGGATTGCCATCTATGTTGTTATGGGATCCCACATTTGTTTGCTTATTCATGCAATAAAACTAGGAGGGGAGGAGAAGGCAGATTAGTAGGAAGGGGGGGGGAGGAGGAAGGGGGAGAGAAGGGAGTGACCAGAACAATTTAAAGGCAGAATTCCCTGTTCTTTCCACCTCGCAACCTTTGACCAGCCACAGCAAGCAATTATTCTGAGGAAAAGAGATAGAAGGAGGTAAAAGAAAGGTCTTGGAACATTTGCCTGTGTTTGCTGAAGGAGATTGGACCTGACACCCAGTTAGTGTTAATTAGCGTTCATTATCAACACCTCCTCCTTAGAGGCCTCTTCTGATGTAGGAGCAGGGTGTGTCAGTGACCCTGGGTTCTCCAAGGTTGTACTAGCGGAGTTCAAGCTCTGGCAGGTCCTTCCAAGCAGGAAAGGATTTGCCAGGAACAGTTGGTTGTCTGAGGATCAGCCCAGCAAAGGGTGGAGAGGCTTACTACCAGGAAAATGGCTATCAGAGGGTGGCCTCATTAGTTACCAAGGCTAAACAGATTTGTTTACTAAACTAGAGATGGGCCACTGCTATAAATGTGAAGGGAAATCACAGATCTTTGGAATGTTGGACTTGAAGTCAAGAAGATTCATGTTCAAATCCTGCCCCAGACACTTACTGGCTGTGTGATCCTGGCCAGCCAAGTCTTATGACTTCTCTTGTCTTCAATTTCCTTATCTGTAAAATGGGGACCCACTACTTAAAAGAGAGTTGGTTAAATCAAGATACAAAATAAGGTGTTCATTTTCTGGACACGTGTAATATGGTTTTTCTTGACTATGCATATGCATTACAAGGTTTTTTTTTTCATTTTTTTTTCAATCAGGGAAGGGAGTTGAGAAAGAAAGAAAATAAATACCAGTTAATTTTAAAAATATTACCAACAGTAAAAAATAAAAGGGGGGAGAATATCTTACCTCACAGGTTTATGAGGATGAAAGGAGATTATATATTTAACACATTTAGCAAACTTTGCGATGCTACATATGGCACAAGAGCACTACATAATAATAATAGTTTTTACCATTATTATTATTTCCATTTATTGGAAGCCAGTAGAGGATAATAGCCATGAGAGGTAATCAATATAAAATCAATGAACAAACATTAGTAAGCACCTACTAGTTTTTTTTTTCTTGGAGGGGGGAGGGCAAGGCAATTGAGGTTAAGTGACTTGCCCAAGGTCACACAACTAGTAAGTGTCAAGTGTCTGAGGTCATATTTGAACTCAGGTCTTCCTGAGTCCAGGGCTGGTCCTTAAGCACCTATTATGTTAAAAGCTTCATGGTTCAGGTGATTGAGAGGTGGCCTTGGAGCCTAGAGGACCCAGGCTGTAGTCTCTCCTTTCACATGTGGCTATGTGATCCTGGGCAAGTCACTTAGACTCAGCATTGCAGGCAACTTAACAAGACCTTAAGTTTCTTGGGAGTTACCACTCTGTGGGGGTGAAGGGCAGAAGTCCAGTCCCCCTCTCTGTTTCTATGCAATGGGGAAGCAAAGACAAATGTCAAATAATCAAGGAACCAAACCAAGAATCGGACAAAGATGAATTCTAAGAGAAGCTGTAGGATAATTGTTCAGGTATGTGTCCAGTCTGGCTCCACTAAAATGAGGGTTCCCTGAGGGCAGGGGCTGTCTCCTTACTCCTCTTCGCATCTCAGCACTCAGCACTCGTGCCTGGCACATTTTGGTTATCATTGAGTTATTTCCAACCCCATTTGGTTTTTTTTTTGACAAAGATTTTTGGAGTGGTTTGCCATTTCCTTCTCCAGCTCATTTTTACAGATGAGTAAACTGAGGCAAACATAGTCGATTTAAATCACACAGCTAGTAAGTGTCTGAGGCTGAATTTGAACTCGGGTCGTCCTGACTCCAACCTCCGTGCTCTATCTGCCTAATACATAGTGACTGTTTAATCAATACTATTTCCATTCTCTCAGAAAACAAGCATCCTCCCACTCCCCCCCAGACTCATTTCTTGTCACTCCCCTTCATATTTGCTCCACAGTCAAAGCTAACTGGCTAACTTTCTCAGGATAAGAAATTTCTTCTCCTACCTCTCATGTCTTTGTATAGGCTGTCCTTAATGCCCCAAATACTTTCCCTTCTTACCTTTCTCTTTTGAAATCACTACCACTCTTCAAAATTCAGTTCATTTCAACTGCCACAGTAAGCCTTTCCTGATCTCTCCATGGTCTGTGCTTTCCCTAAATGTAAAGTTATTTTGATATATTTTGTATTTACTGATCTGTGAAATGCTCTTTCCTAGTTGAAGGTAAGGTCTTTGAAAACAGGCAGGGACAGTTTCATTCTTGTCTTTGTAGTTCCCAGTGTTCAGCATAGTGTCTGGTGTATACAGCAGGCATTTCATAAATGGTTGTTGAATTGAATCAAACTTTTATAATGGAGAATTGAAGCAAATGTGCCATGTTTGTCTTCTTGCTAGAGGTGGCCACCAATTATATGTGTTACAAACACAAGCTGTTGTCCCTGCTAGATTGAAGGTGAAAGGCTTGAATAGCAGTTCCTCTGTGAACTCTGGCTTATTGGATTATTATTTTTTTTATATTCTACATTTCCATCCTCCATCTTTTCTAATAAGAGCCAGAAAGAAGACATAGTTTGGCTTCATTCTTCTTCAGGCTGTACTCCCTGACTCTTCTGGGCTTTCTCTATAATGCTGCCTTTCACCCTACAAACTCACTCCACCCTTGGACTTTACACATTGGAAGTACCTTGGACTCTGCAGCCTCTCCCTCTGATTGGCCAGTTCCTCCTACATCCTCCATTTTAAGGGGGAGGTCCAGGCCAGCCATCTTGTCATTTTTTTTTTCAATGCTCACCTTTACTGATATCTTTCTCTCTCTCACCACTCATTTCCCGTTTTCTTCTTTGTGTTATCTACCCCAATTAGAATGTAAAATGCTATGTGGCATAGTGGATAGAGCACTAACCCTAGAGTAAGAGAGTCTGAGTTCAAATCTGGCCTCAGATACGGATTAGTTGTGTGACCCTGGGTAAGTCACTTAACCCCTGGTTGCCTCAAAGAAAAATATTAGCTTTCAGAGGGCAGGGATTGTCATTCAGTTTATATTTGTATTTCAAATATTTAACATAGTGCCTGGCTCATAGTTAAGTGCTTAAGTAAGCATAAATGGTTATTGATTTGGTAAGCCAAGAGAGCAATTAAAACTAGCATTAAAAAAAAGGGGAGGGAAAAAATATAACCTAGAGAAGAAAACTCTAATGCTGGATTTTCTACTAGCTTGTGGTTTTGATTTTACCCAAGGTCACTCCTTTTAGCCTCGGTTTCCTGATCTGTTAAATGAGGAAGTGACCATATGTAGATCCACCATAAGATTCTGTTTTCTTGAGCTATACGAGGTATGATTCTAAGATGTGATTAGGAAATAGAGATAACTTAGAAGAAATGGGAAAATCAAGTATTTTGATGAATCTTATGAGAACAAATGATATGAGTGTCCAGGAGGAGGGCAAGGAGAGGGAGTGGAAGAAAGGGAAGAATGAAGAGGAGGCAATGAAAGAGGAGGAAGAGGAGGAGGAGACCCTGTGATGTTAGAGAGCTAGTTTTGGAGCCAAGAAGACCTGGGTTCTAGACCCTTCCCTGACATATACTATATATGTGACACTGGACAAATCACTTAACCTCTCAGTGCTCTAAGCCAATGGTGCGGGGCCACATATTAATTTAGAAAACCACATATTAGAGTTATCTATGCTTTATTGTATTTTTGCTTATTTTATTTGATCAAATATTTCCTAAATACATTCAAATCTAGTTTAAGTTGCATTTGAGAACATTGTAGGTCACATTTGGCCTCTCTGCTCTAGGCAACTCTAATGATTGCAGAAAAATTGCTGACCTGTTCTGGTAAAAGCCGGCGTTCTCTTTGGGGAGCTCTCTTTACTGATGAAATGACAGATCCAGTTCATATCTTTAATAATAATAACTTATTTATGTAATACCTCAAGGTTTTACAAAGGGCTTTCCTTACATTAACCTACAAAGTAGGCAGTGTAGGAATTATCATTCCCCTTTTACAGCTGGGAAACTGAGTCTTGAAGAGGTTATAGAGCTTATTCATGGTTGTTGGTGTTGGAACTAGGGTTCAAGCCCAGGTTTACCATGTTCAAGTTTAACTTCCTAGGGAAGAAATGAAAAAATTTGGGAGGAAAAGTGTTATTCTTATCATCTTTTTTGAGTCTGAAGGTTATGATTTTGGAGGAGAAGGGAGCATACGGGAAATGACTAGCTGGTTATATAGCTTGTGTTAAAGAATACATCTTTGTTTTCTGGTCCATTGCTTCTCATAACTACAATGAGTTTCCTGCCCAGGGTTGAGCGCCCCTTATGAAGACCCAGAAGAATATATTTGGCAGGAGATTAATCAGCTCATTTCCCAGAGATTAGTATTAGGAAGGGGGATATTGGTGACAGTGATGCTTAGGGATCAGCGCAAGGGAGGCAATGGAACATTTTAGCCCTCAGCCTGCCATTTACTATTTGTGTAATCTTTGAAAAGTCATTTAACGTTCCTGAGCTTTGTTTTTTTCCCCCACCAAAGGAGATTGGATTACATTGTTGCTCAGTCATTTTTTAGCTGTGTCCACCTTCATGATTGCATTTGGTGTTTTCTTGGCAAAGACACCAGAGTGGTTTGCTATTTCCTTCTCCAGCTCATTTTACAGATGAGGAAACTGAGGCAAACAGGGTGAAGTGACTTGTCAAGGGTCATACCTCTAGTAAAAAAGGGTCTGAGGTCAGATTTGAACTCAGGAAGATGAGTCTTCCTGACTCCAGGCCCAGCACTCTCTCCACTGTGCCACCTAGCTGTCCAGGTTAGATTATATGACTTTTAAAGTTACTTCCAACTCAGCTCCTAGAATTCCATGAATCACTCCTTCTAGGAGTGTAGACTTTATAGTAATAGGGGAAAGACTATGTCTGCTTTAACATTTTAATTTCTTTTTTTCCATCCAGTTTGTAGACTTTGAAATGATAGTTTAATTAGTCCTTTGTTGCCATGTTCTGATTCTCTCCATCAAGGCCACTCTTCTCTTGGACCAAGGTCCTCTTGTTTCTCTGGCTGCCATCTTAGGTGTTGGCTGGGAAGTGACTGGATATGGTTAGTTCAGTAAATGTTGTCTCTCTGATGCGGAGCATTGTGAGGGGAGTGCCAAAGGAGATACTGCTGCTGCTGTTGATAAATATACTGGGGGCAATGAGGTGGTAATGTGACTAGGATTCTGGTCTTTGAGTCAGGAAGGCACGAGTCCAGATCCTGTCTCAGACACTAGTTAACCTCTCTCATCCTCAATATCTTTATCTGTAGTACAGGCATCTATCTCACAGGAGTGTGGTGAAGATCGAATGACATAAGCTATAGAAAGTGTTATAAAAATTATTTATTATTATTGTTTAGTCATATTAATCATATTCAACTCTTCATGATCTCATTTCATTTTGGGATTTTTTTTTTGGCAAAGATCCTGAAATAGTTTGCCATTTCCTTCTCCAGTTCATTTTATAGATGAGGGACTGAGGCAAACGGGGTGAAGTGACTTGCCCAGGGTCACACAGCTAGTAAGTATCTGAGGTTGGATTTGAACTCATGAAAATGAGCCAAGTGCTCTATCCACTGTGCCACTATTATAGTATTATTATTACTGCAAAAATCATTGTATCCTAAGTGGAGAGCACTAAGTCTTCCTTGAACACAGTAGGAGCTTTATAAAGGCTTTTTCTTATTATTGGATCCTTTTCAAGTCAACAGACATTTAAAAAATGCTAACTATATATCAGGAAATATGTTAGGTACTGGGAATATAAATACAAGCAGAAAGAAAGACAGTCCTTGCCTTTGAAGAATTTTTATTTTAACGTGGGGAAAATAATTCATAAAATAAGTAGAAAAAGAGACAAAGGTACTTTTTGAGGGGGGCATTGAAGAGAAAGTACCAAGAGAGGGACCCACACTAAAAAGGTCACCTTGTAGAGGAGTAAAGCCATGGTTGGCTTGGGTGTCTGGGTGAGGAGGAATAAGCTAACAAGACTGAGAGGCTGCAGGGGTAGAGTTCTAATGCATGAGGTCCAAGCTGGACTGAGCTTCCGGGGTGAAGGCTGTGTGGCTGCCCTGCATTCTTTTCTTACTTTCTCACTGGAGCAAATGATGCAATGTCAAGGGACAGTTTAGAGGGAAGAGATCAATATGGGTTAGAATAGTAGGGAAAAGCTTCATGGAAATATTGGGTCTTTGTGCTTGAAGGAGGGAGGCAGTGGGGATTACAACAGAGAGAGCATTGACCCTGGAGTTAGAAGGTCCTGGGTTCAAATCTTCCACACTACCTATATGATCGTAGTCAAATTGCTTAACCTCCCTTGGTTGGTTTCCTCAACTTTAAAACGAGAGAAGCAGCCTGAATGATTTTGAGGTCACTTCCAGTGTCGGGTCTTTGGCCTGGTAGGTTTGATTTGGATGGGCGATAGTGAGGGGGTGCTGAATCTATGCTCCTAACTTCTGAACTTTTAGGTTAAGGTATAAAAGTGCGCTATCTAGTCCAGGATTGTTTAAAGTTTCTTGTGTCTTGAAACTATTTGTCAATCTAGTGAACTCCATGGGCTCCTCAGATTTTATTCAGGCAACTGGGAAGCACTTGCTTCCAGATTGGGTGCTGCCCTTGGACCTGGGAAGACCTGAATTCACATCTTACCTCAGACTCTTACTAGCTAGCCATATGATCCTGTCTTGGGCAAATCATTTAACCTTTCTCTGCCTCAGTTTCCTCATCTGCAAGATGAGGATAATCATAACAACACTTATTGGTAGGATGATTGTGAAGCCCAAATGAAATAATGCATAAAACACTCAATAAATTTTAAAGGATCATATAAATGTAGCCATCACTATTATTGTTTTCAGTAATTGAGGGAAATACTAAATTTCAGTTAGAGGATAGTGAAAATAAAGACATAATATTTTTTCCTATCCAAATTCTCATATAATCTGAAATTATCTATGGACCCCTTGGGGATTATGGACATTAGATTAAGAACCCCGGATCTAACAATAAGCTAAGGAATGATAGCTATTTCTAAAGTCTAAGCTTTGGAGACCTAGCTCAAGGAAAACACTTTTAAACATTAGAAGTTTCTTAATGGACTTTTCCCCTTTGGCTAATTGTTCTGGTGGGAGTAGAGTGGTCCCACAGTTCCCAGAGGCATGAGCCTGCCACACCTTAGTCCGTTGTCAGATTCCTTCAGTACTAAGAATTTCTTCTTAGAAACTCTAATGGCTTAGGAGTATCCTATTAGCAAAGTCTTTTTTGGTGAATTAGACCCGGAATTCATCACCCTGAATTAGACTTGTCTTTTCATATTTTAAAAGGACAATCTTTCTGTTTGGTTCTAGAGATAGTCCCTGAGAAATGCCTAGAAGTTTCTGAAAGAATTTCCCTGGGGAACAATAACAATGCCAACAACATAAATAATAATAGTTAAGTTTGTGACCTCAGACTTGCTTATGTGACCTTGGGCAAGTCATTCAACCCTATTTGCCTCAGTTTCCTCATTTGTAAAATGAGCTGGGGAAAGAAAAGGCAAACCACTCCAGCATCTTTGCTAAGAAAACCCCAGTTGCGATCATTTGGACTTGGAAATGACTCAACAACAAAAACATTTACAATATGTATTAAATTTTGGAATACACTTTCTACAATATGATATCCCTTGAGCCTCACAGCCCCTCTATATGTTAGATATAATTATCCCTACTGTACAGGTGAGAAAACAAACATGGATAAGTTAAAAGCCTTCTCCATGGCCACAGAATTAGTATGACAGTGGCTGGATTCCAATATAAGTCTCAAATAATTCCAAGCCTGCTGGCTTCAAGTCTGGTAGGCTTTCTAGTATACCATGTGGTCTTTCTCCAGCAGCTTTCAAAGCCCTCACCCACACTCTTATTCAACCAATAGATAGGAATTTATGTAGGCATCTATTATGTGTCAGACACTATTTAAAACAAAAAAAAGTCCCTTCCCTCAAGAAGCATTCATTTTATCAGGGGAAAAATCATGTATAGATATACATTTATGCAAAATACATGGAAAGTAAATGGGTGGTAATTTATGGCATGGGGGCAGTGACAGGAAAAGGTACTAGCAGTTGGGTAGAAGTAATAAAGAGAGGAAAAACTCATGCAGGCAGTGGCTTTCAGCTGAATTTGAAAAAAGTTAGGAATTTCAAGAGTCAGAAGTGAGAAATAAAAACATTCCAGGCAGGGGAATACAGAGGCCAGTTAGTGTAATTCCTTCATTTTATAGATTAGGAAACTGAGGCCCTGAATACATAAATACAAAGACAGAGAAAAGCTATGGAGTGTTGTGAATGAGGAGCAGCGAGGAGGTCAGTTTGTCTGGGCCACAGAATGTGTAAAGGAGAGTAATATATAATAAGGCTGTTAAGGTAGGCTGGACCCAGATTGTAAAGAGCCATAGAGATTGTAAAGAGCCATAGGGAGCCACGGGAACTTCTAGAGCAGGGGAGTGACATGATGAATGGGTCTATGGTTCAAGAGTATTATTTTAGTGACTCTGTGGAGAGGATGTATTGGAGTGGGGAGAACCTTGAGGCAAAGCCACCAATTAAGAAAATGCTGAAATGAGTCTTCCAGATTGTGGATTTTTAGAGCCTCAAATTTAGAGTCTGATTATTAAAATGTCCCATTAGGAAATGACTATTTTGGTTTGGGAGAGGTCAGTCTTTTGAAGATGTTCCCTTTAAAGGGTTAGTTTTCTGTGTGTGTGCATGCGTGTGCATGTATGTGTGTGTGTGTGTGTTTAGGTGGGGAGTGGGAAGAAACATAGAGACCAGTGGCCAGAAAATCTTTCAGAAACCGTCTCCCATTTTGAGCCCAGTTTCTTCAGGGAGCAGCTGCCAAACACTCCTTGGCAGAGCTGGTTGGTGCGTGTGTGAGCTGTACTTTGTCACAATAAGAAATCCCACAGAAAGAAACTGTCTGATGTTGCAATGACTGCGGAGAGAGAGAAAGGGAAATGATCCCAATGTGCATTTGATCTGCTTTGCCCTATGTATTTTGTTTCGGCTCTCTCCCTAAGTGAAAGGTGTTGACAGAGCCTCTTTGGCACAGGATAGGAGGAATAAGGAAAGGCCAGGATGGCAACCTGCACCAAAACTCTCTGCTCTTTTTCCCTGCTAGGATTTGGTTGTTTAATTAGACCCTGGGTTAGCTCCAAAATAGGATGTTTCTTGTCTTTTGCTGGCCAAGGGTACTGCTAGGTGGGCCGGCTCTCAGATCTCTAGAATCAAAGAATCACAGTGTGTTGCTCAAGTTTTAATAATAACTCACATTTCTATTGCATTTTACCATTTGTAGTTCATAGCATTGTAGATCTAGAGTTGGAAGAAACTTCAGAGGCCAATTAGTGCAATTTCTTCATTTTATAGACTGGTGAACTGAGACCCAGAAAAGTGACTTGCCCAAGGTCACACAAAGAACTTTCCTCCCAACTGTCTGATGAGAATGTTACCTTTCTTCTGACATAAAGACAATAGACTCTAGATGCAGAATGTGTTTTTTGGAAATGACCAATGGAAGAATTTGTTTTACTTGACTCTTCAGAGGATCCACAGTGTCAATGAGTCAATCAGTCTTCACATACATGGTGTGTCCATCAGCTGCGATTTGAATCTAGCTTTCTTTTCTCTACATCCTGTTGCCAAGTTCATCACTTTATAGAATTTGCATGGTCTTGTTCAAGCCATATTGGGCCAGTAGTTGTCCAGCCTCAGTTTTAAAACCTACAGTGAGGATTTTTTTCCCCCCTGAAATGAAGACTCAACTTGTCTTTCTTCAACTTCTTCCCATAGCTTTGGGTTTTGTCTGCTGGGGCAAATAGAACAAGTGAGTCTTTTGCGTGTGCTGCTGTTGGTAGCTTCTGTTTGACTCTTCTTGGACCCATGTGGGTTTTTCTTGGCAAAAATACTGGAGTGGTGTGCCATTTCCCTCTCTAGCTCATTTTACAGATGAGGAAACTGAGGTAAACAGGGTAAAGTAACTTGCTCAGGGTCACACAGCTAATAGGTATATGAAGTCAAATTTGAATTTACAAAGATGGGTTTTCCTGACTCCAGGCCTAGCATTCTATCCACTGTGGCACCTATCTGCTACTGTTGCATATGTTGTTGATTGTTTCAGTTGTGTCTGACTCTTTGTGAACTCATTTGGGGTTTTCTTGGCAAAACACTGCATTGGTTTTCCATTTCCTTTTCCAGCTCATTTTACAGATGAGGAAACTGAGGCAAACAGGGTTAAGTGACTTGCTCAGGGTCACACAGCTAATAAGTATCTGAGGTCACATTTGAACTCAGAAATATGAATCTCCCTAATTTCAAGCCTAGGACTTTATCCACTGTGCCATCTAGCTGTTCCATCTTGCATATGACAGGTCTTCAAATACTTGAAGGCAATGATTATGTTTCTCCCTTAGCTTTCTCTAGTCTAAAACAATCTTGTAGGACAAGGTCTTACACCCTTCTTGTTGACTTCCTCTGGCCACTCTCTAGCCTACTGATGTCCTTCCTGAATAGTGATACCTACAACATAACATAATACTCCTCTAACCAGGGCACACTACTGAGGGAATATTACCTCTTTACTACTAGAAGTTATGCTTCTCAATTTAGCTCAAGTTTAGACAAACTAATGTCAAACCAGAACTCTCCCATTGAGAGTTTGGGCTCATAGGATCATAGGATCATGGAAAGTTGATTTTTTGCACCAAAGCATATGACTTTATATTTATTCCAGTTAAATTTCATCTTACTAGAATTGGACCAATGCTCTAGGCCATCATATTTCTTTTTGGATCCTGACTTTGTCATTCAATGTCTTGACGATCCCTCCCAGTTTTGTGTCATCTATAAATTTGATGATGATATCATTTTTCTTATCCAAGTCATTGGATATTCATAAACATAAAGATGTTCAATGGCCCTGGGCCAAGTACAGACCCATGGGACATAACAATTGAGTTGCCATTAAGTTGACATCAAGTCATTAAAAACAATTCTGAGTTCTGTCACTTGATCCCATTCCAGTTTCGTGTTATTATTATCTTGTCTTCATCTTTCAACTTTTCCATGTTGATCAAATGGTTTACTAAAATCTAAGTAAATTGTCTCTTATAGAATTCTCTTGAACCATTAGTTTAATAACCTAACAAAAAAGGAAATGAAGTTAATATAACATAAGCTATTCTGAGGAAGCCATACTGGTTCTCTGCATCACTTGGACACCTGGGTGTCATAGTAATTAATGTGCTGGCCTTGGAGACAGAAGGAGCTGAGTTCTACTTGAGCCTTGGACAGTAGTAGTGTGAACCTGGGCAAGTTACTTAATACAGTTCTCCGCCTCAAGTTTCCTTATGTATAAAATGGATATAATCATTCTTTGCAGATGATATGATGCTTACCTTAGAAAATCATGTAAAAAACTACTTGAATAATGAACAACTTCAGCAAAGTTGCAGGATATAAAATAAACCCACACAAATCATCAGAATTTCTTTATATTACCAACAAAATCCAGCAACAAGAAAGAGAAATTCCAGTCAAAATAATTATAGACAATATAAAATACTTGGGAATCTGCCTGCCAAGACAAACTTAGGAACTCTATGAAAACAATTATAAAACAATTTTCACATAAAGTCAGATCTAAACAACTCGAAAAATATGATATGTTCATGGGTAAAGTGAGCCATTATAATAAAAATGACAATTCTACCTAAATGAATTTACTTATTTAATATAGTACCAATCAAACTATCCAAAAAATCATGTTTTATAGATTTAGGAAAAATAATTAACAAAATTTATCTGGAAGAACAAAAGGTCAAGAATATTAAGAGAATTAATGAAAAAAAATGCAAAGGAATACCCTTACCAGGATCTCAAACTTTATTGTAAAGCAGCAATCATCAAAAATATCTGGTACAAGCTAAGAAATAGAAGGGTAGATCTGTGGACTAGGTTAGGTACACAAGACACAGTAATAAATGACTATAGTAATATAGTGTTTATTAAACCCCAAAGATCCCAACTTCTGAGATAAGAATTTGCTATTTAACAAAAACTTCTAGGAAAACTGGAAAACAGTGTGGAAGAAATTAGGTATAGACCAACATCTAACACCATATAAAGATAGTCAAAATTGGTACATGATTTAGGTATAAAGGGTGATACCATTTGCAAAATAAGAGAGTAAGGAATAGCTTATCTGTCAGATCTATGGAGAAAAGAAGAATTTTTGGCCAAACAAGATATAAAATGGATAATTTTGATTATATTAAATTAAAACTTTTTGTACTTGGGGAGGCTAGGTGGTGCAGTGAGTAAAGTGCCGGCCAGCGCCGGCCGGCCCCAGAGTCAGGAGGACCTGAGTTCGGTTCTGGCCTCAGACACTTAATACACACACACACACACACACACACACACACACACACACACACACACACACACACACACACACACACAAAACTAGCCATGTAACCTTAGGGCAATTTACTTAACCCCAATTGCCCTCAAAAAAGGCAAAAAAATAAAACTAAACTTTTTTGCAAGAACAAAACCAAATGCAACCAAGATTAGAAGGAAAGGAGAAGGGACAGCCAGGTAGCACAGTGAGTAAGAGCACCAGCTCCAGTGTCGGGATGACCTGGGGATCGAATCTGGGCTCAGACACTTGGCACCCCCCCAGAAACACTTGGCTGTGTAACCTTGAGCAAGTTACTTAACCCCAATTGCTTAGGGGCACCCAGGTGGCTCAGCAAGTAAGAGCACTGGTGTTGGGATGACCTGGGGATCAAATCTGGGCTCAGGCACTTAGCACCACACCCAGAAATAACTGGCCATGTAACCTTGAGCAAGTTACTTAACCCCGATTGCTTTAAAAAAAAAAAGAGGAAAGGAGAAAACTGGGAAACAATTTTTACAGCTAGTGCCTCTGGTAAAGGTCTCATTTCTTAAATGTATAGAGAACTGCATCAAACTTATAATGATAAATGGTCAAAGGATATGAACAGGCACTTTTCAGATAAAAAAAATCAAAGCTATCTGTAGTCATATGAAAGAAATGTCCTATGGAGCATTAATCAATCATTATTGATTAGAGAATTGCATATTAAAGCAACTCTGAGGTACCGCTTCATACCTATCAGATGACAGAAAAGAAAAATGATAAATGTTGGAGAAGATGTGGGAAAATTGGGATACCAATGCATTGTTGGTGGAATTGTGAATTCATCCAGCCATTCTGGAGAATAATTTCGAACTATGCCCAAAGGGCAATCAAATTCTGCATACCCTTTGATCCAGCAATACCACCACTAGGTCTATATTCCAAAGAGGTCATACAAAAAGGAAAAGTACCCATATGTACAAAAATATTTATAACAAAAATTTTTTTTTTTTTGTGGTGGCAAAGAATTGGACTTTGAGAGGATGCCCATTAATTGGGGAATGGCTAAGCAAGTTGTGGTATTTTAATGTAATGGAATACTATTGGGCTGTGAGAAATGATGAGCAGGCAGATTTCAGAAAAACTTGGAAAGACTTACATGAACTGCTGTTGAGTGAGGTGAGCAGAACCAGGAGAACAATGTACAGATCAACAGTTTCGTTGTGTAATGATAACTATGATAGACTTAGCTCTTCTCAACAATATAATGGTCTAAGACAATTCCAAAAGTCTCATGATGGAAAATGCTATTCACATTTAGAGAAAGAACTTATGGAGTCTGAATGCAGATTGAAGCATCCTATTTTCATTTTCTTTATTTTTTTTTGTGGGGGGGGTTCCTTTTGGTCTATTTCCTCTTTTACAACATGAGTAACATGGAAATATGTTTTACATGATTGCACATATATCACTTATATCAAATTGTTTACTGTTTTAGGAGGGGGAGCTGGGGGAGGGAGAAAGAAAAATTTGGAACTAAAAAATGGATGTTAAAAATTGTCTTTATATGTGATTGGAAAAAAAACACTATGTAAAATAAAATAAAATAAAGTGGGGGCAACTAGTTGGTAAAATGAATAGAACACCAGCCCTGGAGTCAGGAAGACCTGAATTTGAATCTGACCTGAACCACTTGATATTTACTAGCTGTGTGACCTTGGACAAGTCACTTAACTCCAATTACATTGCCTTCCCCCCTCCAAAAAAATGGACATAATAATAGCACCTACCTTATAGAGTGGTTGTGAAGATAAAATGGGCTGCCATATGTAAAGTGATTATAAATCTTTAAGTGCTCTGCAAATCTTATTATCATCATCATTATCATTATTACTGCTTCCTTTTATAGATGTTCACTTACCATCCTTTTAATGATTAGTCCTAGAATATTCCCAGGAATCAAAGTCAAGCTCAGGGGTGGAGCCAAGATGGCAGAGTAAAAACAGGAACTTGCTTGAGCTCCTGCTCCAACCACCTGACTTGAATTCATGGAGGGTAACAAGGCTTTTCTTATCTTCTTCTTTCATGGATCATCTTCCTTGTAGCTATTTTTGCTTTGTCATCTCCAGTGCAAAGGGAGCATCTCTGTCTCCTCCTTGGTTAGTTATTGGGATGAAACGAGGCACTGGCAAGTCATTGAACACTTAACAAAAGAAGGTTTACTTTTTCCTAGCAGCAAGAATCTGTAACAAGGATACAGAAGTATTTTAGTTCTCTAAATGATACACATCATATGGAAATCTATCGCTTCATCAGGGTAGGACTTGGTGATTTGTGTGATCTTCAGAAATCTCCCCATTCAGAGGGGTCTGACTCCACATGAGTGGAGTTTTTATGTTTTTAGGGGACTAGGAAGCTTAGTCAGGGAAACTGGGGTTAATAACCTCTGGGGAAAACTAATACCTGTAAAACTCATCACTATCACTCATAGGAGTGAATGAGAGAAAGGTGGGTCCAGTGCATATTGTGGGGGAAATTCTGATTGATATTAGTTCTGTTACAATTATCACTGTCCCATATACCCCATGTCATGGTAGATAGAGTGCCAGACCTGGAGTCAGAAAGACTCATCTTCATGAGTTAAAATCTGACCTCAGATACTTACTGGTTGTGTGACCCTGGGCAAGTCACTTCACCCTGTTTGCCTCAGTTTCCTTACCTATAAAATAAATTGCAGAAGTGGATAAATAAAATAAATTTGAAATGGGCAACACTCCAGTATCTTTCCCAAGAAAATCCCAATTGGGATCATGAAGAGTTGGACACAACTGGAAAACAGTTCAACAATGACAACATATACCCAGGTGGTATCCAATGCTATTCAATATAGCTTTAAAAAATTCATTTTCTTATTAATTACCCTTGCCAACTTCAGTTTATACAGAGTTTTAGCACTCCTATACAATGTTCTTATATCCACCCTCTGTTACTTGACCCTTGCTTCCAATTTCTGTATACAGCTTTTTAAAATCTAAATTGGTTGGTTAGTTCCCCATGAATCCATATTGGTGTCTTCAGATAGCTCCTATATTTTTTTTTAATGGGAAATGTTTCCCTTTATGTCATCAGAATTTTACTCTTGAGGAATTCCATCTCTTCCTGGACTGACTTGTCCTACAGACATTTCTTCCATGGGATTCTACATATCCTTCTTTTGAACCCTTTGACATTTGCTTTCCAAAAATCTTGGGTTCGTGTTAGACTGTACCTGGCTTCACTCTTCTCCAGGAAGGAGAGTGATCACTTCTCCTCAAGGTCCAGCAACTACTTCCTACTTGTTTGGGAGAATTCCATTGGGTTTAGAATTTCCCCTTGCTATTTCCTCTACGTTATGAAGACTGAAATTATCATTAAGGCCAAGTCAAGAAGTTATTAGCAACTCAGCTTTTTGGAAGAGAGAAAAAGAATGCCAATTGAAGTCTAAAAAGTTGGAATCCCCTATCATTAATATATCATGCTTTTGTGCCAGCCTTTTGATCTTGAATTCCTGATCTATTTCTTCTTTCTGTCCAAGTGGTCTGTATTCTTTCTTTGTAAGCCTGTAGCTATTTTCTGAAGCTATTAAAACTATGCCCCAAGACTTTTGGGAATACCTTGGATGGCACAGCGCCATGAGAATGTCCATATCCCTGCTTGCAGGTCTACTGACCCCCAAACCTGGCAGAAAACATGTCAGAGATCACAAAGCCAGAGCAAGATGGATGAATATTATGGAAGGTTATTTTCAGGGCTTGCTGAAGGTCAGGCCGGATATGGAAAGCTGAGATCAGAGATAATGACACCTGTTAGGATAGGGCAGAGGTGAAAGGAGATTTGATCTATTTCCTTTGGCTGTGGCTGCTAATTCACAAGATTGCAAGGTTACCCCTGTTTTAACATGATATAAGCACCTAAGCTCAAAGATTCTGGTCCTATGATGTAATGTCTTGACCTGTGTATTATGGAGACAGTCTGTACCACCAAACTCTCAGGAAAGGGTAGTGTATTAAAGGTGAAAATGAAACATTGCTATGTTGAATCAAGCAATTTTCAAAGAGTTGGAATGAGGGAGAAAAATATAAATGTCAGAATAACTAATAGATCCCATCAAGATTCTTAGGAAAAAAGGAATCCTAGAAGTTCAAGGGATGGTCTTTTTCACTCCCCTGATCAATTCCCTCCATTTATTACTCAAATACTTACATGGATATGTGAGATTATGTAATTGGATATTTATATCCAAAGATATAAATTGGAAGGCATCTATGCTCATACACTCTATATGACCTTTGTCTAGGGCCTCCCATCAGGTTGTTAGATGGGGGTCCACCCAAGGTGGTGAGAGTCTTCCTCCCCTTTTCCTGTCATTACAAGGCTTCCAATGAATACCTGCCTGGGGTTCTCTATTGAATATCCCTCACTCTCTCTCCTTCATTTTATTGTTAATCACCCTTGCCAAACTCAGTTTATTAGGAGTTTTAGCACTCTTATACCATGTTCTTATATGCATCCTCTGTTACTTGCCCCTTGCTTCCAGTTTCCGTACATAGCTTTGGATATCTCTCATACTCTCAGCCCATTTCTTTTTTCAATCATGCATTTATTCAATAGTATGCTTTTGCTCACATTCTTCTTTAAAGTTCTTTATTTGGGGGGGGAGAGGAGAAGAAAGGGGGAAAAGAGTGTACAGTAAAATAAAAAATTAAAAGTGTACAGCAGAGAACCAGAGAAAACCTACAAGGAAACAAAGAAAAGATGGACAGCTCTCAACACAACAAATAGTATTTCATATATAGGTTTTCTTAAAGTAGAAATTTATTGCTATATTTTGAATTCTCTCTTATGTTCTACTATGCCTTTTTTTCTTTTCTTATTTTATATATGTTTTACTATATAAGTTTATAATGTTTCTTTTTCTTTTCTTATTACATATTTAAGTTTTAATAAAAAGAGAATGTGAAAAAAAGTTCTTTATCTGTTATATGCTTACACCCACCAAGAACCTCTCCATTGCCCTCTGTGTGCTACTTATTTATTCATTTATTTTTGCCTTTTGGAGGGCAATTGGGGTTAAGTGACTTGCCTAAGGTTACACAGCTAGTAATTGTGTTAAGTGCCTGAGGCTGGATCCAAACTCAGATCCTCCTGACTCCAGGGCTGGTGCTCTATTCACTGCACCACCTAGCCGCCCCTGTGTGCTATTTATTTTGAATTCATGGATGTTGTATTATTCCATGTAGTCATATATCAACTCTAGGAAGATGAATACAGAATAATCTACACTGATCAAAATGCTTATTTTCAACCTAAGCACCAAGAAATAAGTCATAGTCATAGAATTTATTCATCAATACTTTGATAGAGCCATGACCTCATTCAGGTTGAGTACCCTCTCCACCAGCGCAGATTGAGGTCCATTCATGCCTTCTTATCCCAGAAGGTTCTTTGTCCAGAAAAGCTCATTTTATCATAAATGGAGCCCTTCTCTGAAATTGTAGTAGGTCATAGTACAAGGGCAGCAGGAAAGGAAATATTTTTGACCATTTTTTGGACTCAGTTTATAGAAGAATTAAAAAAAAAAACCCAAACAACCACCTAGAAGTGCAGTGAATTCATATCACAGAGATGTTTTTGGTATCTTTCAATATTAAAAGACAGCAAATTTTCATGGAAACAGCAATGATTTTGGAGGACTTGGGCTTTGATCTTTACTGTGCTGCTTACTAATTGTATGACTTTGGCTACCTCATTCCCTATATTTTCTGTTTCTTTTATTTTCTTTCTGGAAAATGGGATTGATAATAGTCACACTGCACTATCTTACAGGATTTTTATGAGGAACCCTTTTATAAACTTTATACTCTGAAGTTTGGAATTTTGTCATTGTTGTTGAATGCCCATTGCGTGCTATAGGTAAAAGAATGTACTCTCTACACTGTACAGAAACTGAGAATTGGGACTAAGGGACAATTCCATTTTTTGGGTTTTTCTTAGTTTTGAATGAAGAGATGAATGAATGAATTTTCCTAAGAACTTAAAGCCAGGAGTCTCACACATTTTACTCCTTTACTAGAAATTGACAAGTATATCCCTTTGTTTCCAAAGATAAAACATGGTCTCTGCCCTCAAGGTGCTTTCTGTCTAGAACTCTTAGCTAATCAATACATCTAGGTGATAGCTTATCTATGCAGTAATTCCTTCCCACAGTGGATTTGTAACCCTTTAGTTTAGAAGGGTGATGGGAACCATTTATTAAGCACCTTTTGTGTGCTGTGCACTGTACAAATAAGACCTCATTTGGTCCTTATAACAGCCCAAGGAGATACTATTATTATCCAGATAGGGTAATATAATAAAATGATGATGATGACAATAATAATAAAAGTGAAGCAGACTGAGGTTAAGTCACTTGCTTAGGATCACATTTGTGTTTGAGTCCATATCTGAACACCAGACCCAGGGCAATTCGGTCGTTAATAAGCGTTTATTAAGTGCTTGCTGTGTGCTAAGTACTGGGGAGACCACGAAAGGTAGAACAGTGGGAGAAGATATGTAAATAACTAAGTATATACAAAATGTATATGGAATAGATGAAAGGTATTTGGGGGAAGGGCAAGAAAGTTCTTCAGAAAATTTCTGTACCAAGAAGCCTGGGAAACTAGAAGGGGAAGGTGAAAAGGGAGAGTTTAAGGATCAGCCTCCAGGGAATGTGGCTTCCCTTCAGCTCTCACTTTCAGAGCCAAAATCTGTGCCCAGATACTTAAAGGCATCTTTGAGCTCCCATTGTACTCTTGGGGGTGTGTATGGATGATCATTCACATTGAAATAAATCAAGCCAAAAGCCTGCTTTTTAAAAGGGGAAGTTGGGGAATTAAAAATGACAAGTGGTTTCATTGACTTTAAATGACTTTAGGTTTCACTGGTTTCTGATTTCTCATCTATTCATATTCATTGGGCTGTTACTTTCTTAGGTGATCCTCTCAAACCTACCCACCCACCCACCCACCCAAAGCTCCAGAGAAGAGACTGAAATTTGCATTTGACTGGATGAACTTTTCTACCTCAACTCTTCCCTGATTCGCACAACTGAAAGTGATCTTTTGTTGTTGTTCAGTCATTTTTGTCCTTGTGTCTGACTCTTCATAAGTCCTTTAGGGGTTTTCTTGGCCAAGATCCTAGAGCTGTTTGCCATCTACTTCTCCAGCTCATTTTACAGATGAGGAAACTGAGGTAAACAAGTGACTTGCCCAAGGTCATACAGGCCTTAAGTGGCGGAGGCTGGATTTGAACTTGGGTTTTCTGGTTCCATTCCCCCCTCCCCCCATCTCTTACTTCACCTAGTTGTCCCCAAAGTGATCTAATCCTCCTTACATTTCTCCACATCTCCCTGTCTGGATCTTTCCTTGGCCCTAATCACATTCTACAAGCACACTTCCTCCACTCAGTTTCTAAAGTAATTTTTCCTAAAGCTAAGGTCTGACCTTGGTCACTCTCAATAAACTTCAATGTGTCTGTATTAACTCTAGATCAAATCTAATAACAATGATAACATTATAATGACAATATTTAGCCTTTATTTAGCCCTATAAGGTTTTCAAACCACTTTATACATAATTCATTTGATTCTCAGAACAACCCTGACAGGTAGGTGCTACTATTATAACCCATTTTACAGATGCAGAAATTGAGGTAGACAGAAGTTAAGTGATTTGCTCAAGGTTGCACAGCAAGTATCTGAGAATGGATTTGAACTCAGGTCTTTCTGACACCAGCTGTAGCCTTCTTGTCTCCACTGTGTCCCGTAGCATACATTTCTGTTTGCCCCCTACTCCCCTACATCTCTAGCCTATTACATATTATTTTCCTTCAAACACTCTAGGTCTAGTCAGACTGTTTTTTTCTTTCTGTTCCTCTTATTTCTGTCTCCATAACTTTGTCCTGGTTGTTCCACGTGACTGAAAAACACTCCTTTATCTTTAACTCTTAGAATCCCTTCAAGTCATGACCCCATTTGGGGTTTTCTTGGCAATATATTGGAGTGATGTGTGCCATTTCCTTCTCCAGCTCATTTTACAGATGACGAAACCGAGGCAAACAGTGTGAAGTGACTTGCCCAGGGTCACACAGCTAGTGTCTGACCCCAGGTCAGTCACTTTATCATTGCACCACCTAGCTACCCATCAAGCCTCAGCTAAAGCACCACCCTCCAGATCCCTGTCTACTACTTCTCCATCCCCTACCCCCAACTGCTAATGCCTTCCCTGCTGAAATCAACTTCCAGCTGTTTTGCACATAACTATATCTTCACCCCATCTCTTACATTAGAATGGGAGCTTCTAGAGGCCCAGAACTGATCACTTTTATCTTTGCATTCCCAGGCTAGCTAAATGCTTAATATGGGGCCACTGAGTGATACTTATTTGGGTAAATGTTGTCTCTCCCCCTTTTTGTAAAGTCCTGGAGATTGGGAACATAGGTCTTCTCCAGTTCAGGGGCCTGATACAGAATCTTCCATCTGGTAGATCCTTGATGAATATTTGTTGATTTGAATTAAATTGATTGGAAAACCTGGTTACAGTTAATTCTTAGGTCAATAAGAATAGCAAGGGGAGGAGGGGGCAGTGCTAGGCGGTGCAGTGGATAGGGAATCTGCCCTGGAGTCAGAAAGACCTGAGTTCAAATTTGACCTCAGATACTAGCTGTGTGACCCTGGGCAAGTCACTTAACCTCCATTATCTAAAAAAGAAAAAAAAGAATAGTAAAACAGAAGGTAGCAATCAGGAGACCAACATTCTTTTAAGTAAATTTTTTTAAAAAAGAAGTAAATTGTATCAAGACATTTTGTCTTAACAATCATTTCTGGATTCTCTTTCCCTAAACTCATGGGCTATTACTTGTATAAAAGAAAAACAGTCAAAGCAAAACCACCAAAACAACCCAACTTTCTGTCCTTGTCCATCTAATCAAAGAAGGTACCTCTTCTCATTCTTTTCTCTGGTGTCAAGATTGGTCATGAGAGTTATTTAGAGCTTGGCTTCAATTTAGCTTATTTTCATTTACATTACTGTAGTCATTACTTAATAAATAAATGTACATAAATGTATGTATGGTACACGAACATACATATAAAAGCTCACACAATACGCATCCACAAATAGACACAACACAATATACAGATATATATGCATATACATACACACATATAACACACGCATAACATATCTATTATATATACATGTATGTATATATACATATATAAATTTACATGTATATATACATACATACATCCACACCCACCTCTACATATATATGCCAGGCAGGGAGTTGGAACAGCAGACAGAGTGCTGGACTGGGTGTCCTGAGTTCAAATCCAGTTTCAGACACTTCTTAGCTGTCTGACTCTGGGCAAGAAACTTGACTTCCCTTTGGGTCAGTTTTCTCATCTGTAAAGTGGGGACAACACCATCTACCTCCCAGGGTTGTGAGGATTAAATGAAATAATATTTATAAAGTATTTTGCAAATCTTAAAATACTACCTAAATGCTACTACTATCATCATCATCATCTTGATTATATAGTGATCATGTCATATTGATTATAATATATTGATCATATCATTATATCATATTGATTACATTATGTTGATCATATTAATTTCATTCTAGTTACTGTCCTCTGAATTAGTTTATATGTTCTCCCACATTTCCCTCAATTCCTTAGATTTATTCTTATGGTATATTAATATTCCTTTATATTCCACTATTTGTTTGAGTATTCCCCAATAGATGGGCACCTGCTTTGTTTCCAGGTTTTTGTTTTTGCTTCTTTGCTATTTCAGCAAGCACCATTACAGATGTTTTGGTACATGGGACCTTTCTTTTGACCTTCTTAGAATATATGCCCAGTAGTGGGATCTCGAGATCAAAGGGTACAAATCTAATTCCAAAAGATTAACCAGAATGTTAGGAGACCTAAATTCTAATCTTGCCTCTGCCCTTATCCAGGTGCCCTTCGCCAAGTTATTTAAACCTATCTGGGCCTCAGTTTCCTTCTCTTTGAAATGAGGGGTTTAGGCTGGATGATCTCCTTAAGGTCCCTCCTAGCTCAAAATCTGATTTTAATCAAACTTGGCATCTGTGCACCTGCAGAATGTCAAAATGCTTTCACTAACTAGAAAATGAAATATTATCTAGGCCTGCCTTCAGCCCAACCTACTTTGCAGTATCAGCATTGCCTCTTGTTCAATATTTTCCTAGCTCGAATGTAATTCTTCAGGTGATGTTTCCCTGACACAGGGAGATAGTTACAAGTGGCTGACTTTATTAAAGTCTGTATATTTTTCTTATTCTAGACATCTGGTGGCCTTTGCAACTTTTCATATTTTAGTCTCCAGACGAACGTAATCAGTCTCTATTGGGTCTGCGAATTAAGGTTGCTGAATTTCATTCTTTCTCTCCTCTCAAATAAGAAGAGAGGCAGCATATGTGGGGGCAGGGGAGAGACGGGGCAGAGGGTGGGCAAAAATGAATCAGGTTTGGTACACCTTTCTGTTGACAGAGCAGGGCTGAGTAAAATTACTTTCTGTTGATAAAATGTGCTGAAACACCTTTCAATTTCATCTACAGCAATTTGGAGCAAGACAATGACTTGAGGTGCATTTGGAATAAATGTGCTTTGTTGACAGAATGAGGGAAAGGTATTGACAAAAGGCTTATCTGGCCTGCTGCAGGCCTGCCCATTGAGTAGTCCACAATTTATTATTATCGTCATGAAAATAATAGTGGGCATTTACACAGTGCTTAAAGCCTTGCAAAGTACTTAGGTAGCTCCTTGGATTATCTAATTCATGTGCAGACAGTGCAGGAGATTTGGGTAGGGGAGAGGGAGAGTCTTGTGACCCTTGAGGAGCAGCTCCACAAAGAGCTTTACATCTTCAGTGTGCTCTGAAAGCCAATGCTATTGACAAGGTTTTCAAATCACATCCCAGAATGTCTTGGATAAAAAGAAAAAAAAAATCTCCCTTTTCCATGGTCAAAACATGAAGAATCAGACTGGCTTCCCCAAAGCTAGCTACTTTAATTCTCCTTGACAGATCTTTATTGTGAAAGCTTGCTCCTTACTCATAGAACCATATACTCGATACTGGAAGGAATCTTTGAAATCATAGTCCAACCCTTTCAGTTTAATTTAGTTGCAGCACCCTCCTTTGGGCTCACTCTCTTACCTCTCACTCCCAATGGCAAGTTGATCTCTAGAAGGTAGCTTACTATTTACTAAGAGGATGCAGTGTTTAATACTGTAGCTTTTGAGCCCCCATCCAGTTTGCTTTTAATTATTAGTCAAACAGTATGACCCTATCCATTCTTAGAAAAGTGATTTGCAGGGGCAGCCAGGTGGCTCAGTGAGTAAGAGCACCGGCCCCAGTGTCGGGATGAGCTGGGGATCAAATACGGGTTCAGATACTTAGCACCACACCCAGAAATAACTGGCCGTGTAACCTTGAGCAAGTTACTTAACCCTAATTGCTTTAAAAAAAATAGAAAAGAGATTTGCTAAACAAGTATAGCAAGAATAATAGTAATAGAAACATTTCACTTCCTACCCCCTTCACAATTGTGGGCATATTTTTCCTTTGCATATACAAGGTCCCTGGGGATAGTGGGTTTATACTTAAGAAAGAATCACAGTAAGGTACCTCCTGACTCCTGCCCTCAGAAGTCCTTTTGTCCCTTCATGGAGTTTGCTTTAAGTTCCCTTTTAGTATAGTTTTGATTGAATTCCAAGTACCAGTGGTTTCCTGAAATCTATAAACCAGTCTTTCTCTCTTTAGGTGTTGAACTCCCCAAATCCATCACCATCTTGGATTTTTCATATCTGTCTTCTAGCACTTCTTTCATCATCAGTCACTACTACTCCATTGGCTGCCATGAATGTCCCCAGTGAACTCCACAGCTACCTCAGGTTGCTGGTGGGACCTCTAATGACTGTGATAAATCTTCTAAACTCATAATTCTTCTAAATTGAACAATTCCATCTCTGGATACTTTCTTACCTGAGATCAGGAAAGTAGAGATGTAATTAGAGGAGCCATGTACTCATGGACACATGGCAGCCAGTTTGGGGTGGGAGTGAGGGTGGTTTGCTATTGCTCCCTCATCAGACAGATTGGAGTAGTTCTTACATCATTCATTTCCAAGAAGGGAAAGAGATTGAAAGATCAGCATTGGCCCTTTTATATATGAACTCAGTTTTGACTCAGTACCTGAGTCATGGGTTCTTCTGATTGTGGACCCAGTAAGATTTTTCATTATCACACTGTACCAACCCCTCAATCACTCATGGCTAGAAACTGACTCTGAAATTTGATAGTTAGATTGGAACTAGGAAGGCAATTTCTGTGCATACCCTGTTTAACTCAAGAGGAAATGTAAATCTGAGTATATATCCAAAGACTTGGTCCTCATCAGTCTGTTCACAGTTCATTGTACCGAAAGTCATACACACAGATAGTAAGTAGCAGTGTCTACAGGATTTGAATCCAAGGTTGTCTGATTTTAAATCTAGCATCTTTTCCACAGTACCATGATACTCCCCTTCACCTGGTTTGTCTGTATGAAGTAACCTACAAAAGGCTTTAAGCAGAGAATTTAAGACCTAACTGCACGATGGTATAGCACATTGCCTGGCACATAGTAGATCATTAATAAATGTTTACTGATGAAAATGTTTATTGACTGGATTTATTATCTGAGGTAAGACTTGCTAGGGGGAGGGGAGTGAAAATGAATGAACAATATTTATTAAGTGCTTATTATAAGCCAAACCCTGTGCTAAGCACTTTGTATACAAATACAAAAGTGAGTCAGTTCCTGTCCTCAAGGAATTTACACTGTAATGGGAGAGACAATATGTATTGCATAGAGGTAGAAGGGAAGGGAGTTTTGGTGGAGTATGTCTCAGAGATAGTAGGTGGAGCTAAAAGGGAGGTAATTTGCATGTACCTTCCAGAAACAATGTCAGTACCAATTCCTTTATAATTCCTAGAGCAAAATGGAAAGTAGAAAAATTAGGGAGAAGTATGTATGTGTGTACACACACACACACACACACACACACAATGTTAGGGTGGAGGGTCCTAGAAGAAGATGGCTGGATGGGATATCAAGCATGAGATAGATGGTTTAATCTGGGGTGGGCTAGATATAGTGGGATAAGTGAATTTTGAACTCATTCAATAATCAGAATGGCACAAGACGGGGGTGTAAGTGCCAAAGGCAAATAGATTAAGGTGGAGGGTCAAACACAATGCAAACCAGGAGCCCTTCATAGTGTGATGTGAACCAGATTAAAATGTAATTGTGAAATAGTTGACAAAATAATAGAACATAGATAACATTAAAATTTAAAACTAAGTCAATATGTGGCTCATAGATTTTCTTATGTAAGATTTAGTGGTCCCCTCCACTTCTATTTGAGTATAATACCACTGGATTAAGGGACTGGAGTCTGTGAAACACTAGACAGGGAATGCTGATTTCAGCAGCTAGGCAGTCAAGAAACCAGGACTTTGTTGTGTGTTCCCAAACCTTTCAAATTGGACATGGTCCTTATCTTCAATGAGTTTAGATTTAGGCATTCACTGAGCACCTGACATGCAGAGTATTAGGTGCTCATTTGGGAGAGGGAATATAAAAATGAATTAGGAGACCTGGTCATTGCCTTTAGGTTACTCAAACAATAGTTGAATGAAAACATAAAGCAACCTTTCAAATAATACCAATTCTACTAATCTGGGAATCATGAGAAGAGGGAGAAGATTGTTCATCTGAAATCCTTGGAGGAAAGAAAGGCTTTTAGAAATTGATATAATTCTTTTTTGTGACATCATTTGGGACATGACTGAAGAATATTCAGTTGTCTTTAACCATCTTAATTTTTTTTCTTTCTTGGTTTGGGAGTAAAATTTTCTTTGGGGAAGGGAGAAGGAGAAGGGAAGAGAGGGCTGAAGGGATAGTATATGGAATGGGGTAGTGTAGATGAGAAAGAATAGATGGGGAAAAGCAATTTCAGCAAATGGCAAATATTTCCTGAGTACCCAATGGATACAAAGCCAAGCCTTTGATAAATCATTTTGACAGTAAAATCTTCAAAAATACTCAAGAGATTAATGAAAATATTTTAAGGAATTTTCATAATTGAGTATGATTTGTCATTGGATTTATTTGTGTCAAACATTTGAAAACAAGGAAATATGACTATTTCCTCCAGTCTTATGGAGAAACAGAGTTATGATTTGCTTCAATAATTATTTATTAAGGGTAGTACCCCCTCCAAGCTACTCCTCAGCTTGTACTTGCAGGTGGGGGCCCTCCAAGGGCAACTGATCTTGTTTGAGACACTCTATTGACCCACACTCCTAAACTATTGTACATGAGCCCTAACTAGTGTGTTCACTTTTAAGTCAGCCAGTTGAAACAATTAGTCTAAAACAAGGCATTTATTGATCCAGCTTAGTAAGAAAAGTAACTACAAACCATTTCCCTTCTAAACCTGTTGCACACACTCATAAAAACACAAATAATAAATAGGAGATTAGGCAACCATTCAGATTATGGTAGTATAGAGGTACACATGAAGAGAAATGACCTTGGGCAAAGCAAATCAGACTTCTAGAACTGCATACCCTTGATGTTTTTTCTTTCTTATGATATTGCTTTTCTCCAGTTTGGAATCTTCCCTAGTTAATTTGCTCAGCTGGACTTCCTAAGTCTGCTTTTCTCAACAGTTCAACTTAATTCTGCAGCTGAACTTTCTGGGTTGACTCTTGGTTGGTCTTACACTGGGTAAACTATTTCATTGACACTGAGGGGAGGAGCAAGATAGAGAGATCTTATCCTTTTTCTTCTCCTCTCTTTTGCTTACTCTCTGCCTCATGTACTCTGGAAGAGGAACAGAGGAAAAGGTAAAGAACTGTTCCCTCAAGAACTAGATTCTTCTTACATAGCTAGCTCCCATTTTGACTACCAGAGATGACTCTTTAATCAAAAATGACTGTCCTCTTGATTTGACTGACTGTAGTACTGGAAAGTTTGCTTTTTTTTTTAAGCAATCGGGGTTAAGTAACTTGCTCAAGGTTACACAGCCAGTTATTTCTGGGTGTGGTGCTGAGTATCTGAGCCCGGATTTGATCCCCAGGTCATCCCAACACTGGGGCTGGTGCTCTTACTCACTGAGCCACCTGGCCACCCCTAAGCAATTGGGGTTAAGTAACTTGCTCAAGGTTACACAGCCAGGTGTTTCTGGGTGGGTGCTAAGTGTCTGAGCCTGGATTCGATCCCCAGGTCATCCCAACACTGGAGCCCAGTGATCTTTACTTGGAAAGTTTGCTTTTTAATGACTGCCAGGGGCAAGGGTGATTCTCCAGCTAGCCAATGGTTAGCAGCCTCAGAATTACAGCAAGTTTGATAGTAGAATTTGTTCAAGAAGTCCAAAATCTTCTCTACACTTACTTTGCATCTTTTTTGCCCAAATGTGTACTTTATTTTAGGTTCTGTGTTAGGTGTTGGGGATACATAGACAAAAGGGGTCCCTGCAAAATTAGTTTTTATATAAAATTATGATGATGTATTATTATTATCGTTCTCATATTTTTCTTTTTCTTCTTCTTGTTCTTATTCCTTTTTTCTCTAAGAGGACCAATGCCATCATGAGGGTGATATCTTGACTTGTGCATGAATTGGACTTAAGTGAAGCAGAGATGTGCAAAATTGTAGCCTTACTTTACTGCAGAGTCATCCAAATCCAGTAGCAAGATAAAAGTCAAGATGATTGTGATAGGCTATGATGCATTGGATGGCTCTGGTCTTTCTAAATTAAGGTCTTTCCTCAGGTTGCCTCAGTTTGTCTGAGGCAACACCCATTCAATGACTAAGGACTAGGTAAGAATTGAGACAAAAGATGACTTAATTTACCATCACAAAAATGTTAATCTAGGAGGGAAAAGACCCTCAAAGTTTCTGGCCAGAACAGAAAACAATTACTATTTACACTCATTCTAAGCCATCAAAACCTAAACAATGAGCCAGAGACTTGGACTAGGGGTTATTATTGCCATTCAAGGAAAGCCAGAGTGATTTGAAATTCTATGGAATTCAGGAGAAAAAAAATGACCTGACACAAGTTATTTTCTGCTCTATATTTTAATGTTCTTCAGACTTTTGTGTAGAGAGATAAAATAACTGTTGTTGTAATTGTCTAAAATTTTTGGGGTCTAAGCTGATTTTCTAGAGTTTCATTGGAGGAGAGGATTCTTTTTTTTTTTTTTTTTTTTTTTGGAGGTGGGAAGACAATGCAATTGAGGTTAAGTGACTTGCCCAAGATCACATAGCTAGTAAGTATGTCAAGTATCTGAGGCTGGATTTGAACTCAGGTCCTCATGACTTCAGGATTGGTGCTCTATTCACTGCGTCACCTACCTGCCCTGAGATGATTCTTTAGGACAACTCCAGAAGCTAGCAGGATGAGAGGGAGGATATATACCTCATAATATTTCTAAATAGTTTCTTTCCACATAGCTTAGAAATTATGTATATTTGGTATGGTGACAGCTATTAAAACCATTATCTGTTGCTGCATCTTACTGCTCATGCTATTTTTGTTAATATTATGAATTATTAATGCCGTCTTTCAGATTACCTTAATCTACTCTCAGGTTATGATTTTCCCTCTCTTCTGCTATAAACACAGCATTATGTTCCTTTGGTTACTTTAGTTTAATCTTTTTTTTTTTTTTAAAGCTAGTCCGGTTTCCACTGCTTCTCTTCCCCTCACTTCTGATTCCCTCTTTTTTTGTCACCCCTTTCTCTTTGGGGTTTTGTTCCTTTTTATCTCTTGCTTTTATCTTTTATCTGGTTATATAATTCTTTCCCCTTTCCCTTTTTTATCACTTAGTTTGTCAAAGAGGTTAACCTTTTCCTTTCCTCTCCGTCAACAAGTCCTATTTATTGGTTTCAAATTTTTATTTTTTGTGTCACTTTCTGAAAAGGCTTTCTCACTGGCTTCATTTTCTATCCTTTCTCTTTACTCTAGACCCTCATTCTCTGATTCATGACACTTATAATTACCTGGTCTCTTTTCTCTGTATTCCTCATGCAATCAAATTTCCCAGGTATTCATCCTAGGCTCTTTCCTCCAGGCGGTATTTGCCACTTCCTTGTATAACCTGCTTCCTGGATCCCCTTTTTCCATTGTGCCTCATTCCCAGAACAATGCCAATTATTGCAGATGTCAGTCAGGACACTGCCTCTGGTAGGGCCCTTCCTCAGCTACATCCCTGATTATGCAGCCCACCACTGATCTATATCTTCCTCTGATTATCCTTTCCCCTCCATTTGCCTCAAAATCTCCTCCCCAGATCCATACTTTCTCACTCTCCAAATGGCCAGGAGTTCCTTTTCAAGTACCAAATACCCCAGCCACACCAGGTGTAAAGTCCCCTCTCCTTTCACGCAGGCACCATGTCTCTTGACTCAAAGAAGAATTCATCATTAGAACTCTTCCCATTACCAAAGCAAAGACCTCCTTCCTTTCCCCCCTTTTTCAATCCCACTGCCCTCTTCCTCACCCACTCTCTTGTAAGCTCTTTTCTTTCTGAGATCACAGGGGTAATCTTTCCTTCATTGTTAGTCCTAGATTTGACCCCAGCCCATCATATTTTCTTCTACAGTAACCTACTGTCTTATCCCTTTTCATGTACCCTCCCATGTTGTAATGTAGTCTCACACACACACACACACACACACACACCCAAACCCCCCCACCCACCCACACACCCAGAACAGAAAAATATTGATTCGCCTGTAGGCAGATAATGCCTCAGGCTCATCTCTTCATGGATGCTTCCACTGGTCTTACTCCTGTCTTCTGTTCTTTTAGAAAGAAGTTTCTTACTGCTTTCTCTCTGTTGCTATTGATGCCCTTGATTTATTTATTCATTTGTATGAATTTATTAATTCCTCGTACATTTCTGTTGTTTGTAGTGTTTGAGAAGCAAATATCTTTTCACTTCTGCTTTTCTTTCTAAAAATGTTTCAAATGCTTCTTTAATATTTAATTGAATTGAATAAATAATTGAACCATTTTTTTTATTTATGGCTAAACTCAGCTTTCTAGGACCTGGACTGCACCTTGAGCTTCACTGCTCTTTGGAACATATTTTTCCATTCCCTCTTGCATTTTCTGGTGGGTAGAGAATAGTCTTGTGTTATTCAAATTTCCTTTCCTTTGTATTTAAAAGTCTTTCTCCTGATTGTTTGTAGAACTAGTTTCTGAACTGAATTGTTAAATTTAACCACTATGTTTCTTGGAGTTTGTAACCTTAGGTTTTTTTTTCTGGAGATGATAGTTTTAATTTGGAGTTTCATTTTCTATGGTTAGAAGTCCTGGGCAATTGTCTTCCATTATTTCCTACATTGTGGTGTAAAAGTCTTTGTTTTTTTTTTTAATCTTGTCATGTTTTTCTGGGAGGTCTGATACTTAGGCTGTCTCTATGAATGCTACTTTTGACATCAGTACGTTTTACTTGCATAATGAACATATTTTCTTTTAATATTTTGCTTTTTGCTTCCATTCTAGATTGTTTTTCACTCTTGAATATTTGCATTTCTAATCCTTTGTTCTCTCTTTTTTTGCTTTGAGGAGACTTGCCATTCTAGGTTCCAGTTTTTCCGTAAAAGGACATAAATTCTGTTTTCATAATTCTCATTTCTCTTTTGAACCACTTAGGAACAGTGTATTGTCATACCATGTTCTCAAATCCCACAGAGTCTTATGTCATATCAAGAATTAGATGCTTTTCCTTTGTTTTGCAGTATTTATTCATAGATGCCTGAACTAATTTACTAGATCTGGAGGCCATATTTTCTTCTGTTAATGTTTTCCCTCTTGATTTATCTGCTTATGTTCAAGGTCTTTGAGTTTTCTTCTTCCTAAAAATCTTTGGTAGCTTCAGTCTTCCTCCCCCCCCCCCCCCCCAGGCTTTTTTCTTTTATTCACTTTCTGACTCTAACCCCCTGATGATGGTTTCCATTGAGGCAGAATATCAAAGCTTCTCAAGCTTCTCCTGTGCTGGGCAATTCAGTCCAGCCTAGATCTCTGCTCCAAGTGATTTTGAGGGGTCAGAACTAGCCCTGGCTGGATACTGTGCTTTTTTTCTCAGACCTAGAGGAATGCTGTTTATTCCTACTCCCCACACACAAAATATTCTGTTCTGTTTCCTCTGGGTATTTTAAAGAGCTGCTGCACTTGTGCAATGTGCTTGTCTTCTCCCAACACCAGAGGTTCAGAGCCTCGCCCCACTGGTGTTATGGGGTTGTCCACCTATCACAAGGAGCTGAGAGCTTTGCAGTGCTAGTGCTACAGGGCTGTGGCCCCCAATAGGCTTTGGTCCTGAAGGGCTGATGCCTGCCATGCTAGATGTATGTCACTGCCTGAGCAAAATTTCATAGCCTGAAGCCCTGGCACTGGTAGGTAGTGCCTGCTCACTGCTGGGAGGTAGTAGCCCCTCACTGCTGGTAGCATGGGAGGTGGGGGAGGTATACTGAATGAGATCAGGATCAGTGAACATCATTTCAAATTCTTTTGGATTCTAGGCATCTTAGACCATGGAGTCAGCTGATGTTATTTTACTTCTGATGCATAATTTCTGTTTTGGAGAGGTGTAAGAGGTTGTAAAGATCAGAGAAAAGGTCTAGTCCTCCATTGTGTTGCTTATGTGACCTTCATCTACTTTCTCTGTATCTTCAATGTATCTAGCTATTTAGATGTTATCTTCTCCCATTAGAATCTATACATCTTGAGATCAGAAATGGTCCCCCTCCTTCCTTTTCTTTCCATTCCCAGCATGCCGCATAGTGCCCAGCACAGAGTAAGCACTTAAAAGGATGTTGACTGACTGAATGACTTGGTGTAGTAACTAGAGTACTGGCCTCAATTCAGAACCTGGAAGACAGATTCAAGTCCTGTTTATGGCTAATAATGAAAGCTAGCAACTGTTATATGCAAGACACTGTGCTAAGCAATTTGCACATGTTATCTCATTTGATTCTCACAACAACCTTGGGAGGTAGGTGTTCTTATTTCCCCTTTTGACAGCTGAGGAAACTGAGTAAACTCAGCCTTGCACAGATAGGAAGTGTCTAAAGTGAGATTTGTACCTAGATCTTCCTGACTCTAGACTTGTCACTCTGTCCATTGTTCCAGCTAATTGCATGTATAACTAATTGTGTTACTGACTGTTTAACCCTGGAAAGTTTAACTCTCAGAACTTCAAGCAGCCTCGAAGTCTCAGAGAAGGTGCCAACATACTTTGGTAGAGAGAGTTCTTCACCAGGAAGAAGACCTATACTAATGAAAGCACTGTTTCCATTCCTATTATTAAGTTTAGTTGAAGAACAAGAAAATGTGATTTGTCATCAAAACACAGCATCAAAGAAAACCAGGAGGCAAACTGAAAAAAAAATGTTTGACTAATTTATGAGGAGGTGTGGGAGGTAGGGAGGGAATGGGTAGAAAAGGCTGTGCATTTCAAGGATGCAGATGATAGACAACAAATAAGGGTTTGAATTAACTAAAGGGAGAGCAGACTGCCTGTCAAAATCTATTCCAGACAAACTCTAATCCTGAGTGTTGACATGGCAATGTGTTTCTATCACATTAGTTACTCCTAGACAAAATTACAAGCTGTTGACAGTCAAATGTTATCTCAGCCCCTCCCCTTCAAAAAAAAACCCACCTTGATGCCAAATGAGGTAGCCCAGGTCCCAGATGACTCTGGAACTCCTCACTGTGAGTGTTTGGGGGTTATGATAGTTATGTGACTAGGACTTGACCTTACGCCTACTGCATTTTCTGCTAACAATTCTGGAGACATAAATTAAGAAACAAGAATTTTAATTAGGGCAGAATAGCATAATAAATAAAAAAAGGAAATCTTCCCTCTCCCAAATATACAAAGGGGTACATTTCCTACAGATTCTTATTTCACATCAGTTATTTTTTTAGCAGAACTGCTGCTGCTGCACCCTGACATTGGAAGTCCAACAAACAAACTCTGTAAGATCTTCAGAACTCCTTGCCTGGAGTCAGACTTACCTCATGGGTGAGATCTTACTCTATCTCACTGACCCCAGACCCAGCTATGCTTTTTCACCTCAGATATTTTCTCAACTGCTTCCATTCTAATATCAGCCCTCCTCCCTACTTCTTCCTTTAGGGACTAAAATCAATGATAGGATATCAATCCTCCATTATTCCCTCTTTCATTCTGGTCTTACATAAAGAAGTGACTCTTTTTCTTACCAAGGAAAACCCTTCTACATGCATTCATCCTCTCCCATCTTCTCCATCAGTTTGCCCTCCTCTCTCTCTTTTATATTCCATTTCTTTAGGTTATGTCCTTCCCTGTGGCTCACACACCCACCCACGTGTCTCCCATCCTTAACAAAATTTGTTTCCATCTTTCCCAGTAGCGATTGTCTTCTCTCTTCTTATTGACTCAATCTCCTTTAGAAAGTCATCTCTAATAGCTTTCTCCACTTCCTGTCTTCTCATTCTCTTCTAGAATATCAGTAATTTGGTTTCTCACCTCACTATTGAGCTGAAATTGTCCTCTCCAAACTTACCAGGGGTCTTTTAATGGTCAAATTCCGTGGTCTTTTCTCAACTTTCATCCTTCTTGACTTTTCTG
Organism: Petaurus breviceps papuanus; assembly: GCF_028583685.1. Lineage (NCBI taxonomy): Eukaryota > Metazoa > Chordata > Mammalia > Diprotodontia > Petauridae > Petaurus > Petaurus breviceps. The sequence goes on from NW_027185764.1 coordinate 18,803,777, forward strand.
AAGCATTTTATGCTGCCAATCACCTTCTCCTCCCTAAACTTTTGTGACACTCTCCTGGTTCTTTTCCTATATGTCCAAACAAGTCTTTACAATCTCCTTTCCTGGTTCTTCATCAAGGTCATAACTACTAATGGTGGGTGTCCCCCAAGGCTATATCCCAGACTCTTCTCTTTTTCCTCTGTCTTGCTTAGTGATTTTTTTTTAACTTCCATGGGTTCAATTTTCATTTTTATGAGAATTATTCCCAGATCTGTTTATTTAGTTCTAGACTTTCTTGAGCTATAGTTACCAGTGTCAATGGCCTTTTGAGTTGGATGTCCTGTAGGTATTGTGAATTCAACATGTCCAAAATGGAATTTAATTATTTTTTTCCCCCAACCTCTTCCATCTTTTGAACTTCCCGATTGCTGTTGGGGATTTGTTGTTTTGTTTATTCTGATTCTTTGAGATCCCATTTGGAGTTTTCTTGGCAAAGATACTAGAGTGGTTTGCCATTTCCTTCTCCAGCTCTTTTTACAGATAAAGAAACTGAGGCAAACACTTTTTTTTTTAAGCAATTGGGGTTAAGTAACTTGCTCAAGGTTACACGGCCAGTTATTTCTGGGTGTGGTGCTGAGTGTCTGAGCCCGGGATTCGATCTCCAGGTTGTCCCAACACTGGAACCGGTGCTCTTACTCGCTGAGCCACCTGGCCGCCCCTAAGCAATTGGGGTTAAGTAACTTGCTCAAGGTTACACGGCCAGGTGTTTCTGGTTAGGTGCTAAGTGTCTGAGGCTGGGATTCGATCTCCAGGTCTTCTCAACACTGGAGCCGGTGCTCTTACTCGCTGTGCTACCTGGCCGCCCCGGCAAACACTTTTAAATGACTTGCCAAGAGTCATGTACTAGGAAGTGTCTGAGGTTAGATTTGAACTCGGGAAGATGAGTCTGCACCACCTAGCTATTGTGGATAACATCATCCTTTCCAGGCCCACAGTTTTGCTATCATCTTCAGCTCCTCATTCTCACTCATTTCAAATATCCCATATGCTGCCAAATCTTGTCATTTCTCTCTTTGAAATATTTCTTACATTCTTTCCCCTTTCTCTACTTACGCAACCCCACCATCCAAATTCAGGCTCTCATCACCTTTATTTGGACTAGGACTGCAATAACCTTCTAACCACATCCCTGTCTAAAGTTGTCCCCCTTTCCAATCCCTCCCTTACTCAGCTGCCAGGGTGATTTTTGTAAAGTGTAGGTCTGATCATGTCAGCTCCAGCAGTTCTTTATTACTTCCAGAATCAAATATGTTCCGTTTCAAACTTTTCAGGGATCCTTTCTACCTTTCTATCTTTTTACATTTCATTCTCCTGCATGTGTTCTATTATCTAGATATCCTAGCCTAATTGTTATTCTTCCAACAAGACGTAGTCTTCTCCCTCTGTACCTTTGCACTACCTATGCCATGTGTGTGGAATACTCTCCCCCACCCCTCTGATTTTTCCTGGTTTCCTTCAAATGTCAGCTTAACTCTCACCTTCTCCAGGAAGTCTTTCTCAGCCCCTTCTCAGCCGCTAGTGCCTTCTCCTCTCAGATTGCTTTCCACTTACTATATACATGTTACATTCTATATACAATGTATAATCATGTACACCTGTATATATGTATACATGTGTATGCATATATGTGCGTATACACACATACATAGATGTGCACAATACTATATATATATATGTATGTATATGTATCTGGTTATTTGCTTTTTGTCTCCCTGCATTAGAACGTATGCTTCTTGAGGGAAGGATCTGTTTTTATCTTTCTTTGTATCCTGGGTGCTTAGCCCACTCCTGGCATTTATTGTTGCTTAGCTGTTTGCTGTCATGTCTGATTTTTTTGTGACCCCTTTTTGGGGTTTTCTTGGCAAAGATACGGAATTTCCTCCTCCAGCTTGTTTTACAGATGAGTAAACTGTGGCAAACAGGGCTAAGTAACTTGCCCAGGGACACACAGCTTATCTCAAGTTTGTTTTAAATTATGTTTCTCTAATCAGTAATGATTTAGAACATTTTTTTTCAAATGACTATAAACTGTTTTGATTTCTTCATCAGAAAACTGCCTGTTCATATCCTTTGACCACTTAGAAATTGGGGAATGACTTTTAGTCTTATAGATTTGATAAGGTTCTTTAAATATAATAGATATGATACCTTTATGGGGTAAACTGTCTATAACATTTCCCCTCTTCCCCATTATCCTGCTTTCCTTCTGATCTTTGCTACATTTGTTTTATTTGTACAAAACCTTTTTAATTTAATGTATTGTCCAAAATTATCCATTTTATACCTAACTTTGCTCTCTCTCTCTCTCGATGTTCACCTATCCATAAGTCTGATAAGTAATATGTTCCATCTTCTTTTAATATTTTCGTAAAATCTTCCTTTGTTATAAGAAATGTTGACCTTGAGGCATTTAGGTGGTACAGTGGATAGAGCATAGGCCTTGGAGGGAGGAGGACCTGTGTTTGAATCCGGCCTCAGACACTTGACAATCCCTAGTCGTATGATCCTGGGCAAGTCATTTAACTCTGATTGCCTCAAAAAAAAATATGGCGTACATGGTATTTATATGTGTGTGTTTATATACACACATAGACATACCTATATATGGTATCTATGGTATATATGTATAAACACACACCATATCTACATATATAAATAAATGTGCATGCATGTGCATGTATGTGTTTATATGAGATCACTGCAATCGTTCAGACGTGATACGGTGAAGGCATGAACTGAGATGGACATTTGAGGAGAGGCACAGATCAAGGCAGGTATGGATGTCAGCTATATCATGGAGCTAGAAACAGCACCTCATTGATTATGTGGGTTTAAGCAGAGTGAGGAGTCAGGGATAATGCCTTTAAAAGCTCTCTCAACCAATAAGCATTGATTGAGCACCTGCTGTATGCTTGACCTAGTGCTAAATTCCGGAGGATATGCAGGAAAAGTAGAAGAGGAGCGTGAGACAAGATCTGCTCCCTGCAGGGACTTGGTTTGGGGGACGCGCACGCGTGCACATGCGCATCTTCAGCGCTCTCTATCCATATCTGTCATCTATCTATCTATTTATCTATCTCTCTATCCATCCATCCGTCCATCCGCCCATCCATCCGCCCATCCATCCATCCATCCATCC
>NW_027185764.1:18807354-18812212 GCF_028583685.1 Petaurus breviceps papuanus
CCCATCCGCTCACCCACCCATCCATCCATCCATCCACCCATCCACTCACCCACCCATCCATCCATCCGCCCATCCATCCATCCATCCATCCATCCATCCGCCCATCCATCCATCCGTCCACCCATCCGCTCACCCACCCACCCATCCATCCATCCATCCATCCGCTCACCCACCCATCCATCCGTCCATGCATCCTTCTCTCTCTGTCTCTCTCCCCCCTCGACTCCTCGTTCTCCTAACGCCTCCACTTGATCAATCAGGTGCCGATTACTGTAGTTTCTTCTTCCTGAATCCATATGGGTTTCTCTACTCAAAAGTTCAACAGCTTACTCTTGATGGTTGCAATAGTCTCCTAATGGGTGTCTCCCTGACTGAAGCATCTCCCTATTCAAATCCCTCCACCATAGAGTTGCCAAAATGATTTTCCTAAAGTATAAATCTGACTATATCACCGCCCTACTTGATGAATGTCAGTGGGTCCTGATCGTCTCTGGGATAAAATATAAGCTCTTCTATTTAGCTTTTAAAGATCTTCACAATCTGGCCCCAACCTTTCTTTCCCACAGTATTAGATATTACTCCCTTTCCTATACTCTACAATCCATTCAAAGTGACCTCCTTGGTTTGCAACTAACCATTCCCATCTCTGACTGACCCCTATTGCCTGGAATTCCCTCCCACTTCATCTCTGCTGAAGATGAAACTCTCATTCCTTCTCTGCTCAACTGCCATCTTCTATGTAAAATGAAGCCTTTCCCTGTGCCCTAAGAGGTTATTGCCCATTTTTCATAAAATGTACCTCGTGTTCCTTTTGCACATACTTATTTTTGCTTGTGCTGCCTCTCCCCATAGAATGCAAGCTCCTTGAGGGCCGGTGTTGCTTTTTTTGTTTTTGTATCCCCGGTGCCTGTACTGCACTATGGCAGATGATTAATAAACACTTGTTGATTCCTTGACTAATCTAGAAGACACTCTCACCAACAACAGTTACACAAAGAACTAGGTGAGAACAATGCTGGGGGGTGATTTTGGGTGGAGAGAGACGGAGATAAATATGTTGATTAAAAAAGAAAAGAAAAGAAATCTCTAGCAGGCTCTAAGTTTGCTTGTCTTGGAGTCTGTCATGCTTCACACTTTCCTGTCAATCACATGTGTGTTTTGCCACCATCCTCTCCTAGAGGAGAGTAAGAAACTAACAATAATATAATTTGTTTCCAGTCTGGGTAAGGTATGCAGTTAGATGGAGACTTGAGGTGAAGCTGTCAAACCAAGACAGCAGAAGGGATGGAGGAAAGTAGCATGCTTGTGTATGCACACACACACACACACATGCAGACACATACTTCCATGTTTTAGGTTTGCAATCAAATTTTTTTCCTCTAAACATCAGCCAGTCAGTAAGCATTTATTAAGTACTTTTTTTTAATAATAAGGGTCTATTAAGTGCACATTAAGGCAGAGTAATAAAGCCTGGGAATATAAAGAAAGGCCCAAAACAGTCCTGATTTCAAGGAATTCACAGTCTAATGACAGGGTGGGAGGCAAGAGACAGCACACAAACAATGGAGGGGGATGGGCAAATTTCCATCTCTGGAAGCTGATTAGATTGAGTGCTAATTTACAGCTTTGCATTCACATAGGCCTTACTGTGCTTTGCCCCTCATTTTCTATTTTTTCTAACGGTTCAGTGAATCTTTGCTTTCAGATAGTATCTACACTTGGCCAGAGAGAAGCCTTAGTGAGGCCATAGAGTGTATTTGAAAAGAGGCTTGACTTGAGTCTTGTTGACTTTTAAGAGGGATATAATGGGGAACTTGGCCCCTGATGATGTCTGGGATACCACTGTGCTTTCATTCATTCATGCATTCTTCGACGTGGGCTGTATGGGGGTGTTCTAGGATGACCAGCACCTTTGGTGTGAGGGCTTGCTGAGCCCTTTTCAAGGCTTCTCATCCACCTTTGCTGTCTACCTTTCACCTAACTTTCCTCTGGAGCTCTAAGAAGATGTAGCATATGAAGTTGCCACCCCCGGTAGATGGGTTAAACCAGGGCAAGTATAATGGACAGTCCTCATACCGGGAGGTAACTTGGGGCATATCTACCCCAAGCACCTGAAGACTTCCTCCAGTGGAATGGGTGGAGGAGAATAATTTGTTCCAACAGCCATGAACATGACCAAAGCAGGCTCTGCAGAGGACTTAGAACTTGGTCTGACATGGAAGATGCCAAGGTCACCCAATGAATGCCAGTTGTCTCTGCTTTTGTCTTGCCATTTTGAAGAGTGGAAGAGAGAGTGAGGCTTATGACTTTGTACAACTCTGACTCCCTTAAATCCAATTCACCCATGAGTCAATACATAACCTTGTGATGTCTTCAGAAATGAAGGACAGAGCAACAGCAATCTATCATATACAAAGAATTGTGCTCAGCACTGGAGATGCAATGGAAAAAAATGGGAATCAGATTGCTCCTGTCCTTGAGGAAGTTATATTTGACTTGGCAATAACAACATATAGATGATAAATTCATATAAGAATATATGCAAAATATATAAAATAAATGCACAATATTTTTGGTTGGGGGTTGATGGGAAAGAATATTAACATTTGGGGGAAATTAAAAAAATTTAAATAGAGGGTAACACCTGCACTGAGTCATGAAGGCAGCTGAGGATCTTGAGAAACAGAGGTAAGGAAAGAGAGCATTAAAAGCATGTATGAAGGCAGAGAAGGCTATACATAGAATAATGCATCCTGGGAACAGGAAGGAGTCTAGTTTGGCTACAATGCAATGTGGGTGAAGGGGAATTATATGATATCAGTCTTGAAAGAGAGATTGGGGTCATAATGTGATGGACTCATTATACCTGTCTTGAAGAAAGGACAAATGGTGATTGGAATAGTAAGGAAAGACATGAGTGAAAAAAAGGAAGTTATGAAAGAACAGGAAGAAAAGTAAAAAAGGAGAAAAACGTTCAAATACTTTAAAGAGAATCTCCTCCATAAGTAATGAGAACAGAATTCAACAACAGGGAGATGTTAGCAAGCATCCCTTCCAATGTAAACTCTCCTTTAAGGTAGAATTTCAAGAAAGACACAGAAATGAAAGATGGTTTATTCTGGTCTTTGATAACAGTGATCAGACTAAAGTGAGTCCAAGTCAAATTTCATTACAACAGTCACTATAAGGGACAAAGATTGCCAAATTCTAGCTGATATCCCACTCATGTGAAGCCATCAGAGAAATTTTTAGGATGGAAAGCAACATGCAGAGATCACCACTCTGGGCCTTAGTTTCTTCATCAGTAAAATGAGAGAATTGGGCTAGGGGATCATTCTTTCTACACTTCAAGAATGGTAATTTGGTGGAAGAAGGAAGATCAAGAGGGAAGGACTTAGATTGCAACGAATTCCTTAGCAGGTGAAATTAACTAGCCCTTCCCTCCATTTTGTGCCTAAAGGCCCAGGAATTCTAGCATAGCTGAAGAATGGAGAAAGCCCTTTCCAACAGATCTCCTCAAATGTAGGATTTAACCAGTTTCAGTGTCAGAGAATGGAATGGTTTTGGTAGGAGGTGTTTCTTCAGCATAAGCCTGACAAGAAGTGAAGGTGAGCCGGGAGAGCATTCCAGGTACAGAAAACTGCCAATGCAAAAGTATGGAGTCCAGAGATGGGATGTTGTATACTTGGAATGGCAAGGGAACCAGTATATCTAGAAGGAAGAGTACATTGGTAGAGGGTTTTGTCATCTGAGAATTCCCTATACAAATATAATCACAAGTCAATCCTCCATCCCTTTGTATATACCTAAGTCATTGTTTGTTAATCAGATGACCTCCTTTGAGATTGTCTTGGTAAAGATACCTGGAGTGGTTTACCATTTCCTTCTCCAGTTCATTTTACAAATGAGAAAACTGAGGCAAACCGGTTAAATGATTTACCTAGGGTCACACAGCTAGTAAGTGTCCGAGGCCAGATTCGAATTCAGGGAGATGAGTCTTCCTGACCCCAGACCTGGCATCCTATCCTCTGTGCCACCTAGCCACTCCTATACCTACGTAATTTGGGGCTAGAGAAAGAGGATTTGCAAAAGACTCCTTTTTTGGTGTAGAGAATGATTTCTCAATGTTCTTTGCCTGGTTAAAGGGCAGAGTTGGGGAGGGCTTGGAGTAATCCTCTCCACTAATGAAGTATGTCTCATGCAAATGCTCAGATTTTACCAGTGTGTGACCCTGTTGTCTCCCTCAATAGAATATAAGTACCTAGGGCAGGAACAGTTTTCTGTTTTGTATTTGTGTCACCAACACCTAGCACATTTTTTGGCACCTTGTAGGATCTTAATAAATACTCAATGGATCAATCAATTGATTGATACCCTCTCCCTAACCATTACCTTCCAGGCAAAGCTAGAGCTTAACACACCTATTCCCATTAGTTTCCATCAGGTTGGCCTTTTTGTGACTCTCTTTTAAGGCCATCTCTGATGTTCATTTTAGCCTCAATATGTCACGACTCTAGGATTTTGTGGGTGTGAGGACTCCTTCCACTGAAGCAGATGGCAATGCCTCTATCACTCAGCAGATGGTTTTTGAGAATTGCTGCAGCAGAACGAATTTATCAGTTCGTGGCCAACCTGTTGATGAGCCACTAACTTAGTGAAACTGGTCCTTAGGTAGCAGAAGCATCGTCACTCACCTGCAGTTTGCTGGGACCTGCCAAAGCCTGTGTTGTGCTGATGGAGTTGATGAGAACTCAGGTTGTCCGTGGGGCTGAATAAGACCAAGAACAGGAAGATTTCTCCTGCCTACAAAAAGAGTGTGTGTGTGTGTGTGTGTGTGTGTGTGTGTGTGTGTGTGTGT
>NW_027185764.1:18812222-18812379 GCF_028583685.1 Petaurus breviceps papuanus
GTGTGTGTGTGTGTGTGTGTGTGTGTGTGTGTGTGTGTGTGTGTAAAATTAAAAAGAGGGGAGGAGAAATTAAGACAGAGGAGGAAGGGAGAGGTGACAGATACAGAGACATGGATAAGGAGATAGATACATAGAGAGACACAGACAGACTCAGAAA
>NW_027185764.1:18812479-18917980 GCF_028583685.1 Petaurus breviceps papuanus
GAGAGAGAGAGAGAGAGAGAGAGAGAGAGAGGGAGAAGTAAGAGAGAAGTAAAAAGAGGGAAAGGAGAAGAAAAAAATACGTTTGTTTGGGAGCAGGAAACTGCAAAACAACCACTGAATCATGATCAGAGCAGTTCTTTCCTATGTGCTCTATGGGTTTTGGACAGACTCATTTTAAGTACTGGTTGCTAGTCATCTTTACCATATGCCTGACCCACAGTAAGTGTTATGAATGCTTATTCCCTTCCCTTCATTACATATATGATAGTGATGACTGAGTTGTCTTAAGACAGGTAATATTCACTGAGAAGTTAGTACCTAGTAGCTATTTTAAATTGTAAATTGACTGAACAAGTTTCATCAAATATTTTTGAAGGACAGAAATGAAGAGGGAAGTAGCTAGGGGGGGCCAATAAAAGGTAGAGGAGGGGAATAGGAGGGCCATCTGGCCTTTGTCTGGTCAAAGGAGGCCTCATATGTTTCAAGTAAGGAACTATGATAACTATTGAACTATGGAACAAGATAGAGGATCATAGATTCTGAGCTAGGAGAGATCTGATAGATTGCCTAGTCCAGCTTCCTTATTTCTGACCACGCTTTATATACTGCCCATGTCTAATTGTGACAATTCAATTCTATGCCAGGATAGAAAAAAAAGATGAAAAAAATGACACTGTTTCTGCCCTCAAGGGGCTTGCAGTCTCACACCTGGGAAAATGTAATTTTGTTGCCTCAACTAGCACTTGCACAGAAAAAGGTTAGAGAGGCAATTGTTAAATTTTTAATAAATCAAATTATATTTTACTTTTTTGATTTCCTTTTTAATATAAAAATCATGTTATTTTTTAACAAATGTGATTTTAAAAAATGAAGATGTCAAGTAAAAATTAGACATCCTAATTGAGATCCATAATCAACAGCATTTGGTCTGATTATCTATGCAAGAAAAACCAGGTTGATAAAGAATGCCTCTTGTATATTGATATATAGTTGGGTAGACAACTAAGAGAGCTTTAAAATAGAATGGAAATGATTTATTTATGTTATTTATACACGTGCATATAATGCCATGTGTCACAACTATCTATACATACATACACACACATACATACATACATACATACATACAAACACATACCACATGTTTCTTTTGGTCCTTTCCCTTTTCCTTCCATCCTTATTTGTCTTTCTTTTTTGAATAAAGGTTGAAGGGAGAGAAAAATAGAATTAATTGAATAATTAAATCAATTATTAAATATACTTTATATTTTATATAGAATTAAATGTTATATATTATATTACATATAAGATATTATATTTATATATAATTATAAAGATAATTATATATAAATATAATTAAATATAAATAAATTATTAAAATAAATGAATAATTGAAACAAATTAACATTTTAAAGAAACTTGGGGTAGAAAAGGCAGGTAATCCAACCCCCTCAATTTACAGATGAGGAAACTGAGAACCAAAGAGGTTAATAATGATTGGCATTCCAGGGCAGCTAGGTGGCACCATGGATAGAATACTGGGCCTAGAGTCAGAAAGACCTGAGTTCAAATCTGGCCTCAGACACTAGTTGTGTGACCCTAGGCAAGGCACTTAACCCTGTTTGTATTAGTTTCCCCATCTGTAAAATGAACTGGAGAAGGAAATGCCAAACTATGCCAGTATCTTTGCCAAGAAAATTCAAATGGAATCACAAAGAGTTGGATATAACTAAAAAAATGACTGAACCGAGTACTTTAAAATTTGCAAGGTGTTTTACATACATTATGTCATGTATGTGAAATGACAACTCTGTGATATAGGTACTATAGGCATCATTGTCTCCATTTTACAGATAAGAAAACTGAAGAGCAGAGAATTTAAGTGACTGGCCCATGGTCACACAGCTGATCTGTCTTAAGTCAGGATTGGAACCTAGATCTTCTTAACTTCAGCTTCCACACATCTGCTATTCCCTGTTGCCTCTGTAATGAATAGACTTGCTAGCTAGTAGTAGAGTTGGGATTCAAAGCCAGATCTCATGATTTAAAGTCCAACCTTCTTCCCATCCACCATATTGCTAAAGAATCACCAGTCCTTCATGAGAAGAAATATGCAGCCAGACAGACTCCAACCCTAAACTATGGATTAAGTGTCTCACAGTGTTGTACGTAGTAGGTCACTGATTGGACTGACAATGCTTTTTTCGGCTTCCCCATTCATTTCTGGAGCTGTGATTCTTTAGAGGAAACCAGGGAATTTTAATTCTAAAAAACTTATTTTAACCCTCCTCCTCTCCCTTCCTTCACATTACTTTTCAAGTGGCCACATTTCATGACATCAGGTAAAACCTGGCAGAGAAGGTCAGGGAGCTGACAGAAGAGGCTGGCTCTCTGTGGAGACAGCACATGACAGTCGGGGGTAGTTCCTCTATTCATCTTCAGTGAAAATAATTCATTTGAGGGTAAATGGGAATGGGACAAATTCTCTTTCAAATTCAAATTTAGTTACCCACAGTAACTAAAGCCTAGACTAAACTGGGAAGGGGGTGGAGAGTGAGGAGAGAGTAAGAGTAGGAGGTTTAAAGCAGTTAACACCCTTTTGTTGAATGCTGGGCAGAGCAAGATTTCCTTTCCTTCTACCATTTATATATGAGGACTGACCCTTCACCTGCACAGGGGGAAAAGCAGAGGCTCTTGAGGGAGGGCCAATGCTTATAAGGACCCAAGGATTATGACAGAATGGAAAATGTCTTATTATGGACAGTGATTAGAGGCAGCCAAGGAACCCCCTTTAGTTTCCAGGATTTCACTTTCTAATGAAATCTTGCAGCTGGAGTGCAGGGGGGAACCAAACCTGTAAGAAACTTTCCCAGACTTGCCCCATTCAGGGGTCTCTGGGGCAATGATTTTTACCATGGCCAGTCAGAGCCCAGCCTCTTTGATTGGTGAAGAAATCCAGGTATGACTCAGATCTGAAGTATGGATATTATTGAGATATAACTGGATTTCCTAGAACTTTGCACCCTTCCTCCAGGCTTACACTTTAGGCATGAGGGCAAAGGTGAGGAGACCCGTTAGGTTAGAATGCAGAATGTGTGATGGGGAATAGGGATACAAGTTGGACCTTGGTATAGGAAACTCCAGGAAATTTTAAAGTTCTCTAGAAATACTAGCTATTATCATTATAATCAGAGTACCAATAGCTAAGTTTTAAGGACAGTTAGGTGGTGCCATGGATAGAATGCTGAGCTTGGAATCAGGAAAACTCATCTTCATGAGTTCAGATCTGGCCTCAGATGCTTACTAGCCATGTGACCCTGGGCAAGTCACTTCACCCTATTTGCCTCAGTTCCTCATCTGTGAAATGAGCCAGAGAAGGAAATGGTGAATTACTCCAGTATCATTGCCAAGAAAACAAAACAAAAACAAAGTCAGACATGACTGAAATGACTAAATAGCAGTGAGCTGAGTTAAAGTTTAGGGGGAAAAACCCACCCAACTTTATGATTCTTAGCACCCTCTATTCCTTTTCTATTACTCTGCCATTCTCCTTACTAAAGTGGAAATGGTCACATAGGATGAAAAGTTATTTTGTGGCTTGTTTTGTTTTGTTTCATGGATTGCTATGACTAAAGAATTCATAACCAAGTGACTAGAATACTGTTTATGAGTCTCACAATTCTTAACTAGGCTAGTTCTTAGAAATCAGACTCAGTATGTTGCTAGGACTATACTCAACTTTCTTTCAAATATGGTGGCACCTACCCAAGTTGGCGTAATTATATCTACCAGCACACTGCAATGAGGTATTGGAGTAGGAATTTGTGGCAGTCTCCCCTATAAAAAGAAATAAAATGATAACATCATGATAATAATCTTGACACTGTCATTTCCCTACATTATTATATTCTGTCTCTTCCTTTTCACCATTAAATTCTATGGTAGCTGCCTCCACTTCCTTACTACCCATTTATTCGTCATCTCCCTGTCATCTGGTCTCCATCCTCACCACTCTATTAAAAACTTCCTTTCCAATGTGATTGATGACTTCTCAATGGTCCAATCGAATGGCTTTTCCTTTGATCCTTTCCCTCATTGGCCTTTCTACAGTCCTTAAATCTGCTGACTAATTTTACTGTCTTGATACTCTCTTCTTGGCTTCCATGACATTGCTTTCTCCTGATGCTCTTCCCGCCTATTTGACTAGCACTTTTTGGTATCCGTCATTGATTTCTTTCTCCTCTTCCTGTATCTCCCCTTCCAAGACTCTGCACTTGGTCTGCTTGTCTTTTCTCTGTATATTTCTTTTTTTTAATTAAATTTTATGTTTATTTTTAGTTCATAACATTCATTTCCACAAGATTTTGAGTTACAAATTTTCTCCCTGTATTTCCCTTACCCACCACCCCAGAACAACAATCCCATTGAATACCCCCTCCCCCAATCTCTTCTCTCCTATATCCTCCCCCATTCCCAATCCATCTTTCCAGTAGGGCAAGATGGATCTCCATACCCCAGTTCCTGCATAACTTATTTCCCACTGCATGTAAAAAACAATAATAATATTAAAAAATTTTAATTTTAAAACTTTGAATTCCAGATTCTTTCCCTTCTTCCCTCATCTCCCACCTTTACTGGGAAGATAAGCAATTCAGTATAGGTTGTACATGTGTAGTAACACAAAACATTTCCATAGTGGATATATTGTGAAAGACTGACTATATTTCCCTCCATCCTATCCCACCCCCCATGTGTTCTATTTTCTACTTTCACCCTGTCCCTTTTCAAAAGTATGTGCTTCTAACTTATCCGCCCTCCCAAATGTGCCCTCCCTTCTATCATCCCCGCCTCTTGTCCCCTTCCCCCTACTTTCCTGTAGGGTAAGATATCCAATTTAGTGTGTAAGTTATTCCCTCCTTAAGCCAAATTCAACGACAGTAAGGTTGACCCATTCCATTTTGCCTTCCTGCTCTTCCCCTCCATTGTAACAGTTTTACCTTGCCTCTTTTATATGAGTTAATTTACCCTATTCTATCTCTCCCTATCTCATCTCATTATATTCCTCTCTCACCTCTTAATTTTATTTTTAAAATATCATCCCTTTCTGTTCAATTGATCCTGTGCCCTCCGTTTATATATAACTATACACTTATATACACACATTCACATGTGTATTCATATGCACATATACCCTCATATATATATATGTATGTATGTATGTATACATACGGTCTATTCAACTCTGTATTTTTCATCAAGAATGCTTGAAAGTCCTCTATTTCCTTGAATGACCACATTTTCCCCTGATATATTATACTGTTTTGCTGGGTAGGTGATTCTTGGTTTTAATCCTAGCTCCTTTGACTTCTGGAATTTCATATTACAAGCCCTTCGATCCCTTAATGTAGAAGTGACTAGATCTTGTGTTATCCTGATTGTGTTTCCACAATATTCAAATTGTTTCTTCTTGGCTACTTGTAATATTTTTTCCTTGATCTGGGAACTCTGGAACCTGGGTATAATATTTCTAGGAGTTTTCTTTTTGGGATCTTTTTCAAGAGGTGATGGTTGAATTCTTTTAATTTCTATTTTGCCCTCTGGTTCTAAAACATCACGGCAATTTTCCTCGAGAATTTCTTGAAGGATGATTTCTAGGTTCTTTTTTTGATCATGGCTTTCAGGTAGTCCAATAATTTTTAAATTATCTCTCCTGGATCTATTTTCCAGGTCAGTGATTTTTCTAGTGAGATATTTCACATTGCCTTCTATTTTTTCATTTATTTGGATCTGTTTTATAGTATCTTGATTTCTCATAAAGTCATTAGCTTCCATTTGCTCCAATCTAATTCTGAAGGAATGATTCTCCTCAGTGAGCTTTTGAGATTCTTTTTCCATCTGGCAAATTTGACTTTTTAAGGCATTCTTCTCCTCATTGCCTTTTTGAGCCTCTTTTGCCATCTGGGTTAGTCTATCTTTTAAGGTGTTATTTTCTTCAGTCAGGTTGTTTACTCTCATTTCATAATTTTCTTGCATCATTCTCATTTCTCTTCCCAATTTTTCTTCCACTTCTCTTACTTGGTTTTCAAAATCCTACTTGAGCTCCTCTATGGCCTGTAAACAGTTCATATTTTTCTTGGAAGCTTTTGGTGCAGGAGTTCTGATTTCAGTGTCTTCCTCCTGTTCCATGCTTTGATCCTGTTTGTCCCCCAAAAAGGAATCTAAGGTTTGACTGCTGTGCTTGCTTTGCTTCCTTTGCTTGCTCATGTTGCCACTCAATTACTTGACTTTTTGAGTTTTTTGCCTCAGTAGAACTCTGCATCCAGAGAGGACAGCTTTGTCCCAAATCATTGGGGTTTTTTCAGCAGTCAGAACTATTAGTTGGGTGCCCTCTCAGAAGCCTTCATATGCTCTGGCACACTGTCACACACCCCAGAACCTCCACCCAAGACAGCAATTCAGAGCCAAGCAGGTTATAGCAAGAGTGATTAACCCTCAGAGTGGTCACTTGGTCCCCCTAAAATCTGTAGGCCTGAAACTCCGAAGCAGCCACATGGCAGTGGCTGCACGGCTGCAGTGTGCAGTGCCTCTACTCCTTCTCTCCTTGCCCCAGGGGGCAGAGGCCAGATAGCACTCTTGGTCTCCCTGTTCCTGCAAAATCCACACTGACCTTTTACTTTGCTTTTGGCACCTATGGGTTGATAATTCTGGAAATTGCCACAGCTGCTGGTGATCCACTCTCCTGAAGTCAGCTCCAATTGCTGCTAGTCGGGGCTGCCCTGAGGCTAAAACCAGGGCCTCACACAGGGCTGGATTGGGCTCCCAGTAGGCTGCTGACCTGCTGGGCAGCCTTCAGTGGGAGATTTGTTTCTCTCTGTCACTTTGTGGGTTCTGTAGCTCTAAAATTTGTTTAGAGTCATGTTTTATAGGTATTTGAGTTGTTTTTGGGGGGAGCTCACAGAGTTTTCCTGCTTCTATTCTGCCATCTTGGCTCCTTCCCCCTTCTCAGTATATTTCACAATCATCTACTCCCACAGCTTCAAGTATCACCTCTATGAAGATGATTCCCAAATGCATAGCTTCAGTCCTCGTCAAGCCTTTGGGCAATTATCTTACATTTACAACTACTTCCTGAACAACTACACTTGGACATCCTGCCAACAATTCAAATTCAATGTGTCAAAAATGGGATTCATCATCTTACCTGTCCCCCCACCTGACATTTCTCCCATCCTCATCACTGCTTTTAATAGCACTGCCATCTTCTAAGTCACACAAGCTTGAAACCTAATAGTCAGTTTTGCCTCTTCTTTTTTTTCATCACTTCTGTTATTAGCTCTGCCAGCTCCCAAGTGACACAAGCTTGAAACCTCACAGTCCGCTTTGTCTGTTTCTTCTTTATTTCCTTTATTTTCCCCCCATCACTTCTGTTATTAGCACTGACATCTTTTAGGTCATCTGGGCTTGCAACTTCATTGTGGGTTTTGTTTCCTCCCTTTTTTTTTTAACCCCTCAAGCCAATCTATTGCCAAATTTTGTTGATTTAATCTTAACAATCTTTCTCACACAAACATTCACAATCCTAGTTTAGGAACTCATTATTTCTTGCCTTGTCTAATGAAGATCAGCAAGATTATGCCTACTCTGTAAAGCACTCTTCTTCAGTTTTTAAAATGCTATATAGAAGTCATTGTCATTATTATATTATATTGGCAATCTATGTGATTTCCCCACCTCTGGTCTCTCCTTTTGCCAGTTAATCTTTTGCATAGATCATCTGCTTGTTGCACCAGGTTAGTCCTCTTTAAAATATTCAATGGTTCCCTGTTACTTACTTTTTTTTTTGGAAAGAGAAAGGCAGGGCAATTGGGGTTAAGTGACTTGCCTGAGATCACACAGTTAGTAAATGTGATCAAGTTTCTGAGGCTGGATTTGAACTTAGGTCCTCCTGACTCCAGGGCCAGTGCTCTACTCACCAGGCCACCTAGCTGTCCCTTCCCTATTGCTTCTAAGAAAATATATAAAACTCTTAGTCTGGCATTTAAAAGCCTCCCTAATCTGTCTTCTAGCTATTTGCTTAACATTCTTTATATTTACCACATTTTAGCTAACATGGACTTTGGGTCATTTTCTTATCTTGTTCTTCTCTTTCCCGCTTCTGTGTTAGGTTATTGACTATATCTGCAATGCATTCTCTCCTCCTCTTTACCTGTTGTAATATTTCTCTTTCCTCAAGGCTTAGCTCAGGTGCAGAGGCAGTTAGGAGGCACAGGGGATAGAGTTCTGGCCCTAGAGTCAGGAAGATATGAGTTCAAATCTGGCCTCAGATATTTACTAGCTGTGTGACCCTGGGCAAAATACTTTTACCCATGTCTGCTTCCATTTCCTCAATTGTAAAATGAGCATAAAAATAGTACCTCCCTCCCAGGATTATTGTGAGGCTCAAATGAGATAATATTTATAAAGCACTTAGCATAGCACCTGGAACACATAAGTAGGTGTTTAATACATACTTACTTCTTTATTGTGATTTCCTTCCTCGAGATGGTGATTCCCTAGATCATCTCTCAGGGTGTCCCAAATTCTCAAGACAAAACTACTTAGAATTTATTTATTTATTTATTCAATTAGAAATGTGGCATAGAGTCCCCCTTCCCCAGCCCTTTCTGTGCTTGGGTGAGGAATTTCAGTGGAAGACACAGAAACCAACATCAAATCAACATAATTTCACATTTGTGTGGTGTTTTCATTTTAGCTTTTCAAAGTACTTATTTTGAAAGATTTTTTTCTGATTTTTTTTTTACTTTCAGCTATATTGATAGCTTTGTTTTTATACTACAAACATTTATAGATTGCCTCTACTCTGTGAGAAGTTTCTTATAATAAAGCAGAACAGTCCAGTAAGATTAATAGAGTGACCTCATCTGAAAGGGCCCACAATATTCTACATCTATAGTGTCTTCCCCCACCTCTGTTAAAAAAAAGTCCTATTCCCTACCCCATTGGGAAAAAAAAGAAAAAGTTGATTTCTTTTTTTTTTTTTTTTAAAGCAATTGGGGTTAAGTAATTTGCTCAAGGTTACATGGCCAATTATTTCTGGGTGTGGTGCTGAGTATCTGAGCCTGGATTTGATGCTCAGGTCATCCCGACACTGGAGCCAGTGCTCTTACTTGCTGAGCCACCTGGCCACCACAAAAAGTCTATTTCTTATAATAAATATGTATAATTAAGCAAAACAGATGATCCCAGTGGTAATATATGTGTGCATAACTGTATCTATGTATCTATCTCCATAGATACATATATTTATATTTATATATATCATTCTGCACCTGAAATTGAACACTTGTTTGTAATAGATAACATGCTTTTAGCACTGATCCTCTGGAACCATGAATGATCAATGTATTAATCTTTGTTCTGACAGCTTAAATGCATTGGCCCATCCAGTCCCCATAACTGTGCTGTGAAGCAGGCATTGCCCTTTTTTTGCTTTTTGGAGAGGGAAAGTGACTTGCCCAAGGTCACATGGCTAGTAAGTGTTAAGTGTCTGAGGCTGGATTTGAACTCAGGTCTTCCTGACTCCAGGGCCGGTGCTCTATTCACTGAGCCACCTAGCTGCCCCTGTATTGCCCTCTTTTGGAGGAAGGGAATTCAAGATCATAGTCAGTAAAGTGCTGGAATGAAGGGGATTTGAGTTCAAATTTTGCCTCTGACAGTGGCTACCTATGGGATTGTCAGCATGCTCTCTAGTCTTCTTTGAGCCTCAATTTCCTCATCTATAAAATAAAACATGTAGTACCTAACTTATCAGCAGGGTTTTTGTAAGTATCCAATAAGAGAAGGTTTAAAAAAAATAACTTTAAATTGCTATCTAGGCTATGTGTCCCAAAAAGTCTAAGTGCAGGCTTAAGCTTAGAATGTCATTTTAAATGAAAACTTTCATCTTAAAACTAGACTGACTTTTGGGACACTCTGCATCAATGTCAATTACTTACTGTACTGCTAGTTTGTGTACTCTCTCATTCTACTCATCTTTTTTTTTTCTTTTCTGCTGGAGTTCATATAGAAACAATTCTGGGACAAGTCACTATCTTATCGTTATTCTTTTATATTTAATGTTCTGAGTGCTATTGCCCAGGTGGCCTGTTTTCGTTGTAATTGAATGAAACTATTGGAATAGAAACTCATCCTCTATGGGCTTACTGCAGGCATCTTTGGTACAGTTCCAGTAGTTGCAAGGATGACAGGAATGATAGTGTCTACCTTGTCATCACCCTCCTATCGCTGGAATGTTGGATAGAAGGCTGACCTTGGGATCAGGAAGATCTGGGTTCAAATTGTGACTCTGACACATATTAACTGTGTGATCTTGGACAAATTGTGACTTCCTATTGCCCCAAGAAACTTTTAAAACTGTTAGGGGCAGCTAGGTGGTACAGTGAATAGAGCACCTGCCCTGAACTCAGGAGCACCCAAGTTCAAATCTGGTGGGCTCAAATGCTTGACATTTAACTAGCTGTTAATGACCTTGGACAAGTCACTCAGTCCTAATTGCCTTGCCTTCCTCCCCTCAAAAACAAAACCTGTTACTTAATGATCTACATTCAAGAAGAGAGTTTCAATCTTGGGAGTTTCCCATCATAATGAAATAATAGATTCGGACCTAAAAAAGAAATAATTCTTTTTTTTCTTAAGGTCACACAGTCAGTTAATGGCTGAACGAAGATGAGTACCCAGTTCTGACTCCTGGTTCATTCTTTTTCCCATGTTACCTACTGTGGGTAACAAAACTCCAGTTAGGTTTGGATACTGCACACTTTGGGAATGCTGAGCTAGAGTTTGCAGGCTGGGATAGAACCTTCCTTGCCTTTTGGGTCCCTGCCCCAGTGAGGACCTGGAGGAAGGAAGATGAGGTGTGGGCATTTCCGACCAAGCCGAGTCCAGCTCTAGCCAGGATCCGGCCTCCTCCTTCAGTGCTCTTGCTCAGTGACCCAGAGAAGGGGGAACTACCACTGTGGCCAAAAAATGCACTGCCTTGCAGAGTCATCCAAGTCCCCCCTAGGAAGCCTGAGGCCATCCATCTCAAACAGGCCCATTTAAAAAAGTATATATCTTTCCAAGAGCTGAAGTCAGACTGAAGCTCCAGAGTTTCCTGTCTCCCCTCCCTGGTTCTTTTATTAAAGAAAACTGGCTCTGATTGTGTGGGTCCACTCCAACTGTACCCTGCAAACAGCAAAGCGGAATTACAGGCCCCTGCCAACGATCACACCAGCTTCTTACTGAGCTCCCGTAGTAACCTGGAATGACCCTCCCCCCTCAACAAACTCTCTCTCACTGGCAGCACCGCCCTCACCACCTACATACACACACACACACACACACACACACACACACACACACACACACACCCCTAAATCCTGGAGACTTATTCATGTTTATACTGTTCCATGCATTCTTCCGTGATCTGGAAGCTGTCTTGCACATATCCCTCCTGTCGGCAGCCAACACCTCTCCAGATAGTTCCTCCATGCTATTTTTCATCCTCTGAAAAGACACTGGCAGACAAATGCCTGGTTCTACTCTGACATTCCCAAGTTTTTCACCCTAGTGCCCCTTTCCAGAGGTTGTTCCGCTTTTTCCCTGGGCCTTACCTTTCTCCCTAATTAAGTCATGGACTGTTTCGTCAGTTCTCTCATTAGTGCCAGAAGAAAAAACAAACAGATGTACAAACTAAAACCCTTTTCTTGACACTGATTCCTGCTCTCCCCGAACCCCTAACCTCCAAATGATTTTGCAGATCTTCTCAATCTGTCCTTTAGCATCTCTCACTCTTCAACTCAAATGTCAGACTCAAAGAATGGAACATTTGGACCCTGAACCATCCTTAGAGCTAGGTAAAGTAAAGGGCCACATAATGATATGATTTAATTTCTGGAACATCCAGGCCTTCCTGCCTTTCAAATGCCCATATCTACCAATCTTAGACACTTGACATTCTACAATCAATGCCTCATTCCTTTGATTTCAAACAAGGATTTTTTCCTTTAGTTATTGTTTTGGTCTTGGGTGGGGGGGGATTTGAATTTAAGTTTCAAATTTATTCACACTGAAGTATAGATGACTACGGACCCCAAAATACTTCAAAATAGTCATTATTTCATTAGCATAGTTTTGCCTTCCATCAGCTCACATTCCAAGTCTTAGTAGGAGGGCTAAATGGCAAATAGTAGCCAGTTTTGATACCTTGGAGTAGAGAAAGTAGGAAGACCCTGCACTCTTTTGCTCACTCTTTGGTATACTCTTCTACCTTCTATGGTCTAGAGAAGGGAAACTGGGGATACAACCCAGGCAAAATTGTGAAGTTGATTTTTTTTTTAAAGCAATCGGGGTTAAGTAACTTGCTCAAGGTTACACGGCCAGTTATTTCTGGGTGTGGTGCTGAGTATCTGAGTCCGGATTTGATCCAGGTCATCCCGACACTGGAGCCGGTGCTCTTACTCGCTGAGCCACCTGGCCGCCCCAGTTGATTGTTTTTAATATATAGAAAGACATTAAATTATAAGATGCAGCAGCCTGATTCAGCAGTTATCTAAATGATCAACAATGCTACTTTCTCTCTTCTTCAATACTCCTATTAGAAAGTCCATCAGAACAAAGCAATCTGCATTGTGAATGTACATGGATTATCAGGAACATCTACTCCGACTCCAAAGTTGGTGCTTCTTTTAGCTTTAGGCAGAGGTAACCATTTATACTTTTTTCTTTCATGAAAAAAAATGTGAGAAAGGAATAGTGAAAAAAGGAATTGCTGAGAACTCAGTGGGGGAGTACTTAGAAAGCAAGCTTGTACTTAGCTTTTTCTTTCACTACGTATTTAAAAGGACAATTTGTCAAATAGTTGGACTTTAAACCAGCTTTTCCTCAAAAAGTCTTTAAAAGTGGGTTCATTTCAGACTATCAAAGACAAAGCTAAGTAGAAGCCCTGGATAGCTTCTGACTCTCTGAGAAGATTTAGGGTAAATTGTCTATTTAGGCTTGGAAAATCAGTTAGATTAAATAGTTATTAATAATATTTGATACTTAGTGGGAAAAATTACTTAATAGTACCTAGGTATTTATATTTCTTTTATATTTTTTACCTTTTTTTTTTTTTTAGCTTTTTGGAAGGGGGAAGACTGGGCAGTTGGGGTTAAATGACTTGCCCAAGGTCACACAGCTAGTTAAGTTTTAAGTGTCTCAGGCTGGATTTGAGCTCAGTTCCTCCTGACTCCAGGGCTGGTGCTCTATTCACTGTGCCATCTAGCCACCCCAGTATTTATATTTCTTCTTTTTTTTTTGCCTTTTGGAGAGAAATTGGGCTTAAATAACTTGCCCAAGGTTACACGGCTAGTGTTTTTTTTTTTTTTTTTGTGTGTGTGTGGGTGTTAAGTGTCTCAGGCTGGAACTGAACTCGGGTCCACCCGACTCCAGGGCCAGCGCTTTACTCACTGTGCCACCTAGCTGCCCCAGTATTTATATTTCTTTAAATCTTACTCTATTGTATATAATTTATTTGAAAAGCTTGAAAATATAGTTAACTAATCACTTATTACTTTTAAGCTTTGTTTTAATTAGATTTTAATGAAAAGCATAATTAACTGTTCTCCTTCCTATTTATCCACAGCTAAAGTAAGCCAAGTTGGGTGATTCATACAACCATAACCATAGAATTGTTTTATCAATGGGAGCTACCCAGATTATAGACATTCTGCCTGAGGGGAAATAGTCTCTGAAAAATTAGTCTTTTGCAAACCTATAAAGTGATGACTCTTTTAACCAGTATAATAACTATTACAAGTAGAAGTAAGTGTGTCCTTCAAGTCTCAATTTAACCAATTGCAAAATGAGTGAGATTAACTGTCACAGGTGGAAGGATCTTAGAAATCATCTAGTCCTTGATTCTCTTGTAAACTTTTCTCTTCTCCCCCTCTCCTTGAGGTACTTCTCAAAAACCCAATTTCTTTCCAGTTTTCGTCTAAAGAAAGATTTCTTCCTCAATCTGCAGACCCTCAAACTCCTTGGGACAGAAATGATTAAGTTGGAATGTTTCCTCATTTGCAGTTCTGGCTTTTCTTGAGATGAAGCTGGGGTTTCTCCTTGGAGCAGATTTAGTCTTTGGGAACTCAGTAGCAGGGAGAGACTGAATATAAAAGGTCCTGACTTGGTGAGGCACCAGAAATATTCGTTCATTCATTGGTGTTGTCAAGGGCTGGTTTATAGAGACACAGGAAGTTAAGATGAAGGCTCAGGGGCAAGGGACAGTGACCTAGAGCCAGGCAGAAGTTTTAGCTACTAGCAGAATGAAAGAATCTGGGTCAGATAATTGGCCACCCTTGATAATTTTCACAGACAAAAATGCTTTATGCCTGGCGGCATAACAGTGACCCTGCTCTCCTGCTTCCCTAAATGAGCGAACTTCTGCTGGACAGCTACCTATTGCTACCAGCCTTTCCTTCAGGCTTTCTCTAAGGGGTGGGGGACCTAAGTGCAAAAACTTATGCAAGGACCATTGACTGAGAGGGCAGGAAAGGAGGACAGTAGTAGCTCCCCTGGGCAGGAAACCTGCTGGCTCATCATTGGCTCCTTTCTATTACCTTGTCTTGGCATTTCCATGGCAATATTTGGATTGTATCATGTGTGAATAGCTGGCCTCTCCAATGAGGTAAACAGATTCCTTAGGGCAGAGGCCATGCTTTCCACTTTTGTGTCTCCTTCTAATGCCTTGGAGAATATGGGATAGTCAGTCTTTAGGGGATCAAAAAAAATCTAAATTGAATTTTCAGCATAAATGAAATGTATGAAGCAATTCCATGTTGCTGTTCAAACTTCTGTAGGGCAGATATTGTATCTATAAAAAACAAAACAAAACTCCTTTACTTTTAGGACAATATCATGGCTAACAATACTTAATTAATACTCGGTGAGCATCTTTAAAAACGTATTTGGGTTATAGAATAAATATAAGATAGTGGAAAATTTTATGAAGAAAATGTCATAAAAAAGAAAAAAACAAACAAAAAGAAAATGTCATGTACCTTGAAATAGACATCTTTAGCAAAATAATGCCATCTTACATTTGGCGATTATTATTATTAATAATATTTAATATTGTTATTGTAATAACAGCAATAGCTGCCACTTTAAAATCACTTTAAATTTAGCAAAGTACCTTATTATTATTTTATTCTCACAACAACTAGGGTGGTAAGTGCTACTATTATTATACAGAGGTTAAGTGATTTGTCCAGGGTCACACAGCTAGTAAGCATTTGAGGTCATATTTGAACTCAGATCTTCCTGACTCCCTAATCCAACTAGCCACTGTACTATTTGGTTGTTTAGAGGAAAAGACATGGGCTCTGGAAATGGAGGATCTGGGTTTAAATACTAGCTCTGCCAATCACTATTTGTGGAATATCAGACAAGTCAATTGACTTCACTCTATTGAAGAGACTTTTTCCTTTTTTTCCTTTGCACTCCCTGCCCTTAGTACAGTACTTTTCATGTAGCAGGTGCTTAACAGGTATCTGTTAAATTCAGTTGAATCTCTAAACTCAAGGGGTTGGACTAGACCTCTGAGGTTCCCTTCAGTGTGAAAGCTATCAAACAATGATCTCATCTGATCCTTATAATAATAACAATAATAATAATGTGAGGGAAGTAAAGTATCATCTCTTTTACTGACAGATTAAGAAAATGAATTTCAGTGAGCAGCATGGGATCCTGGGAAAACCTAGAGGACTCACAGAGTGCAGAGACCTGAACTCATGGCCATGGCCACATCTCCAGCCATCACTAGTTAACTGGGTGGTGGTGGGCAGGGACAAAAGCTCAGGCTTATGCTGTGATTGCTTTCTAGTTTCCTTAGCACTTTTCTCAAAGCAACCATTTGAAGCAAAAAGTCCCACATCTGATCCCTCCCATTTTACAGATAGAGAAATGGAGTCTCAGGGAAGGGAAGGGAATTGCCAAAGTGAATGGTCCAAAGCCAGGAAGTCCCAAGGCTAGGGCTGGATCCCAAGTCTCCAGATTCTTACCACAATGCTCCTTCCACGCCCCTATGCTCCCCCTCCTCCCAGGAACGCAACCTTAGACGGCTTTCTATTATGAGAGAAATCTCTGACTGAGGGTTTTTCTTTCAGGGAAATATTGACCTTGAAAATGAAATTAAACTTGTCAGCATGTTTTTCTCTCTCTGCCTCTTGGGTGCTGGGGGTGGGGAGGGAAAGAGAAAGGGTAAGTGATGCTACCACCTCATGCATATTCTTCTCCTATCCGAAGAATGGCAGGGAGAATCACTTAAAGACCTTTTCTAACCAAAAAAGGTCATTTATCTTTTGCTACCCAACATTTCAGAAATTCACTCAAGCTTTGCCCAAGCAGAAAGAAAACAATTTAGTGGAGGAATGGTGCTTTCTTCCTTTCTTGCTCCTTTTTTACCATTATTTTTATTTGTTTTTCAACTTTTCATTGATATGTCTTGTTTTTTCATCACTTTTATTTCTGAGACCATCCCTTGCCCCTCCCTTATCCAGAGGGCCAGGTTTTGTAGCAAAGAATTAAAAATGGAAAGGGAAAAAAGTATAATTAACCAGCGTAGGATCGAGTCCGACACTATATGAAATGTTTCATACCCAAACTGCACCACTGCAGGAAAGAAGGGAGGGATTTATTATTTTAAAAAAAGATGTCTCAGAAACATTGAGTAGTCTGCCTCTAAATTTTTTTATGACCTCTATTTTCCTGGAATAGTCTTATGCTTAAGCAGAGTGGGTGACCATCCTGCATGGCATTATTTGAGGAATGGTGGTAAAGCTACCATCCTCAAAGCTCTCTCTTGCCTCTGCTCCCTGACCCGTGGCAGCATGGCATCACCTAAACACACTGATTTGGAGTCAGAGGACCCAGATTCAAGTTCTACCTCTGCTACTCATTGTATAACTTTGCTCCAGCTATTTTCCTATCTGATCTTCAGCCTCTTCACCTATAAGATGAGGGAATTGGACTAGATGATATATAAGGTCTTTGTCAGCTCAAGATGCCAAGGACTCAATTTTAATAGTAGGCTAGAAATTCAACCAAAGGAACATCCATTCCTTTAGGCTAAGGATCAAAGATCTGGGGATGGAAGGGACTCAGAGGTCATTCTACAGATGAAGAAACTGAAGCTTAGAGATGTGAAGTGATTTGCCCATGGTTGTACATTTAGTAAGGGGTAGAACTAGGATAACAAACCCAAATACTCCAACAAGACCCAAAGGCAGTGTTGTCTTGGCCTGGCCAAGGCATTTACTGCTTTCCCCATTATTTCTTTTCTCCTGGAGACTCATTGAGAACACTGGTCTTACCTGCTTGACAATAAGTTGTTAATTTGTTTCTTAGCACCTTGCACAGTGCATTTCATGTAGTAGGCCTTTAATAAGTGTTTAAATGATTGAATGAATGTCTTTCTGATTGAGAAATTCACTTGGGGTGGCTAGGTGGAGAAGTGAATAGAACACTGGCCCTGGAGTCAGGAGAACCTGAGTTCAAATCTGGCCTCAAACACTTAACACATAATAGCTGTGTGACCTTGGACAAGTCACTTAACTCCAATTGCCCTGTCCTTCCCCTTCCAAAAAGCAAAAAAAAAAAAAGAAAAGAAAAAAAGAAATTCATTCACTCATTCATTTAACACAGATTAAGACACAACCTTATGTATTTAATGTAAACTCTTACATGATGGTAGAGGTGATTATGATTACACAAATGTTCCAGTGTGCATTGTCAGTCAACAAATCTTTAGTAAGCAGTTATTATATGCCAGGCACTATGCTAAGCACAAGGGAAACAAAGGAAGTCCTCTCCCCCTACCTCCCCCACCAAAAAAACCCACCCAACTCTCAAGGAGTGCATATTTTAGTAGGAGAGACCAGGAATGACTTCCTGTAGAAGGTAGGAGGAGACCAGAGTCTTGAAGGAAGCCAGAGGAACCTAGAGAAGGAAGTGAAGGGGCAGAGTGTTCCAGGAATGGAGGACAGCCAATAAAAAGACCTAGAGAAAGGAGATGTCATATTTGGGGAATTGCAGGCAGGCCTGTGGCACTGGATTATAAAGTTCATGGAGGGGAGTAAGGTGAAAAAAAAAATGACTAGAAAGGCAGGAAGGTGCCAGAGCATAAAAAGCTTTAAATGTGAAACAGAACAGTTTACATTTGATCCTGGAGGTATTAGGAAGCCACTAGAGTTTCTTAAAGAGAGAAGTGATGTGATTAGGTCTATGCTTTAGAAAAATCACCCTTTACACTATAAATTATATCTAAGTGCGTAAGAAGAATACAAAGTGTTGAAATCAGATGAAAGAGAGATCATTCCTGACTGGAAAGGGTGGAGAATGGGAGAAATCAGAGAAGGCTTCTGGAGGAAGTGGCTTTTAATCTGAGCCTTAAAAGATGGGTGAAATGTCAGTTTGACATGGTCAAGCAGACACAGCTATATAATCAAATGCATGGAGATATTGAAAAGGTGCAACATATTTGTGGGATTTATTCTCATTCTAGTTTGAATGGAACATTAAAGAATGTGAGGGGAAGTAACATGAGATGAAGGCAGGAAGTTAGTTTGAGGTCTTCTTATGGAAGGCCTTAAGTGACGGGATAAGAAGTTAAATCAAATTTTCCATTGCCTACCAAGTAAAATTCAACTTCTGAAGAGCAATACTTTGGTTTGGAGAGAAGATTTGAGCACTCTAGAAAGTCCCAATAACTCAATGAAAAAAAAACTGTTGCTATCTTGAGTGTGTCTTGATAGAGGAGAATATGAATCCATAGATGCATACTTTGTGAGGATTCTTACTATAGTAGTGATATATTTGCAGTGATCCCTCTACAATCTCTCCCCCACTCTCTCTTTTAGTGAATAATTCTTGCAGAATTAGGGGTATAATATGTAGGTAGAGAACAGAGAAAAGCTCACTAGTCCCTGTGAGAATGGAACCAATGACACTGAGATCATTAGCACTTAAATCTACCAACTGGACTAACCACCACCAAGTAAAAACCAGATTAAGCCAATGACTTCCAAACCTAATCTATTAAAGATGGAAAGGTTCCTAGAGATAATCTAATATTTGAAAGAGGAGGAAATTGTGGGTTAGAGAAATAAGATCACAAGACTAAGGTCACTGGGCAAGTTAGTGGCAAAGCTCAAACTAGAACCCAGTCCTGATAACTCCTTCTGACAGCTTCAGAATGCTTTGGAAGTCAGTTTCAGCATTCTGTTAAAAAAGAGGGGAAAAGCGAACAGAGAGACTATATAACTTGACTGAAGTTTATCAGTATCCCTGGGGCAGACCCAGGAATAGAACATAGAGAAGAGAACCCAACTCATCATGGTTCCAGAATGAATAGTCTCTAACTCAGTGAAATCTAATAAAGAATTGGGCTAGTGTTTATCCTCATGTAAGTTTTAATTAGTTGTTCCTGGGGAGGATTAATGAAAAGCTAATTAGAGGAATGGAGAGAAGAAGCAACACGGTTAATTTCCGTGAATTATATAAAAACACTTCATAGGGAGTCACAAAGACAATACTCACAGAACTATATAGGCTGTCCTACCCTAATTAGACTCTGGGGTCTGGCTGAGACACATAATGAATGTAGATCCAATTATACAGTTTCAAATCTGTAGCTTTATGGTGAGAAATCAAAGGCTGGATGGACAGGTCAGATATCAGATAGACTTGGTAGTGGATGTGGCCAGAAGTCCTGTTTTCTCATTCATTGGGGTGAGCAGTTATTGAAAGGAAGATTTTTGGCTCATAGAACATCTTCACTTTGTAACTTCACAATCTTGCTTCTTCTATGATGCACCTGCAAAATTCCTAGGACAAACCAGGACATATAAGAAGAACCTTCTCTCTCTCCCCATGACCAGTCATCATCTGGTCTGGTCATCTATCTAGCCAAATGTCTGGCCCAGACTAGATCAAGCTAGGCAACAAATTGACACTGAGCATTTAGCATAAAGGGATGTCCGATGTACAATGATCAACGTTGAACAGGACAGAAAACTCCCCACTCTTACCCTATTCTTCCCCTCCAGCAGATATGAACAGCTTAGCCTTTGTCCAACAGGAAAATATACTCAAGACAAGTCAACAAGTACCTATGAAGCTATTAGTAGATGCTAGGCTCTGTGCTAAGTATTGGAGATACAGAGAAAGGCAAAAATAATCAGTTAGCTAAAAAACATTTATTAAACATTGAGGGATCAAGCTCAGTGCGGGGTGAGGATACAAACAAAGGCAAAAGACAATGCCTCACCTTGAGGAATTCGAAATCTGATGGGGAAGACAACATGCAAATAGCTATATATGAATAAGCTAGAGTCAGGATAAACTAAAGTTCACCAATAGAGGAAAGCACTTAAGTTAAAGGGAATTGGGAAAGACTTACTGCAGAAGGTGAGATTTTAGCTGGGACTTGAAGAAAGCCAGGGAAATCAGGAGGCAGAGATGAGGAGGGAGAGCATTCCA
This sequence comes from Petaurus breviceps papuanus, assembly GCF_028583685.1. Classification (NCBI taxonomy): domain Eukaryota; kingdom Metazoa; phylum Chordata; class Mammalia; order Diprotodontia; family Petauridae; genus Petaurus; species Petaurus breviceps. The sequence continues at coordinate 18,833,033 of NW_027185764.1, forward strand.
GGCATGGGGATGGGGGTGGGGTAATCAGTGAAGAAAGTTCCTAGTCTCTGTCCTCAAGGATCTTACATTCTAATGGGGAGACAACATGAAAACAACCATGTATATACAAGAAATATTCAGGTGAAATTAGAGATAGTCTCAGAGAGAAGGCAGTAGAAGGAGAGAGTGGGAGGTGAGTATGGGTTGGGTTAGAGACCAGGAAAGGCCTCCTGGTGGAAGATGGGATTTAAGCTGAGTCTTGAATATAATTCTCAGATTCCATGGCTCACAGCAAAGTAGTTATTTTCTTTTATATTTTCATTCTTTTCTTTTTCTCTTCCAGATCAGTCTTGTGATTCTATCGGTATAGGACACTTTCTATGCCTGGTATATTATATTAATGCTTAGCAGTGCAGATTGACAGTTATTTTTGTACTTTACAGTCTTTTTATTTTTTTAAGCAATCGGGTTTAAGTAACTTGCTCAAGGTTACATGGCCAGGTGTTTCTGGGTGGGTGCTAAGTATCTGAGCCCAGAATTCGATCTCCAGGTCATCCTAACACTGGAGCCGGTGCTCTTACTCTCTGTGCTACCTGGCCACCCCTGTACTTTACAGTCTTAAAAAGTTGCCTGGGGATACTGAGAAGTCTGGTGACTAGCCAGGGTCATGGAGGTAAGACTTGAACCCAGGTCTTCCTAACTTTCCATTCCCTGCAGTAGTTTAGCTGGTATTATTATTATTATTTTTCAGTTAATATTGAATTTTTCTGCAACACACTCCCAAGTTCATGCACCACCACCACCATACATGTAGTAGGGCTATATGTAGGAACTCTATGCATAGGTTTACAGAAAGAGTCATAGATCAAATAAGATTGTAAGTAAATGGTTAGTGGGACTGCTAGTTGGGACTCTGATAGTCCCAAATAGGGGCAGTGCTTCCAAATGTCCTAATGTGGTTATGGGCTGTACATACATAACCACCCTACCTTTTTCTCCATAGTGGTCCCCATTATCTCCACCAAATGTTCACTGAAGGGTTCAGGGGCAAGGAAATCCAGGGCTCAGTGAATTAGAAGACTAATAGAAGAGAAATGTGAACAATGACCTCTTCTTCCCAACGTATGAAGGAAGAAGCAGACTCAGGAGATTGCCTAGTTAGCTCAGTCTGTCTGTTACTTCTCATGGCCACATTTCTGTACAGTAGAATCATGCAGTGTTAGACCTGGAAGGCAAGACATTTGGGGTCTGCAGGGGGTGATCTGAGTTTCCTTCTTTGTAAAAGGGAGGCATTAACTACTTGGTTTGGGTAAGTCACTTAGGATCATAGAATCTTAGATTTAGAACTGAAAAGAAACTTGGAGGCTGTTGGGTCCAATCCTCTCATTTCGCAGATGAGGTATATGAAACACCGAGAATTTAAGTGACTTATCCAGAATGATACAGCTGCTACTAATAATATTAATAGTAGTCTCACTTATCTAGCACTTTGTTTTGCAAAACACTTTACAAGCATTATTCCATTTTATCCTTATAACAACTCTAGGTGGTAGGTGCTATTATTATCCTCACTTTACAGATGAGGAAACTGAGGCAGAGACAAGTTAAGTGACATGCCCAAGGTCATAGTTAGTAACTATCTGAGGTTGGGTTTCTTCTTGGGTCTTTCCTTGGACTCCAAGTCTGAGACTCTGTCTACTGCACTTCCCAGATGCCTTTAGGACCTAGGTCTCTTTACTCCTAATGTGTGATTGTACCGACTTGTCTTCTTTTTTCCTTGAGTGTAATCATGGAACCCAGAACTGTAATTATTTTCTTGGTCACAACTTCACCTTTGGTGGTTGCATGTTTTCAAACAGGAAGTGCCCCTCACCCTTTAAATGTAGGAGATGAACTCAGAGAAACCTAGAAACCAAATGTCTTGAGGTATCTGTCTTTCTTTGGTTTAGAGGAACGTCATGGTAACCTCAACGGCTTCCATTTCAAAACACCATTTTAAGGAAAAACACAGAGGCCTCATACAACTGTCTCTGGGAGTTTATTAAAATATTAGTTTTCTAGGTGTGTGCTGCCAATTTGCTTTCCGTAGTGTTTAAAAATAGCCTCTAGAAGAATGGATTCCATCAAAATCATTAGCCGAGATGTCCCTTTCATTATTTAAACCACAGAACATGAGGCCAGGCTAAACAGAGTGGGCAAAAAGGACCCTTTGGATACTCTTAAACCATTTTCACATAAATCACAGCCCTGGAAAATGCCACAACCTCTGAAGCATCTTTCCATGTAGAATGGTCAAAGTCTTCAAGAAAGGGCAGCTTGTTCGGCCTTGTGGGTATTTGTCCTGACTCAGGTTCAAAGGCTCTGTTATTTATAGAAGCTGGCCTAACCATCCCCCCACACTGAGAGAGAATGAAATAACAGGGATGAAAACCAAAAGGTCACCTCAGTCAAAGCCATTGCCCAAGTGATGTCATGGTAAGACACCCCAGCTTCCTCAGGGAGCCTCCTTTAGGGCTGAGATTTTGAGGGCCCAATTTACGGCTTCTCCAGCTTTTCTTCCTTGCCCTTTGAAAGCCTGAAGGATCATATGGAGAACTAGAAAATGAAGGTCACCTGAGGAGACACCAAAGAACAATGAGGGTAATAGAGTCATTGCCACAGAAGCTTGCACCTTCTCTTTTTGCCTGAAGATCTGGCAGACAGAGCTATGGGTCACAGGAGAGGGTTGTTGGCACATGTAGGGAAACAAGTAGATGAAGGGATAACCCAATGGTCTCTTGTATCCCCAGAGACCAGACTATTCACAATGGAGCTCAGATTACCTAATCTTCTCCCTCCCTGTTCCCTGCCCTCCCCCCTTCCCTCATGTGAGAGCTGTGAACAATTGGCCAAGTGCATTCAAGGTTTGCTTTTGGCTTTCCTAAAGGACTGGATGCTAGCTACCAATTGGGGCAGAATTCCAAAATGAATGGGGCCAAGTTTTCACTGGACAGACCAGAGTTAGCTCAAGCCAAATGGGATGAGATTCTAGAAAAAAAAAACAACACAAACCTGCCCACTCATCATCCCAGAGGGATGTCTATTCACTTAGGCTGGCATAGGCAGATGGGGGAAGGAGGGGGTGGGGGGGGCACAAAGGCTTTCCTGGCAAAAGGCATTGCTTTCTTATCAATTTGTGGAGGCTGAACCCAGGTAGAAAGGGAGCTGTATAGCTAATGGAAATATGAACTGGTACAAAGTACCGTTTCCATCAGGTTGTCTAAATCAGATTAAAGTATTTTTTCCCCTTGAAGATGTCTTCTTGTTCCCTCCAGGCCCTCTCCCTCTTTTCATTCCAGTCCTTAATGCCTGCCCTCAGTGATGACTTTACAAGTGGGTGGGCTGGTGGCAATATTACATGCTTTGAAGAGTTCCATCAAAAAACATACCCCCTTTCCCTGGCATACAGGTAGGGAACCATGAGAATAGAATTTTGTATCTTCTCTTAAGTTACAAACACTATATGAGGTGATTTTGCTTATTAAAAAAAATCACAAAAGAGAATTCTGACATTGTGGTGGGATAATAGGATCATAGCTTTAGAGCTGAAAGGGAAGTTAGAGGCCCAATGCCTTCACTTTATAGATGAGGAAAATGAGATCCAGGAAGACTATGAGACCTGCTCAGGGTTATGGTCATTGCCAATAGATTCTTGTTAAGTCTCTCCTATGTCAGGTACTATGATAAATGCTAGGGATAAAAATACAAAAATAGAAGACAATTCCTGCCCTCAAAGAACTTATAATCTTAAAAAAATTATTCTACTTTATAGTATTTTTTCAATTATGTGTAAATACAGTTTTCAATATTCACTTTTTTAAAATTTTGTGTTCCAAAATTTTTCTCTCTCCTCTCCCCTCCTGCCTTCCCAAGATGGCAAGTAACCTGATATAGGTTATACATGTACAATCATCTTAAACATATTTCAGGAGTGACTAGGTGGTGCAGTGAATAGAGCACCGGCCCTGGAGTCAGGAAGACCTGAGTTCAAATCTGGCCTCAGATACGTAACACAAAAACTAGCTGTGTGACCTTGGGCAAGTCACTTAACTCCAAATTGCCTTACCTCCCCCCCCCAAAAAAAAAAAAAGCAAAAAACCCCCAAAATATTTCCACATTAATTGTGTTGTGAAAGAAAAATTGGAAGAAAAGGGAAAAGCCACAAGAAAGGAAAAAAAAAAGAAAATAGTATGCTTTGATTTGCATTCAGACTCCATAGACAGACTCTTTGGATGTGCATGCCATTTTCCATTGTGAGCCTTTGGAGTTGTCTTAAATCCTTTCATTGTGGAGAAGAGCTAAGTCTATTAAGGTCAGTCATGGCACAATGTTGCTGTTACTGTGTACAATGTTCTGCTGGTTCTGAAGAACTTATAATCTAATGGAGGAATGCAATACATAAAAAGAAGTTAAAAGGCCCAGGGGTGTTCTCTTTATCTGTCTCTGTCTCTCTCTGTCTCTCACTGTCTCTCTCTGTCTCTCTCCTCTCCTCTCTCTGTATATATCTATGGATATGTTGATCTATCCATCCATCCATCCATCCATCCATCCATCCATCCATCCATCCATCTATCTATCTGTCTGTCTGTCTGTCTGCCTGCCTGTCTGTCTGTCTATCTATCACCTACTGCAATATAATGAATTGGTTATGATATTAAAAACAAAATGAAAAGGCTTGGCCTAGTAAATGGAGAGCTAGCCTTAGAGCCCAAAAGATCTGGGTCAAAGTCTTGCTTTATACTATTGGCTAAGTGACCTTGGACAGGATGTGACCTCTCTCTGTCCCAGGAAACTCTCTAAGGTTATACACTGCAGAACAGCAGCTGATTCACAAGAGTAGAAGAAGTTGCCTCCCTGGGAGTTCCAGACACAAGTGAAATCAAAGGTCTGGAGTACTAAAACAAGACAAAACAAAAACAAAAGCAAAAAACAAACTAAAAATAATGCAAACAACTACCCAATTGTATTTGTGATCTCACTGACTCTGGTGTTTCCTCTGATGATGCAGACTGTGACTTCTCCATGCCCCCCTGTCCTGTGCAACTTTCATGTGTGTTCTCCCCAAAACCTACCACTGAGGTTCACCCAATGTGCTAGAGGCCTTCCTTGATTTTTCCTTACATCACAAGGGTCACTTATGGAAAACTCTATCCACCTGTTATCCCTTGCTCTTACCATGTCACTGCCCCATCTTTTCTTTGTGTCTTAAAATTGATGCCATCCTATACTCCTGATCTTTTTGGAAAGTCCTTGTTGGTTATATGTTTCAGGCTGCTCACATCTACCATGTCATGCCTTTCCATTGCCCTCTGTGAGATCCTCACCCTCAGTTCTTCATAGGTAATGGTGTTCCAGGTCTCTGCCATGAAACCACACTGGTAAAAATATATACATCAAAAACAAACAAACAAACAAACAAACAAACAAACCATAGGTCTTTGCTGTTATGGAAAGATTTTGTCAGGGTGAGGGAAGGTTAGGAAAAATACATTGTGATTTCTTAAAAGCAACCTACCCTGTCGTCCTCCTCCTTTTCAACTTTAAGATTAGCTCATTGTCTATCTGTATGTATGTTCAAGAACTATACATTCTGTTGGACAAAGTTCATAGGTCATTCTTTTGGTTACATGTTGAAATCTAGACAATAGACATTCATCATCCATTTGGTCCTTCTTATGTGGATGGTCAGGACAAACTCCTTTGAGTGATCTTAGATATTTTTCTGAATGGTTCTTTAATGCCTTAGTGATTTATGTAATATTTTATTTATATTTAAGTTTATATATAAACTTATGTGTTTTACATAATTTCATAAATTTATTATATATAGACAATATTGATAAATGAGAAAATAATTTTTCATAATTTATAATAATAATAATTTATATAGAAACTTTTTCTTGGTAATTCTGGGTGTCTCTAGAGTGTAGAAGGTGACAAAGTCTATCTTCCCCAAGTCCCATGGGGTAGTCCTTTGGCTTCTTCTTTTCTTTCCCAGCAACATCTTCCCCTTGGGGGATAACAGCCAGAATATAAGTGTGCTCCCTGAATAGTGTTTAGCTAGAATTGCTTGCTAGACAGAACCCTAGGTAAAAGTGAGAAGAGAAGGAGGCATCAGCGCCTGTGTATTCATCACACGGTCTTCAAGGTTAGCTCCCTTGACTATTGAGAGCATGTCACCCAGCAGGAAAGTGCATGAAAGAGCCTGGGTTAGGAATTTTTATTGGTCTGTAGGACTCACCTTTAAACAGGACATGAGAGCATTGTAATGTTTTATGACCTGGGCTGTGATACAGTCATTTGAGAAAGTCCTGGGCATTTATTATTATAGGATTACCTTTCAGCTTTGCTTGTGGGTCAATAAGAATTCCAGCCCTGTGCACCCCAGTAACCTGAAACCCACCATCAAACACCGGGCCATCTTGTTTTCATTGTAAGCCTAGATTCCAGGTTAGCATTGTGTGCTAGAGAAACATTACCCAGCAGCCCCACGATCCTTTGTTCTTTGAAATGTCAGGAGGACAGGACCTATTGAACAGATAGGACTAGCCCAGCCCTCATGGGCTCCATCAACCTGTGTGGATAATGACTGGAGGAGAGTGGGACCCCCTGTGGTTCTTGAAGGAAGGCAGGGAAAAGATGAGCCATCATTAAAGGGCCATATAGAATTAAAAAAAAATTAGAGCACATTCAAAATGAGCTATAACTGAAAGAGGATATGATATAGAAATCAAAAAGTCTGAGTTTGAATAATAATTGGTCAGTTAGCAGTTGTGTGATTTGGAGTCAGTCACTTAATCTTTCCAAACAAGAGATGTTCCAAAAAGAGAGTCAAAAGCCCAAGAAAATCAAGTTCCAACTAAGAACATAGATTTAGAGCTTGGAAGAGACCTCAGAGGTCATTTAGTTCAATCCTCTCATTTTACAGGTGAGGAAACTGAGACCCAGAAAGGCTGAGTGATTTGATCAAGGTTATACAGGGAGTAAATAGCCTATAGTGCTTATGAGCAGCTGGTTGGTGCAGTGATATAGAGCTAGAATTGCAGCCAGGCAGTCCTGAGTTCAAATGTGACCTCAGACACTTACTGTGTGACCTTGGGTAAGTCACTTAACTTCTTTTTGTCTGAGTTTCCTTATTGGTAAAATGGCACCTACCTCCCAGGGTCCTTGGGAGGATAAAATGAGACAATATTTGTTAAGCACTTCACAAACCTTGAAGGACTATATTAATGTTAGCTATTATTATACTGATCTAGACCTTGCTTCCAAGTAAGATTATATTTGAACTATCTTAGAGAAAGTTATTTGCATACACACATCTCAATACATATACACATATAGACATGTGTATGTACATATGTATATACACATGTAAATGTATACATAGACATAGACATACAGATATTATTGTTGTGGTTGTTTGTCCTTCATTCTCAAAAAGAACCATGACATCAGGGAGATGATGCCATGACAGGCAGGCAAATTGGATTTAAGTGAGGAAGGATGTGCAAAGTCACCAGCCTCACTTTCTCCTCCAGAGACATCTGGGTCCAGTGGTGAGACATAGATCAGGACAACTGGAGATGGTGCAGGATGCAGCCAGAGACCTTGACCTTTTAAGGTCTTTAACAGGTCTCAGTTTGACTGAGGCAATGCCCAATCAGTGATTTAGGCTAGGTGAGAAATGAGGTAGAAAATGGCCTGTTTTGCCTAGTTAAAAAAAAATCAAACTGGGAGGTGAAGACCCTCAGGATTTCTGGCCAAAACAGAAACAATTGCTATTTACCTTCACTCTGAGCCAATGAAGGCCCAAACAAAGACCAAGCAAGGCTTGCTCTGGAACCTATTATTGGCTAGTCAAGGACAGCCAGAGTGATGTGGGTTTAAGGCATGGTTCTTAAGAAAGAAATCTAGTTGATAAATCCCAAGATATCTTGGAAGGTTGCAGTGATCAAATTTTACATTTCCTTGGGCAGAAGGACAAACAACCTCTGTGAGTAGTAGTAGGAGCTGCCCCACTGGGGACCCAACTAGAACTAGTCAATTGGGCAATACAGGTCTCTCTTTCTCTCCCTCCCTCCCTCCTTCCCTCCCTCCCTCCCACCCTTCTTTCCTCCCTTCCTTCCTTTCTCCTTCCCTCGCTCCCTTCCTTCCTCCCTTCCTTCCTCCTTCCCTTCCTTCCTTCCTCCCTCCCTCCCTCCCTTCATCCCTTCCTTCCTCCCTCTCTTCCTTCCTTCTTTTCTTTTTTCTCTTCCATTCCCTTCTTTCTGTTCACATGCCCTTACCTCTGGGTATACCTACGAGTGGTATAGGTATTTTATATATATAAAATACCTATATGTGTATGCATGTAATAATATGTGCATGCACACATGTTATGTATACATACATGTATGTGTGATTGTATGTAATATCTAATAGAGTGATAGACTTGGAATTAGAAAAACCTGGATTCATATCCCACCTCTTATATGCTTAGTAGCATGCAATGCGGCAATGACCACGCGACCTCAACTTTCCTGATCTTTCTGCAACTCTTTAGGATTTTAAGGGATAGATCAGTTCAAATTGTGTCATTAGACAGAGTTCCCCCACTGGCAGTTTGTATATCAATGGAATTACAGAGCCTTGATTCATTAGTATGTAGCTTTCATAGGTTAGTAAATTCTTCAACCACTCCTAAGATGAGAACTTTCTGTGATTCTAAACCCTTGGGTTCTACTCCCCACTTGCATAAACAATCCATAGTTGTCCTTATTTTCATTTATTATATATTATATATAATGTACAATATATTATATAAATAATAGAATAATATATTATATATAATATGATGATATATATAATAAATAACATAAATAATAAACAATATATCATATATATATAAGTATATTATTTTCATTTCCCCTGGAGAATAGCAGGTTCAATTCAATTCAATTCAAACCAGCAAGTATGTATTGAGTGCCTACCATATGCACAGTACTATACAGTCAGTCCTTAACATTGGGGGTTTAACTTTCTTGACTTCGAGCATTTGTGTGATTTTATTAGTAACCTTATTTTCACTTTCATATTGACACCTGGACATATTACTGGCAGTGCATAGTAGAGAAAGAAAAGAGAGGAACTCCAGTTTGTGGAACGACTGGCACCTTGATAGATACTTCATTGGTCTTCTTCATCCTATCATCGTAGAGTAAATATGCATTCATTGCTTGCCTTTAAACCTCAAGTTTTATGTTGCAATTATGCCCTCAGTGTAGTGCAAGTCCTTTGGGCTCTGAGGTGATGTTGAAACCCCACCAATCTCCTGGTCTTTGGACAGCAGTGATTTAAGTCCCAGCAATCTCTCTTGGTTTTCAGAGGGCAGTCAAGGTAGAGAGGTTTACACTAATATTGTATACAACACTAACTTCTAACACAGTAGAAGGAAAGATTCGGGTTAAAATTTTTTTTTTTTAGTTTTAAGTATTTGATTTTCTGTATAGTATTTATAGTATTTTCCAAAATAATTTTTTAATTGAGATGTTAGCACAAACGTCACAGAATTCTAGGGAATTACTAGCAAGAAAAATGTTTTGCATGTTGCCAATTTTATTTTGTGTACTACATTTTATGGGTTATTTCATGGTTATTGTGTTAGTAAAAGTGCATATTATCAGAATTAATGTTTTGTTATAAAGCATTGTATGTAGAGAAATGTATTTTCAGTGATCTGGAGTGAAAGATTACAGTTTTTGGTGGTCACAGAAACCCTTATTTCCCATAACTTCAATGGATCAACATTTACCTTTTTGACTTTTGCTCTGTTTTCTAGGAATGTTACCCCCACAAAAGTTGAGGATTGATTGTATATTACATTCTAGAGATTCAAAGACAAAAAGGAAAAACTCAAGAAGCTTATGTTCTATTGGTGAATATAAAACTCATAAGTAAGATCTATTTTTAGCCTTGTGTCCTTTGCTTTGCATTTTTACCCTTCCTTTTAAATAAGTGGCTTCTTTGGGTAAGTCACTGGAAGAAATTGAAGTTCAGTTTTTTCATCTGTACAATGGGGATAGAAATATTCAGATTCTCTCCCTTCCTCCCAGGGTTGTTGTGAGGGCAAATGGGTATTAAAGCAAAATGTTATAAAAATGCTATCAATTTTCTAGACAACTTAAACATTTTTCTTGTCTTTCCTTAATTAAATTTTATTCATTTTAATGTTTAAAAAAGAGATCACAGCAAATATAAATATTTGGCTATGGAATTATTTTTCACATATATTTACTTAAGTACAGTAATATCTTCTAGTCCAATCTAATAAACACTTCTTAATAGTGTTACTATGGTGACCAAGGTAAACCCTAATTTATTGGCCTGGGACACTTCCCATGAATGAATGAAAAAGTATTTAACGTGTCCAATGCACTCTGCTAAATTCTGAAGATATAAATAGAAAAGTAAGACAGTCCCTGGCCTCAAGGAGCTCATATTCTCTCTTTAAAAAATTATTTATTTTAGTTTCCAACATTTACTTTTATAAGATTTTGAGTTCCAATTTTCTTTCTCCCTCCTTTCCTCCCTCCTTCCCCTCTACCCTTCCCAAGATAGCAAGCAATTTGATATAGGCTATTCATCTACACTCATATTAAAAACATTTCCACATTAGTCATTATGAATCAGACAAAAGGGAAAAACCACAAGAAAGAAAAAAAAAACAAAAAAAAGGAGAAAATAGTCTGCTTCACTCTGCATTCAGACTCCATAAGTCTTTCTCTGGATGTGGATAGCACTTTCCATCATGAGTCTTTTGGAATTGTTTTAGATCATTGTATTGTTGAGAAAAACTAAGTCTATCATAGTTGATCATTGCACAATGTTGCTGTTACTGTGTACAATGTTCTCCTGGCTCTGGAGTTCACATTTTAATAGAGGAAGACAGCACACATGAGAGATTTCATCTGCAAGGCAATTGAAAAGGTCTATTTATTGGTCCTTAGGATATGGTGGCAAAATAGAAGGAAATGCATCGTCTTAAATGTCATTTCCATTAATAAAACCACACAGATTTCTGATACTAAACCATTTGATAGTGTCCAAGACTTTGGTGGTGAGATCTTTTGGTGGGGGAGGGTGACCTTTTGTAATTGTGGCTGCTGTAAAGGTAGGGACTTTGGCATTTACATAAGCAGTCCCCAGGTCACATTTCCACAAGGGCTCATAATAATATTATTGCATTTTAATAGATGGTTTGGCAAATATTGATAGATATAGCCTGAATAAAAAAACGCTCTTTGGGGGAACCTTCGATATTTAAGGACAGTGTAAAGGGGGCCTGAGACCAAAAAGTTTGAGAATCACTGTATAGGTTGAAGGAGATGCAATATCTGTTCAGCAGTCCCAAAAAAGAGATTTTACTTTCCCGAGGGAATATGAGTACAATAGGCTACTTTAGATGCCTTTTGTGTTCATTTTAAAAATTTGTCTCTGTATGCCTTTATATTCTGTGCATCTTGTATGATTTTTTTGGGTGGGTGAAACAAGCAGCTGTCCAAACCAGATATACTATACACTATCATCATTCAAGAAGGGTACCTGTTACCCACATTTGGGGGAAAGTTTAGACCCAAATTCTCATCATAAGAGTAGCTAATATTTACATAGCACTTACTATATTCTAGGCACTGTACTATGTGCTTTACATGTATTATTTTATTTGATCCTCAAAACAACCCTGAGAGGTAAGTGCTATGATTATTTCCATTTTACAGATGAGGAAACTGAAACATACGGTGTTAAAGTGACTTGCCTAGGGTCAGACAGTGAGTAAGCTAGAGGCAATATTTGAACTCAGATTAGAGATTTCCCTAAAGTCACAGCTACAGCTTCCTGGAGTCACAGGTGAGTGCTAGGTAGACACCAAAGGTAAATGAGCAGTCCTGAAAAGTGTTCATCAGGCCCTCATACCAGAGGTTCTAGTCCCCCTGGAACACCCCATGCACCCCCAAGAGTCAGAAGATTTCAATTTGAATCTGGGCTCTGCTATTAACCCCTTTAGGACTGTTTCTTCATCTATAAAATGAGGGAGTTTGACTAGATTTCCCCCTAAGATCACTTCTACCTCTAAGTCTATGGTTCTATAAACCCACTATTGTACAGCTGGGTGCCCAGTTAGGCATAAAAATACAAAATGCCCTTAAGATATTTGTATTCTACTGAGGGATATAATAGCAGCAGCAATAATAAAGACAAGCATTAATATAGTGCTTTAGGTTTTGCAAAGTTCTTTACAAAGATCTAATTTTATCCTCAAACTGAGGAGTTTATATCTTATCCTAGAAGCAATATTGAGTCACTGAAAGTTCCATAGAAAGATTATCTTGGGTAACTAAGTTCAACCACTTGCCTTGTTCTCTATTGCTTCTGCTTAAAAGGGGGACATTTTATGACTTTCCTCCCCAAACATTGGGGTTCTTTATGTCTTATTTATTTAGTGTTATTTACAATACACTGATCACATATGGGAGTCTATTTGTTTCAGGCCTACTGCAATTCTCCTGCATAACATATTTTAGGAAGGACATTATCAAGTTGAAAAGTATCCAGAGGAACATGACCAGGATGGTGAAGGAACTCAGGACCATGTCCCATAGGGATCACTTGAAGGAATTGAGTGTGTATAATCTGAGTAGAGAATATTTGGGGGATACACTATCATCATTTTTAAGTGTTTGAAGAAATCTCCTTGTTCTGCTAAGCAGGAAGACTCAGGCTCCACTTAAGGAAAAGCTCTGATGCCTCATGATGCTGTGGAGGTCATCCTGGGTTCTTGATGTCTATGCTAGTGGAATGAAAATTCTGTTGTTCTTCCATGATGGAAAGAATTTGAGTACATTCTAGTCTCTATACCACATCTGCCTCTTTGAAAACTGGCCTAGCTCAGTAGAAAGAAACCCATTACCAGTAGGTTGGCCACATGGAAACCTAGGAAACAAACAAAAAATAGAAAATGGCCCTTTGTCCCTTACAGCCTGCCTGGGCCTCCCTGCCCCCATACCCAGTCCCAACAGTGACAGTAACAGAGTGGTAGGAAGGCAGGGGACGGGATGAGAAAAATCGCAGAGTTTTAGATCTTTGATAAACAGAAAATTCAAATGTGAGATCCTTGTCCTAGGAACAAGAGAACACATCACTGGAAGGACTAAGTCATATCATCAATCTTGCTGTTTTTTGCCATAAATGAAACTAGAAGAGGAAAAAAATTCAACTGCAAGGAAAATTCCTTTTGGTGGAGGCAGATGAAGGAGTTGGTTTTATCATGCATCCAAGGGCAACGAGAGATGTTATTTCTTGGAACACTTGTCCATCTTGTATTGCAAGGATCCCAATAAACATTTACATGAAGGTAATTTCAGTTTGTAACCAATAGTTGTTACAGAGGATCAGAAAGTAGAAAAACTCTATGAAAAACTTTATAAGATCTTCCATATTAATCCTACTTGAAAGTTAATACTTGGTGACATCTGTGCAAATGTGGGTATGAAAGGATAGCAAAATATATGTTGTAAAACATGATTTAGGATGTGAAAGGCCCAAATCTTATAGATTCTACAGAAGCCTGATGCCTATTTTTCCTAAATACTTTCTTGAAAAAGACAGTTGAGAGGTGGTAGGCATTTGGAACACTGAATGACATTCTCCCCCCACCTCTCCCAATGAAATAGATTACATGTGAACTGTCGAGAAGTGATTGGTTACTGATATGGCAGTCATTTCTAACTCAGATGGCTGGGTACACTCAGTCTTTGCTAGGGCAAAGATCAAGGTCACATGGGTCAATTAGAGATAAGAGTGAAAATGAGATGTGGTGTGCAATTGAAGCAATTCTATCCTGGACTACTCAAATAAGATGTTGATGCCAAAAAAAGAGAAATGGATAAAATATCAGACACATTATCACCATATCCTAAGACAGTTTAATTGATATAAACCTTTTACCACAAGGAGGGACCAAAATAGTTTAGCCACTGCCTTAACCAGTAAATAGTTGAGTGAGACAACAAACACAAGAAAAATGGAAAAGATCTACCAGAATTTCAAAAGCAACCTCCCCCCCCCCGCCCCATCAATTATAGTAGAGCGTTAGGCTCTGTGTTGTGATGATATGTTGTTGTTGCCAAAGACCTTCATGAGAAAATAGAAATAGAACTGAATAAATAGAGATATATGTCTATTATATGTACCCATAATAATATAATAATATGCACACATATATACATATACATACATATATATAAATATATATATATATATATATATATAATAGTATACATGGAGGAAATCTGTCCTTGATAAAACATGATTTTCTTAAATTGAGACACAAAGGCTGATGATATCTGAAAGAGTTATATTGAAAGAGTTAATGTTATATAAATGTTAGTTGTTTGATTCAGAGAATGTAAAATGCATACGAAGCACTTATGTATCTTCTTTTTACTGAAAGGCATAAGTGGGTTCTGATGTACAGAGTTGGAGGGAGTTGTTGAGATCACAGATCCATCCAAGTATCAAAGCATTTGCTAAAGTATGTATGAGAAAAGGAAAGAGCGTGAATTTCATAATTCATCAAAAGACATTTTACGATCAATGTGTATATGTGGTTTCTTGTTTTCCTCGTGGAAATGCCAGATGTTACTCTTGCTATTATCTCAGTCACCGAAACTCTGAGTTACTAGATGCTGTCTGCCGTTAGGCTTAGAATTTAGCTAACAGATAAGATTCCACTCCTATGTTGAATCTTGTCAAAAGACTAATGGGTCTTGTCTAACAATAACAATGATAATAATAACTCACATATAAAATGGGCATTGTGGTTAACAAAACTCCTGTGACATTACCTCTAATTTTCAGAGGAGGAAACTGAAATTTTGTTGAAAGTGACTTGCTTAATGTCCCTGGCCCAATGGTTTTTTCATCATTTTATGCTGTCTGCGGATATTTTATTCACTTTTTGTTGACTGGAACCTCTGAAGGTCATTGTCATGAACTTTCCCTCGTTGTATGGGTCTGCTGTCCCCCAATTTCCCTAACATATAATGAACTCCATGATAGTTCTTCATCTATGTGCAAATGGGTGAACTCTAGTAATAGAGAATACTTCGGAACCTGAGCCCATTTTGATATCACCAGAATAGTGGCAGGATGGTTTAATAGGATATTAATTATAAGTAAGGAAGGATTGGGTTTGGATTCTGCCTCAGACTGACCATATAACTATGAACCAGTCACTTAACTGCTCTAAGCCTCAGTGTTCTCATCTAGAAAATGGGGATAACAAAAGCATTCATAATAGGATTGTTGTGAAGATCAAATGAGATGATGTATTTAATGTTCTTCATAAATCTTAAAATGTTATATAAATGTTAGTTGTTTGATTCAGAGAATGTAAAAATTGGAACAGCTCTTGAAGATCTATTAAGGATGGTCTATCAGGAAGGCTAACATCTTCCTGATTGCCTGTTTCTTCTTAATTCAAGCCTTGCATGCAATCCACTGTCTCTTTTGACAGTATGCTGTTGAGAGAGAGAGAGAGAGAGAGAGAGAGAGAGAGAGAGAGAGAGAGAGTATGTGTTGAGGGGAAGTCAGAGTGAAGATAGTGGGGAATGGGTGTTCCTAATTGGTTTATACTCTTTTTGCTTTTTGGAGGGTAATTGCTGTTAAGTGACTTGCCCAAGGTCACACGGCTAGTAAATGTGTAAAGTGTCTGAGGCATGATTTGAACTCAGGTCCTCCTGACTCCAGGACCGATGCTCTATTCATTGTGCCACCTAGCTGCCCCCTGGTTTATGCTCTTTCAGAAGTGACGGAGGGGACTTGGTTCCACCTTAAGGACTGAGCTAACTTTCCCTGTTTTTTTTTTTTCCATCTTTATCTCTCCTGTTTCCCTGTGGGGAAAAGAGAAAATGTGAACTATTGTAACATACATTTTAGAGCAACATCTTGGAATCCTTTTCCCTTGCAAATATTTTAACATCATCCATGGGCAACTAGATGATGCAGTGCATAGAGGGCTGGGCCTGGAGTTAGGAAGACTGGAGTTTGAATCTAGCCTCAGATAGCAGCTGTTTGACACTGGGCAAGTCAACTTTATTTCTGTCTGCCTCAGTGCCCTCAACTGTAAAGTAGGGATAATAATAGCCCCTCCCTCCCAGGGTTGTTAGGAGGATCAAATGTGATAATATTTGTAAAGTGCTTAATGCAGTGCCTGGAACATAGTAGATATTTCATAATACTTGTCCCCCTCTCCCTTTTCAAAATAGCTTCATCACTCAGAGTTATAGGATTTAGATCAAGAAGGAGATTTGGAAATCATTTGGTCAAGGAGTTCTTAACCTGGGGTCCATGAATTTCTTTGAAGTATATTAGAGGGGCAGCTAAGTGGTACAGTGGTTAGACCACCAGTTCTGGAGTCAGGAAGTCCTGAGCCCAAATCTGGCCTCAGACACTCACCAGTTGTATGACCCTGGACAATTCACTTAACCTTAATTGCCTCCCACCAAAACTCATATTATAATTTTATTTCAATATAATTCATTTCCTTTGTATCCCATGTTTTATATCATACATTTAGAAAATATGATTCTGGGAAGGGCTCTGTTGTGGTTGTGTTTGTCCTTTGGTCTCGAAGAGGACTGTGACATTAGGGAGATGATGACACGACTTGCAGTTGACTTGGATTTGTGTGAGGGAGGGCTGTGCAAGGTCACCAGCCTCACTTTCTCCTCCAGAGCCATCTGGGTCCAGTGGCCAGATATTCATCAGGATGACTGGAGATGATCCAGGATGCAATGGGAGACCCTGACCCTTTTAGGCTAAGGCCTTTTCATGCACTCACTTAGAGTGAGGCTTTACTGGACTGCCAAATGGGTCCAAGCAGGGGTTTGCTGGTTATTGTTTAACAACCAGCTCTCTGGAGGTGAGGGGGATGTACACAAAGCACACTTTTCAGTTTAATCTGCATTATTAATATTTCCTCTATCTTTTGTAGCATTTGCCAGTTTCTGAGGTGCAAATGCTCATATTGAAAATTTATCAATCAAAAAAAGAAAAGAAAATTTAACGATCAACTCTTGGAAGTAGTAAGAGCTGCCTCCAGCACACCTCTGGGTCCATAATACATGAAAAGGTTAAAATCATCGCTAGCCAAATCCCCTCATTTTACAGATAAGGAAACTGCTTCTTCCTCTCCCACTCCCCACCCCCTTCCCTCTGAGACTCCTTTCCATTCATCCTGTATATGTTATAGGCACATAGTTATCTTCAGATTGTCTCCTCCATGAGAATATTAGCTCTTTTACAGTGGGAACGATGATTTTGCTTTTCTTTGTTTACCTATGAAATAGTACAGTGTCTGACCCAGTTCCTGGCATCGTGTAAGTACTTGATAAATGCTTGTTGACTGAATAGCAAACTGGCCTGGAAACCTATTTGGGTAAGATGAGCTGATAAAGAGAAAAAGAAAAAGTGGTTGCTATTCAGTTTTTGTCCATTATTTGCAATGTTGTATTAAGCTCAGTCCTGGCCCTAGCTTAGATTGAGAAGTAAGTGAAGCTTACTTTTGGAATTCTCTCTAGTCCTGAGCCATAAGGCTGTGTGTGTGTGTGTGTGTGTGTGTGTGTGTGTGTAGGTTGCAACTACAGCTTTGCCTTAGGGCATTGAATCTAGAGGGTTATGACAACACTTATAATCTAGCAGTCTAGAAACAACAGAGTTTAGTGCCTAGTTAGCAAGGACAGTTAGTTAAAATTGGAAAGAATCAGACTGACAGCTTGCTTAAGCTGCCTCCCAACAGCTCAATGAGGTAAATAGTGAAAGTATTGGTATCTCCATTTTACAGCTGTGGAAATTGAGGATCAGAGTGGTTACTGTTCTGTGGATAGCCTTCTGGGAAATGTTGTCTATAGAATTTTTCCCAAAGAATGATATTTTTCCAGTCACTCACATCATGAAAAATGAAGTCCTGGACCATCATCTTACACCACATACCAAGATAAGTTCAAAATGGGTACATGATTTAGACATAAAGGGTGAGACTATAAGCAAACTGGGCAGGCAAGCAATAGTTAACCTGTCAGATCTATGGAGAATGGATGAATTTATGACCAAACAAGAGATAGAGAACTTTATGAAATGCAAAATGGTTAATTTTGATTACATTAAATTGAAATTTTAAAGTTTAATTGAAAAGTTTGTGCACAAAGTCAATGCAACCAAGATTAGAAAGGAAGAAGAAATCTGAGAAGCAATTTTTACAGCCAAAGTCTCTGATAAAGGCTTCATTTATCAAATATATAGAGAATTGAGTCAAGTTTGTAAGAATACAAGTCATTCCCCAATTGATAAATGATCAAAGGATATGAACAGGCAGTTTTCAGGAGAAAAAATTAAAGCCACTTATAGTCATATGGAAAAATGCTCTAAATCACTATTCACTAGAGAAATGCAAATTAAAACAACTCTGAAGTACCACATCTCACCTATCAAAATGACTAGCATGACAAAAGAGGAAAATGATAAATGTTGGGGAAGATGTGAGAAAATTGGAACATTAATGCATTGTTGGTATTGTGAACTGATCCAACCATTCTGGAGAACAATTTGGAACCATGCCCAAAAGGCAATAAAACTGTGCATACACTTAGACCCAGAAATACCATTACTAGGTCTGTATCCCAAAGAAATAATAAAAATGGGAAAAGGACCCACAGGTACAAAAATATAGCAGTTCTTTTTGTTGTGGCAAAGAATTGGGAATTGAGGATATGCTAATCAATTTGGGAATGTCTGAACAAGTTGTGTTGTTCCAAAAGAAATGATGAGCAGTGGACTTCAGAAAAACCTGGAAGGACTTATATGAACTGATTCTGAGTGAAGTGAGCAGAACCAGGGAAACATTGTATTCAGTAACAGCAACATTGTACAATGACCAACTTTGATAAACTTAACTCTTCTTGGCAATAAAAGGATCTAAGTCAATCCCAAGACTCATGATGGAAAATGCTATCCATAGCCAGAGAAAGAACTATGGAGTCTGAATTCATACTATTTTCTCTGTCTTTCTGTCACTCTGTCTGTCTCTCTGTCTCTGTCTTTTGTTTCTTCTGTCTTATGGCTCTTTGGCTCTAATTCTGCTTTACAACATGATTAAGGTGGAAATGATTGTACATGTATAGTTTATATCAGATTTCATGCCATCTTGGGAAGGGGAAGCAAAAGGAGAGGGAGGAAATTTAGAACTCAAAATCTTATATAAATGAATGTTGAAAACTAAAAAAAACAAACAAATAAATAAAAATTTTAAAAATAAAAGAAAACAAAGTCATGGAGACTTTTCTCCTAGCATTCTACATTTATTAAAAGACAAACACTGAGTAATCATCAGAAATGAAATTTGAACCAAGGGTCTTCTGACTCCAGACCTAGTATCTTTTTGCTTTGCTACTTGTGGAATAAGGTGACTGCAGCAGAGATAACCTGTATAACTAACCCTAAAGTTGAGAGAAACTTTCTATGAGTTTAGGAATATATAACTTCACATTTTGGGGATGGTTGCCTATAATCAGATAATTTCTCTGAGTTTGTGCTACATGATGTTGCCTTAGTGTATGTATCTTTGACCTTGCAATTTGTTTACCTTACAGGATGGAATTTTCTATTACCTATGCCTCTATATACCCATATCATTTAATACCACTGACTTACTACAGGGAACAAATGAATGTGTGACTTGCCAAGGATATTTCCAAAGGAAAAAGGAGAGACTAATTAAAGGTTGAAAAAGCCCCCAAATTATACTGTTGTTCTATCACTCAGTTGGCCTTATGGGCTGGATCCTATTGTGGCTGTCCAACTCTTCTAGGAAGAGAAGAGGTTAAGGGGGTTGAAATAATAACTTCTTCAGTTCATAAGCCATCATTTTGCAGATGAAGAAACCTAGGCACAGACAGGTAAGTGATTTGTCTAATGTCACACAAGTATTGGCAGAGTTGAAATTTGAATTCATGTTCTGTGACTCCAAATATCCTTTGAATTATATCAGGCTATAATTATATCCTCTGGCTGGGTTAGTTAAGCCTTGAGAAACAATGCTTAGCTTTAAGAGGAAGATAAGTAAGAGCAGACCTCTGAGAGATTCTACCAGAATCTGCTGGGGGGAAAATGTTACCTTTCCTAAACAAAACAAAACACCAAAAGATAAACTTGACCACCTATCAATACATTATAAGAGTGGACTCTTAATGATGCAAGAGCCAGTTAAAACAAATGTGTGCACCCCATGTTAAATCTTTGGTGATTCACCCATCTATAATGCTCAAGTCCCTTCCAGTTCTCATATCAATGACCTCAAGTATAATGGAACTCAAATCCAGTTACAGGAGCAGTGACAGCCCCAAAGTCTCCCTTTCTGATTATTTCTCAGGGAAATTCTAAGTATAAGACTTTACATTTATTCCCATTTTCATTCTCTTTGATTTGACCCAATGTTATAGATGGTTGAGATATTATTGAATTCTGATTCTGTCAACTAGTGTGTTAACTAGCCTTCTCAGATTTGTATTAGCTGCTAATTGAGTAAGTTATACCTTTATTTAAGTTATTGATTTAAAAAAATGATAAATAGCATCTGGCCAAGCACAGGCCCCACCTGGGGCATTCTACTGGAGACTTCCTTCCAAGTTGGTTTTTGTTTTTCAGTCATGTCCAACTCTTGGTAATCACATTTGGGGTTTCTTGGCAAAGATATTGGAGTGGTTTGCTATTTTCTTCTCTAGTTCATTTTAAAGATGAGGAACTGAGGGAAACAGGATTAAGTGACTTAGCCAGGCTCACCTACCTAGTGTCTGAGGCTAGATTTGAACTCATGAAGAGGAGTCTTCATGAATCTAGGTCTGGTGTTCTATCCACTGAGCCACCCAGCTGTCCAAGTTGGCACCAACTCATTAATAAACTTCTCTTTGAGTGCAGACATTCAGTCCACCCTGAATCCACCTAATTATATTATCATATAGCTCACATCTCTCCACCTTTTTCATGAGAATAGTGTGGGAGACTTTTTAAAATGTTTCACTAAAATCTGGGTCAACTCTATCTACTGCATTGTCTCTGATCTAAGTTTAGAAACCCTGTCAAGAAAGGAAATGAGGTTAGTTTGGCGTGCTGACACTTTGTGATCACCATGTCCTTTTCTTGAAAGAAAGCTCTTTTCCTAGGAAGGGAACCTCATGAGGGTTCCCAGTTTCATAGTAGGCAGGTGAATAGTTTAGTATTGGCATACTGGGGGGGGCGGGGGGCGTTGGAGAAGGTGTGAGGAAAGTAATTTATTATAAAGACCAGCCTTACAATTGGGTCAGATATAGTTGAACATATAATTACCATATGGTTTATTTGGATAATCCTGACTTTTTATGACGTACTCTATTTAAACAGCTTGTCTTGGAAATACATCTTAGCTATACATCTAGGAGCAGTTTCAGTATCAGACTTTTTAGTCTAAATTTAGACATGGTAATATAATAATTTTGCCTAATAAGGGGCAATATAATAATTTACACAGTAAATTACAGTACTTTACAGTTTGTCTCTATCTTAGAGGCCAGGACTCCTTCCCTAAGGACTTGGAAATGCCCCAGAAAAAGGCATCTTCTCTCCCTCCCCCTCCAGATTCCAGGGCTCCCTTTTGGAGATGCAAATAAAGACAGCATCGGCTCTTTTCCTGCTTGACTTCCCCTGTCCAGGTTGGAAATATGATTGACTTTGAGCACTAATCATGGTGGTGCCTTTGGACTTTGCCTCTCAGGTTCCTTCTTGCCCCCTGCAACTCTTTCTTGAGCCAATTGGACAAACACATCTCTATGTGTATTGTTTGTTCTACAGAACTACAGACTTGGTGACTTCCTGGAGAAACTATATCCCAGGATGAAGTCCCAGGATGCTGAAATGCCAGATGGTCAGAAAGGTACCCTGGCTCTGTCATAGAGTTAGAATGAGAAAGACCCTCAAAAGTCAGTTAATCTGTTAGTCTTTCACAATATGACGACTATGGAAATGTTTTGCATAGCTACACATGTATAACCTATATTGAATTGCTTGTCTTCTCAGTGGGGGTGGGTGAGGAGGGAAGAAAGGAGAGAATCTCAAATTCAAAGTTTTAAAAACAAATGTTAAAAAAATTTTTTTTACATGCAACCTGGAAATAAGATATACAGGCACTGGGGTATAGAAATCCATCTTGCCCTACAGGAAAGCAATGGGTAAGAGGGTAAGGGGGAGATGGGGGGGGATGAAATAGAAGGCAGACTGGGGGAAGGGATAATTAATATCCTTGCCATCTTGGGGTGGGGGCAGGAGAGAGATGGGGAGGAAATTTGGAACTCAAAATCTTGTGGAAATGAATGTTGAAAACTAAATAAGTAAATTGCCCCCCCCCCCCGTCAGTTATTTTAATCTACTCTGAAATAGAGAAGTCTTTTTTTTTTTTAAATAGCATCAATGAAGTTTGTTGCTCTCAGATCCAGGCACCTCTCCCACCAAACCCTCCACTTTTATTTTCTTTCTCTCTTGTACAGAGATTTTCCAGTGCAAGAGAAATCACTACTCCAACTCCTTATTTTATTTCTGGGTGCCTTAGCATTTCTTGCAGAACAGGCTTTTAAAAGTCTCCTTTCCCTCCACCTCCTCCCTGTATCTATGAAAAAAACATACAGGAATTCATAATAACAAAAGGAGAAAATTTATTTTAAAATGTAACCTTGGCATTCTATTCAGAAGGTAATGTAATAGGGACTGGCCAATGAAAGCCTAGCCTGTGTGAGCATGTACAGCATGCTCTCCCTAATGCAATACCACAGTAGACTTGAGAGTAGGTATTTTATAACTGTTTCCGAGGAAGATTGTTTTTTTTTTGAGTGACTTTTAAGCTAGAACTGAGTATGCATGCAAAAGACCCCAATGACTCCACCTCATTTCCTTTTCTGATTGTTTGTATTGAAGTGAGGAGAAACGGAGACTAGGGACCTCTGGATGGGGGAGGAAGCCCCTAGTCTCTCTCACTCCACTGCAGCCACAAGCCCATGCCTTGCTTTTATTCTTGTCCCTATTGTGTCTAGTCTTTCTTGCCTTAGGTGAAGGAGTACTGGCAACAGAATGGACTAAAGTGTAACATTGTGAGCTTTGAAAGGTTGGCAGAGCATGGAAGGAGTCCATGAACTTGAGATTATCTAGCCCAGCATTGAATCAACACCAAGATGCTGGTTTCTACCCAGGAAGGGAGCAGCTTTATCCATTGGCCATGTTGCTGCATTTGGAAATGAACTTGGTGGGGAGACTCCTTTGAAGCAACCACTCGATGTTTGAGCCCACTCTCCCAAAAGAGTGAAGTGGCACAGACAGGACATACCCCTGCTTTCACAGGAAAACTTAAACCAGAAGGTTATACTTCAATTCTTGCTATATTTTCTCAGTAAATATCCCCTTGTAAAGGGATATTTGTAGAAATCTTCCTACTGTTAATTAGTTAAGTGATATTGAGGTGATAATTACTGGTGACTGCTATTGGAGAAAATCTATCAGATGGAGAGCTTAAGCCCACACAATTAGAAAGCTACTTTTTGAACCCTGAGGTTTTTTTTTTATCTTACTCTGGGAAGCAGACTTAACAGTGAGAATGAGTCTTGGGATAAGGACCTTCAGAGTTTATAAATGCAACAGTAATAAGAAGAGTTCATAGTTATGGAGTGTTTTTAAATTTTCAAAGTGTTTTAAATGCACTCTCACAACCCCTTTGAGGTTGATACTATTATTATCCCCATTTTACAAATAAAGAAACTGAGGTCAAGAGGTTAAGTGACTTGCCTATGGTCACATAAGTGTCTCTGGCAGGATTGAATCTAGGTCCTCTCAAACCAAGTCTAGCATGCCATTCACTCCACCACATTGTCTAAGGAGACACACTTAGATCTTTTTAATCAACAGAATGCAAGAAAACAGTGAAAATTAGCAACTCATTTCTTTTAGTTTTTCCTTGAATACTTCCAAATAGGGGGTCCTCACTAGCACGGGAAGCAGCCCATTCCATTGTTGGACAGGCCTGATTGTTAGGAACTTCTTCCTTATATGGAGGTAAGGTCTGCTTCCCCTTAACTTTCACCCATTGGTTCTAGTTCATTGCTCTGGGGTAGAGGTTCCTAAACTATTTGACTTACCACACCCTTTTCAAAAGAAAAGAAAAAAAATTATTCAGTGCCCTCCTGGAAATCTATTTTCTTTAACCCTTTAACAGTTTTATATCATTTAAAAATACATAAAATATTTTTTAAAATGATTCATCTTAAATTTGATAATTTATTGTAAATGTGTGGTTCTTTTCATCCATAGAAATTTTGATGACACAATATATTGCATGATGTAATTGTATAGTATGATATTGTAAACAAGTCATGACACCCACATATTCCTGTTGATGCAGGCTGGACTTCCTGAAAACATGAAATGTGCTCACCTGCCAACACTTGCTTGTTAAGACGTGTCAGAAGACTTGACCATTGATCAGTTATAAGTTGCATTTTGTGTGTTTATTTGGAAAATAATGTAATCACTATGACTTTAACTCTGTTACATAACAGATAAAACATGGCTTTTGAAAAATTTCTTCTCTTCTTTCCTTATACTTCCACTGCCCCCTTATTTTTATTCAATGCCCTCCAATTGCACCTGAGGCTACTACTGCACCTCTTCCCCTACCCCATCATTTCAGTGCCCCCCCCCAGGGGACAGTATCACCCACTTTGGGGACCTATGCGTGGAGCAACATTGAACAAAGCTATTCTCTTTGATGGATGCCATTAGAAGACAACATTCATATCTTCCCTCTTAGTCTTTTCTATTCCAGGCTAAGTTTTTCCAGTTCTTCCAGCAGTTTCTTGGATGCCAGAGTTTCTGGATCCCTTTCCATTTTTGTTACCTTCTTCTATTGAGTCAGAGTATATCCAATGTCCCTCTAAAAATGTGATGCTCAGAAATGAATACAGTGGTCCAGATGTTACATGGAAACAGACATGGTAAAGAATTGGTAGAGACCTCTAAAGCAATCTAATCGAACTTGCAGTTGACCCAGAATCCCCTCCACAGTATACCCAACAAGTGACTATCCAGTCTAGACTGGATGACCTCCAAGGAGGGCTTCAAGTTATTAATACTTGTTTCAAACAAGTGGTATATATTTGTTTCAATATTTGGCTCCTTTAATAATTTGTGCATAAATTTTAGCCTCTGAGAAATGGCTATTGTGGTTTAAAAAAAGTTAATGTGATTTGACGGTTCAGTTTCCCCACCCTCTCTTTGCTCCATCAATTTTCAAAGTCAACAGCTCATGATAGAGCTACGTGAAGCCACTCTCCTCTTTTGATTTTGGCTGGGACATGGTGTACAATGGCAGAAGGCAAGCCCCTTCCCATCTCCCCCCATTCATGCTGCCTGTTGACAGACAAACAGAAAATACTGCTTGCCTACTAAAATCACCGTGAAGCCATGACGAACAGCTGACTCAAGAGTAAAATGACACCTGGCTTTGTTTGCCTGTCCTTTGCAGAAACTTGTCTTACAAAATATAGCTAATGAGGGTGGAAAGGTGGATTGTATGCTGCGTGGCAGCCTGTCCCAGGATGAACCCTGCAGGAGTCAATGGCGTTAATCGACTGGACTCTATGTTTAGCAGCCATCACCCAACTCCTCTCTCCATAAGTGGCTGCAGGTCTAAAGCTAATCATTTCCCATTGGGCATTGGTCACTAACTACTAAGGTAATATCCTTTTCAGAGGCATTTACTGGGAGAATTCGAATACCTGGCCATCTCTGCTGCAGAGACCATGTGATAAACACATGGTTAAATTGCCAGATCCCAGGCTCATCAATTTAGAGTTGGAAGAGGCCTGTCTAACATGTCATCTGTTCCAACTCTGCATTTTATAGCTGGAGAAACTGAGTACCAGAGAGGCTAGATAGGCTATTGCCCAAGGTTATGCGCTGCATGGATGTTGCTTCAGACAAACTGAGACCTAGAAAAGATCTAATTTAGAATGATCAAGGTCACCCACTGCATCCCAGGCCATTGCCAATCACCTTGATTTTTATCTTGCCACCGAACTTCGATGACTCTGGAGGAGAGAGTGAGGCTGATGACTTTATGCAGCTGTGCCTCATTTAAATCCAATTTATTTGCAAGTCCAGACATCACGCCCACGATGCCATCGGTCCTCTTTGAGAATAAAGGATGAAAAACAACTACCACAATTAGTAAGAATCTGAGCTGTGATTTGAACACAGTTCCTCTGACTCTAGCTCCCACCTTCTTTCCACTGTGCTATGCCATCTCTCACATAATTGATGTATTTATTAAGCTCCTTCTACATACAGAGGACTCTTCTAGGCACCATGTGAATCACAACGATAAATGTTGACTATTAATGGTAAAAATCCAGTCCTGATGCTAAGTGCCAAAAGGTGTGACAAAAAAAAAAATTGGGGTTGCCTGACATTACTGGGTAAGGTCTCATGGAGATGGTAGGATTTGAGATGTAGCTACTACATGTCGTGAAGCTGACTTGGGGTATATTATATCCTCATGACCTCTTACTAGTTTCTGCTCAGATCCAGGACCAATAACCAGGCTGACAAGTCATCCTGAGGCAGAGAGTATGAAAAAAACCAAACAGGTAGATTCCATCCATGCTGGATTCCTTGTAATATGCTAGTAAATGTTTAATAACCAGCTCTCAAAAAATATGTCTTCACAACACACTGATAAATGTCATTTATACTATTTTCCAACTCACTTTTTAAAGTGTAGATAATCCACAAAATAATGAATCAAGACTTGATTTATAGTTTGTCAATTTCCTAGATATAAAGGGTCATACTGAAAATTTAACCATTGACTCTCTGACTGGTGTGAGTTGAATCCAGCACACTCCCTCTTCAGATCATATGAATATATAATTCCTTGTAGAAAGCATTGTAAAACAGTGGAAAGAGAACTAGATTTGGAGTCAGAAGTCCTGGGTTCAAGTGCAGCCCTTTGATGAGGTCACATGTGGCCCTCTAGTTCTCAAAGTTCAGCCAAAGGGAAGTGTTTGAGGATCTGTAGGGCCACATCTGCCCTTGAGGCTACAGGTTCCCCACCCCTGGATTAGAGATTGAACAAAGTCAACCCATAAAGGGCCAGAGAAGTATAAGGTATCTTCATTGTATCTGTTGGAAAAAGTCACTTTCTCTCTTGGGGATGTAGTTTCTCTTGCGACTCACAGGATCACAGATTTAGAGCTCACAAGAGATCATTGAAGTCAACCCCCTCATTTATAAATGAAGAAACTGAGGCCAAGAGAGATTAAATACCCAAGTTCACACAGGTAGTATGTGACCCCCTAGGAAAAATTTGAACCCAGGACCTCAGACTCCAAATCTGTTTTCTTTCCACTGTTCCACAATGCTTTCTACAAGGAATTATATGATTTGAAGAGGAAGTGTGCTGGATCCAGCTCAAACTTGTTAAGTTTTCAATGTGACCATTTATATGTAGGCAAACTCTTCAATTCATTTCTTGATTTATTGTTTTGTGGATCATCTAGACTTAAGAAAGTGAGTTGGAAAATAGGACAAATGACAGTGTGTTGTGAAGACATTTTTTTTTTTGAGAGCTGGTTATTAAACATTTACCAGCACATTGCAACGAATCCTGAATGGATGGAATCTATGTGTTTTTTTCATACTTTCTGCCCTAGGATGACCTTTCAGCCTGGCTATTGGTCCTGGATCTGAGGGGGGAGCAGTAAGAAGCCAAGAGGCTATGATATACCCCCAAATCAGTTTCATGACATGTAGGAGGTACATTTCACACCCTACCTACCTCCATGAGGCCTTCCCCACCCCTATGTCTAGTCCCTACAGAGGAATTTTGGTGATTGAGGACAATTAAATTATATGATGCTTGAAATGGAAATTTAGAGATAATCTAAATTAATCTTCCTATTTTATAAATGATGAAATTGAGTCTCAGAGAAAGGGATAAACTTTCCCAAACTAACACAGGTAGTAATAATTAATTGTATTTATTATCACTTAAAGAGGTGGCAAATGTGTGATTGGCCCATCTGGCAAACTCTCAAGTGTGACTGAACCAGATTAAAATGCAGTTGGGAAATATTTAACAAACTAAATAAAATACAGTAAAACAGAGACAACACTGCATTTTAAAACCATCAGTCTACAGGGATCATTAGGTGTGGAATTGTGGTTCCCATTTCTAGTTGAGTTTGACACCATTGACTTAAAGGTATGAAAAGTGATTTTTAAGGCTGGTCTCAGAGTCAGGACAGGAACGCCTACCTCTGACAAGCACTATCTGTATAACCCTGTGTAAATCTCATCACTTCTCTAGACCTCATTTCCTTCATTTGTAAGATGAAGGGTTAAACTAGAAGCTCTCTGAGATTCCCACAAGCTCTGAATCTGTGATCCCATGATTCAGTTAGCCACTTATTGTCCTGAGGCCAGGCTTTAAAACCTTAGATGACAGAGAAAGTACTCATCTCCATGGGTAGAAGTTTGTCACTGGGAGCTCTTCATGCTAATGAAATCACAGGGCTAGTCTAAAAGTTATTTTCTTGTAATAATACTGAATTATTCTTATCCTCATTTTACAGATGAGGAAACGGATGTTGAGAGGTTAAGATGGCTCTATATTTACCTAGTCAGTGAGGGTTTGAAGAGGGATTTGAACCCACCATTCTTTCTACTAGGTCATGCTGCCTTTTAAGGTAATAACAGGCCTAGTATTGAAACACAGTTCCCCTTCCCTCCCTACCCCCCTGTAATGGGAATGGGAATTTGAAGATCTTCCCTGTCCCTTAATAGACCTAGGGGGGAGTTTGAAGCTTCCCTACTGTGAAGATAAACTTTGCCCCCTGAGAGGCTGAATGTAGTCACATGGAGCCTGTGGTGGGAGGAATTTGCTGAGGAGAAGTAGAGCCCACAGAGGAAGCTGGGAGAGAGCTAATGAGACAGTTGGAGACAGAGGAGCTCAGGCAAGGAGATAGAGAGTTTTGTGAGTAAATATTCATCTTGTATTGGTTTGTGGGAAGGCTAAAGGATGGCATGGCTTTCAGCATTTTTATGGCTTCTGAATATCTTTGGTACTATGATGAAATCAGCTTATTGGTTTTGGGATTCAGTTTTGTGGTGTCTAAATAAATCCTTCAGCTTTATCCTTTATCTGGAGAGTCTGGCATATTTTCCTATTGAACGTCATGTGATACTTATAGTCATGGTCTTTATCGTGATTGTGGGTGCTGTAAATATTGCATTGGTGCTACCACCTCCCCCCAAAAAAATCCAATGAACATTTTAAGGGCTTATGGGGAAAAAACAGCCATTCCCCCCAAACCCTCTTCATTTTTGTCTTTCAACTTTTTTATAAGGATTTCACTCAAGAACTTTTATTCTAAAGCTAGTCCTTCTTCCACTTTGCTATTGGACTTAACCTCTCTCAGCCTTAGCTTCTTCATCTGTAAAATGAGGCTAACAACATCTACCTCCCAGGGTTATTGTAAGGAATGAATGATATAACATTTGGAAAGGACTTTGCCAGCCTTCAAGGACTGTGTAAATGCTTGCTGTTACTATTGCTGGGGGAGCCAATGTTGGTGTGAGGGCCAGCCAACAGGGACTAGAAATGCTGCTGTAGCAGGACCATTGGGAATCAGCTGGGATTTCCCAAAGATGATACAATAAACCCACAAGTCATTGCGCTTGTCCCCAGAAGGAGAAGAATTCTTTTTCACAACAGGCTTTTGCAGGTGACTGCTGAGGCCAGGTTGCTTCTAAATTCCAGGTTTTTAATCTGTGGCAGATCTGTTGATGCTTTGCAGCCCAAGTATGACTTTGAAACTTCAATTTCACTTTAAAAGCATGTGAGGAGCCTGCTGAGAGCCTGCTGAGAACTGGGGCAAGAGGAGAACATGGGAGGAGTTCTGAAATCTTTGAGGACATTTTTCTGATTTCAGGTGGGAAACATCTGCTACTTTCCCTCAGGCTTAAATCAAAACTGATATGGCAGAAAGCAGTCTTTGAGCACTGGAGGTGGGGCTGGGGTGGTGGTGGTGGAGATTGGGGGACTATTAAAAAAATCACCCTCCTTGCCTGTTTTTAGTTTTGTTTTTTTTTCTTTTCCCTGATTACGTATAGAGGTTAGAGGCAACCATTGCCTAAAATTCATAGGGACTCAAGGTATTGACTCTTTTTAACTCTGTACCCAGACAGTCTCTTGTCTACTGAGTTCATTACTCTGGGATTTACGGATTTCTCAATAGGTCAAGTAAGTTCCCTAATTCTCATATTCATTACCTATCTACTACTTCCTACAGGGAAAGCTGAAACTTAAAAGATTTGCAGTTTACAGAGTTGCTAATTCAAGAAAAGGTTATGGGCTTCAAGTCTAGGGTTTTCCCCAGTAAAGGGGGAAATTAAAGGGGGAAATAAAAGGTGCCCTATGTATCCAACTGAATCACAGTTGGAGTGAGTAGTTTATTCTCACACAAAAAGGGAATGTTAATAAAGAATAATAGAATGATTAGAACAGTACCATTGGAACACATTGTTGTCAAATCTTCTAAGTAGCTGCTTTCATTTTACCTCTGCCTTGGGATTGTCTGGTTAAACACCAAGTGAGATCTTCCTTCCAGGGGTTTCCTTCTTCCAAGCTGATGGGTCCTTTAAAGTCAGATCCTGTTAATGTTACTACCATGGGATCTGCTCCAGAATATGCTGCCCTTGTAGACAGGAAAGACCTAGAACTTTCAGTGTTTGTAAGGTCATTGCTAGGGGAAAGGAAGCCTAAAAGGAGAGGAAAGGCAGCCAAGGGGGCCGCACATACCACCAGTCTGAGGGCATATTTTCCAAAGGGAGTATTTCCTGGGGTAGGGAAAGATGTTTCTTTCACCCTTCAACCAGAGTCAACCAGTATCTTCTTGAAAGCCACCTCCAAGAGAACAGCCAGACCAAAACCATCTCTTCTCTAGGGTGTGGTACTCTGCGTCTTCTGCTTCTGCAGCTCAGCAACCAACCAGAGGGCCTCAACCCAGAGATGAGTGATAGCTGGGCGTAATATATATGTATTAGATTATACATGCATATATATTGCAATGATACATATACCGTGTAAATGTAGGAAGTAGGTAGAAGACATATGCATGCACTCTGGAGGGGTGTGGGGACAGGGGGAGGAATCCAAGGGCATTACTGGAACACTGACTGAGCATGCCCTCAGGGGGACACCACACCTGAATGTACCCTGAGATTGGAGAGACTGAACTGTGATTTAAATCAGCACTGGCCAGTTCTGATTGGGTAAGTACAGAAATCACCTACCCTTTGACAAGAAATTGGTCCTTTCCATTGCAGAAAGAGGCAGTAGGTGAAGTGTTGAGGAGGGAGAACATTTCAGGCATGGTGGACAACTCATGCAACATCGTATCTCTGAGACTTCCTGCTTCTTTATCTGATACTGCATTGTGCTGTGCTACATTGTGTAGTACTGTATTATATTATTTTGGTTTGCATTGTACTCTATTATACCACACTGCACTGCATTATTAATCATACTGTATTGTTATATTGTATTGTAATATATTGGGTTGTGTTGCATTACACGATATTGTATTATGTTGTACTATATTATACTATACAGCACTGTATTGTATGGTTGTTCTCCCTCCTCATCTGTACCTATTATGGATCCTGGCTTCCTCTAGACTTTCGCAGGAAGCTTTTCCTGGTTCTTCTCATCACGGATTACACACTTGTAATTGCTTTGAATGTCTTGTATAGACTTACATGTGTACATGTCATCTCTCCTCATAGAATGACAGCTCCTTAAAACCAGGGACTGTTGAATTTTTTTTTTTTATCTCCAAAGGCTAGCATTGTGCTTAACACTTAGTAGGTACTTAATAATTGATCAACTAATTGATTTGACATAGCAGAGCAAAGGAATCTCTCATTCTTTTCATTTTATCTCCCTTTACCTAGTCTCCCCTCTTCACTTTCTCCTTTCCTTCTCCTTCAACCTCTCTCTCTTCTCTCTCCCCTCTCCTCCTTCTCCCTTTTCTTTCTGTAAAGTTGCTACTTATAGTCCTGATCCCACTGCTTATAGGCATGGAAGCTTTGACCCGCTCCATTTATGACCTGCCAAGAAAACCCCAAAAGTCGTAGAGAGTCAGACATGATTGAAATGACTCAACAACAGCAACACCAAGAAATTTATGACCTGGGGCTCCACATGGGGACTTGGATTTGGTTCCCTAGACAAGAAGCCCCAGAGATGGCAGCTGACAGAGAGAGGGACAAAGTAATCAATTCTACTAAGCTGAGAACTGTTGGAATGAAAAATGGTGGTAATGGAGGGACAGTGGTAGAATGACAAGAGTTCAAGGACCAAGCGCTCCAGGAGAAGCCCTGGGACTGTGATGAATTCATAGACAAAGTGGCAGAATTCTTGGACTGAGATTTCTGGCCTCAGAAGAGAAATTTCCTGAAACAGCAGAAACTGGAATTGAGGAAAGCCTGAAATGCATTCCTTCTTCATGTCAGCTTCCTGGCTTCCTTCAAGTGTAAGCTCACATATCACCTTTTCCAAGAAACCTTACTTAGTTCCCCTTAATGTGCGTTCCTTCCTTCTGAGAAGACATTCAATCTTATCCTTAATGTATTTTGTATATAATTATTGTTTGCACAGTGTCACCTCCATTAGACTGTGAACTCCTGGAGGGCAGGGACTGGTTTTGTCTTTCTCGGCATCCCCAGTGCTTAAAATAGTGCCTAACACATAGTAGGTGTTTTAATAAATGCTTTTCACCTTGATTTGGTAGAAGGGCAAATTCATACCTTATATTTCATTGACAGTGTGAGCTATGTGAACTGAGATGGTTTGGAGTTAGGAGTTGACTTTCTAGTGATTCCAAGAACTACCCCTATTGAAGAGGAGCCTTAGCCTTGGTGTAGTACCATAAATCGAGAGGATTCCTTGGGGAGGAGGAACTAACTAAATGAAGGATTTACTTAATTCTCTAGAAGCCCCAAGTTTTTTTTCCCTTGTGAGTGGCCCTCAACCCCAAGGTAGTGCTATCAACCTGTGATGTGTCATTTTTCAGTCATGTCCAAATATTATTTCATTTGATCCTTACAATAACCCTGTAGGTGAGATTTGTTGCTGTTTGGTTGTTTCAGTTGTGTTTGACTCTTCATTTGGAGTTTTCTTGGCTGAGATACTGGAGTGGTTTGCCAATAGTTCATTCAGTTTCTAGTAGTACAGTTCATTTTACAGATGATGAAACTGAGGCAAACAGGGTAAAGTGACTTGCCCAGGGTCACACAGCTAGTAAGTGTCTGCGGTCAGATTTGAACTCATGAAGATGAGTCTTCCTAAGGAAGACTTCCTACTCCAGGCTGGGTACTCTATCCACTGGGTATTCTATCCACTGTGACATCTAGCTGCCTACTATCAACCTAGATGACTGTATTTATTATATAACAAGGGATCTTTGTTCAAAATACATTCTCTGCGAAGTTTTCAACTTCATGTCATCATGAAAGTCTGTGACACCATACCAAGATCTATCATCCACTTAAGGTAAAAGATGTATTAAAATTATACTTAAAAAAAATTTATTTTCTAAAGCAATTGGGGTTAAGTAACTTGCTCAAGGTTACACGGCCAGGTGTTTCTGGGTGGGTCCTAAGTGTCTGAGCCTGGATTCGATCCCAGGTCATCCTGACTCTGGGGTCGGTGCTCTTACTCACTGTGCTGCCTGGCCGCCCCTAAAATTATACTTTTATCCTTACCACTATGCAAATTGGAATTGCCATAAAAAGTTCATATCAGCTAGGTATAGGATCATTTTGGATATAAAATCTACTGTTAATGATGTTTTGGAGCATAGTTAACCTATGGGTTTTGGATAGCCAATAGAGGCAGTACACACACACACACACACACACACACAATGCATGCATAGTGTATCATGTAGATACAGAGAAACACACTTACACATGTATCAATATAGCTCTATCATTTTTATTTTTATCTCTATATTGAATTAGTGTATGTCTATATTATGCATAAAGTACATGTAAGTGGTGACATTTTCCAAATACTTAATTTTGTAAATGATTTTGAACTAATTGCATTTAGTCCCAGAACATTACTCAGTGATATCTACAATGCAAAACCAAAGTGGATGAATACCCATATTAGGCTAAATATGGCATACAGCTAGACTGATGGAAAGTCTACTGAGTTAGTCTATCTTTACATCTAGACGAATGCACTAATTCAATTTAGTAGGACATATCTATCTATATGTGGCTAGATAGAGATATACATAGAGATCTTTCTATCTGCTATCTAGTGTATGCACGTGTCTATATCATACATAAAGTACGTGTAAGTGGTGACATTATGCATGTACTATAATATCAGGGCAAATAAGATGGGTAAAAAGATAGATAGGTGAATTGGACTTAAGTGAGGCACAGTTGCACAAAGTCATCAGTCTCATTCTCTCTTCCAGAGTCATCAAAGTTCAGCAGCAAGACAAAAGTCAAGAAGACTGGTGTGGACCGGGTATGCAGTGGGTGACCTTAGCATCTTTGATGCCTGACCAGGCTCTAAGTGTTCCACATTGTCTGTTCCAGTTGCTTTCATGGACATGAGAACAAATTGTTCTCATCTGCCCATTCCATATGGGAAATGTTCCCATGCTTGGAATAGACATCCCCTTAACTCACTAAAAGGTTTGAGGCCTGTCAGTCACCCTTACCCAGGTGTAGCCTATCTGTCAAGACAGGGTGTGGCCATGGGCATGCTATTGCTTCTTGGAGCCACAGGTGAGAGCCAGGTGAATCAGGTAGACATCAAAGGTGGATGAGCAGCCCTGAAATGGGCTTGGCAAATCCTCACACCAGAGGTGCTAGATCTTCTGGAATACACCGTGCACCTTAAGATGGAAAGATGGGTAGATACTGATTCACAGTTTATTTGGACAGACCATTAAGTTAGTGTGGCAACTATCTATCATCTATCTGTCCAGCTACTATAGTATATAGTATATATACTATATATGTATATATATGTGTGTACTAGAGAGTAAATAGAAAGATAGATGTATTAATATGATACAGTAGTTATAAGCCTATCTTATAAGTCTCATACATATGTGGAAGCCAATTGATGCAGTGAACTTAGTATCAGGAAAACCTGAGTTCAAATCTTGTAGTATCTTGTATTTTAACATATACATGAGAGATACCTTATTGGAAGAGAGAAAGCCTTAAGAGTTGGATTTCATTTCAATACATCAAATGCTTTTTAAGAATTAATAAGCAATACATATTTTCATTTTCATCATATGGAAACAATTAAGTGATACAGTGGATAGAGCATGGACCTGGGGTCAGGAAGACTTGAGTTCAATGCCAGCCTCAGACTTTTACTATCTGTGTGATCCTGGCCAAGTCATTTAATGTCTGTTGCCTTGGTTATCTTATCTGTGAAATGGTGATAGCAGCACCCACCTTCCAAAGTCATTGTGAGTATAAAATGAGATAATATTTATAACACTTTGCAAGTATTAAAGAATTATATAAATTCTGGCTATTTTATTATAGAATTTAAAAAAATATATACACAAAAATAACTTGTTTGGGAAGAGCCCTAAAAGCCACATATTTCATTTCTGCCCATTAAATGCTTCTTAAGAATCAACAAATACTAAATAGCTTCAATATCACCATATAGTCATCACCTTGCCATAGATGGATAAATAGATAATATACTAACCATCCAGCCACATACAATAATACTTAGATGTGTGTATTTTCGAGGTAGATAGCCCGAAAAGCAGCTATCTAGTCAAGACCATATCCCAAAGAGAACTCACCAATACAACCCGTCATTGTTGTTCAGTCACGTTCAATTCTTTGTGACCCCATTTGGGGTTTTCTTGGCAAAGATGCCATTTCCTTCTCCAGCTCATTTGACAGATGAGAAAACTGAGTTAAAAAAGATTAAGTGACTTGCCTAGGGTCACACAGCTAGTAAACCTCTGAAGCTGGTTTTGAACTCAGATTTCTCTTACCCCAGTCCCAACACTCTACTACACCACCCAGCTGCCTCAATACCAAACAAGTAGTAATCTAGCCCCTGCTTAAGAACCTCTGATGAATATATTCCATTAACAGACAACTTTAATTGTTAGGAAGTTTTTCCTAATATTAAGCCTCAATTTGTTTCTTTGCTACTTCTGTCTCTTGCTCCTGGTTTTCACTCAGTGGTTATCAAAGCAAACTCCTTCCCTCTTTCATATGCCAAAACTTCATCTACATGAAGACAGCTATCATTCCAAATCTTTTCCTTTCCAGACTAAATGACCCTAATTCCTTTAAGCTATTTTTATCTACTGCAGATCCAGGGCCGCTGACCATATTGTTTGCCTTCCTCTGGATAGTCACCATTTTACTGATTTCCTTCCTAAATTGAACACAACACATCATATGTGATCTGACCAAGGTCAGATCTTCTATGTTCCTGAAAATGGTGCCTCTCAATGCAACCCAAGATCTTGTTAATTTTTTAGGAAACTAAATGATGTTGTTGACCCAGGCTGAACCGGCAACCCTCCAGATCTATTGCTTCATTCACCATGTTTCTCTCCCATGTTAAACTTGTGAAGTTAGTTACTTAAATCAAGGAGTAAGGTTTTGCATTCATCCCTGCAAAAGTTCATCATTAAACCCAGTTAACCCAGTTCAATGTCTTAAGCCTATCAATCAAGCTCTTTTTGGATTCTGGCTGTCATCCAGTAAGATGAGTCATTAGATTTGATAAGCATGCCTTTACCCAAGTCTTCTGTATGCATTTAGTCAGGTTCAGCTACTCTTCCAGATTTCATCTTCACTGATGCCATCACCTCTTCAGTATTCCATGTACATTCTGAACAAGTGGAAGAGAACAAATCTACTATCTTCATTAATGAAAATAGATTGCTATAGAAACACAAGGAAGTCTGTTTCATTTTGTTCATCTAAAATAAGACAGCAAAACAAATGTTCTTCAAATGATCTGAGTGAACAGCAGGTGAGGAAAAACAAGCCTTCAGAGAATATGACATGGGATCTTTCCTTCCTTCCTTCCTTCCTTCCTTCCTTCCTTCCTTCCTTCCTTCCTTTCATAATCCTGTTTGTAACCTTCTGTCATCCTCTTCCCTAACATTTTGCAAATGAGTTGTTACTCTTAGCCAGTGTTGACCTTGGTGGCCATGTGTTTTCACTTGGCAAGCAGATCAAGTGTCTTCTGTCTAAAATGGTTTCTGGACTTGTCAGCCTCCTTGTTGTGGCAACTGTTGTGCATGAGTTAAGCTGTTCCAAGAAATGGTGGTATGGTCAATGCCTTTGCTTTAATCTATTTTCCTTTTTATGGAGTCTACAATTTATTTGAACAGGTGAGGTTGGAGCTATTTTAATGGAACACAACATCTTTCCATGTTTAAATGCCAAATTACAAAAAAAAAAGTTCCAATGCATTTACCCTCCTTTGGTCTGACTTCTCACAAAGATCAGACAGCTAAAGATGCAATGCATGGTTACAGAAGTTTTAGTGATTTCTTATCTGTTCCTCCTTGAGAGAAGGGACTCTTTTTCATTTTGTTTTCATATCCGTAGAGCCTGATAAGTGCCCTGAGCACAGCAGAAACCAAACAAGTGCTTGGTATATTGTTTGGATGAGATACTGTCAATTTAATTTTCCTTTTGTGATATTATTTGGTGATTATCACATCCAGTTCCTTCTGTCCCTTTTCTGGAAAAAAAGTACTTCTGGTAGACCAGTCTTAGACTTCTTAATCATTCATAAATCTTTAACCCATTTTGTCTCTTGATCCAGAGTCATAGTTTCCAACATAATTTTCTTCTGTCTTACCTGTGCTCTTTTTCACTTTGAAGTAAATAAGTATCAGGTTAAATGTTGACTTAATTTTGAGGATGTTGTCAAATTCTTCCTAGAATTTCTCTCTTTCCATTCTTTGCACTGGTTGTTGCTTCATGAGTTGCAACTTTCTTTGTGGTTTTCTGTTTGTTTATTATGTTCAGTGGGAGCACTTCAAGGGGAGGTGACCACATGTTCTAAGAAACTGACACAAGATGAAAGCAACTCCACCAATG
Source organism: Petaurus breviceps papuanus (assembly GCF_028583685.1). Classification (NCBI taxonomy): domain Eukaryota; kingdom Metazoa; phylum Chordata; class Mammalia; order Diprotodontia; family Petauridae; genus Petaurus; species Petaurus breviceps. The sequence goes on from NW_027185764.1 coordinate 18,871,358, forward strand.
TCTTAATTTATGCCTCTTCAGACAGCCTATGAGCAATTGTTCTACTTAACCACACCTTCTTTGTGTCTCCTGGTCTTGTTTAGAGTTAGAACATCATGGATATATTTTCTCTACAAGTGTGTCAACTTGATCTTTGGATAAATGCTGTCCAATAAAAATAACAAGGGTTGAATTCACATTGGCAGATGTCTAAGAAATGAATCATTCTTTTCACTTTCTATTATTCTGCCACTGTCTTTATAGGAATGGAAAGGGATTATATGATTTGTTGCAAGGATTTTGTTTTTCTTTTCTTTTTTTTTAAGCAATTGGGGTTAAGTAACTTGCTCAAAGTTACATGGCCAGTTATTTTGTATGGGTACCAAATATCTGAGGCTGGAACTGATCCCGGGTCTCCCGACACCGGGGCTGGTGCTCTTACTCACTACTTGTTTCTTTTCTTTTCTTTTTTTTCTTTTTACTTTTTGGAGGGCAACTGGGGTTAAGTTACTTGCCCAAAGTCACACTGCTAACGTGTCAAATATCTGAGGCTGGATTTGAACTCAGGTCCTCTTGACTCCAGGGCTGGTGCTCTATTCACTGCGCCACCTAGCTGTCCCTTGTTTTTCTTTTTCAGTGAAGGTTGGGGAGATGGGTGTAGATAGGGTTGCAAAAAAGAATGAAAGAAAGAAAAGGTTATTTTTCTTCTAATGCACAAGAGAGAATAAAATGAAAACCAGAAGAAATCACAGAAAAGAAGGACAGCTTTGAAAGTTATATGGTGAATTTATTATTTGAAAACAAAATCTGTACAGAATAGAAATTCACAGTTTCATATAGAATCCTCTTTTTCATATACTATGTATATGAAAATGTTAATTTTATTTGGTGTTTGATGAGTTCTGAATTCTTAAAAAATTAATTTTTAAAAATTCAATTTTATTTAATTTTCCTTTCTGAATTCTCTCTCCCTTTCCCCCCACATATTGAGAAGTCAAGAAAAATAAAACTCATCACAAATATGTATAGTCATGCAAAACAAATTCCTGCATTAGCCTTGTCCAAGAAAGGAAGACAGAAAAAAGAAAGACAAAGGAAGGAAGGAGAGAAAGAAAGAGAGAAGAAATGAAAAAGAGAGAGAGAGAAAGAGAGATTATAATGGATTGAGGGTACTTTGCATTTTTGCCAATTTTATCAGTCACCATAGCCAAATGATCTGGTAGACAGCCTTTTGACCATGAGCCTCTTGAAGCATAGACTGTGTCTGGGGAGTGATTTTACTTATCTCTGGGAATTAGTTCAAATCTTTCCATCCTAGCCAAACCTGCCAGAGCTTGTCCTTCACTGATGGCTCTCTGAGAAGCCATGATCATTTTAGTACTCCAAGGATCATCAATGTTGGACTTGAATAAAAGAACTCATGGTTAGCTAAAGAGAATACTGTATTCATTTGGAAGTTTGCAACTTATAACTTGAGTCCACTATACTTTCTGGGGGCTTTTTTGGTCTTTTTCTTTTTTGGAGGGAGCTGTGCCCTAGAGTAAAAAAAAAATAGGCCAGAGATAGTTTTTAACCCCAACTTGTCTACAGATTCAGAGTGGACAAAAGGAGTGTTTTTATTGGGCAAAATATCTGAGAATGTTCTGGATACTCCAGAGGTCAAGGGATTGTCACAAGGTTAGACAGGGGAGCAGAATGTAGGGGCTCAGAGCCTTTACAGGTGAAAATTATTCGTTAGCAAGAGCAGTTCTAGGAATTCACCTGGTGAAGTAATTTCCTTGTTGTTTCTTTTTAAGGATGATATCCAAAGAAGCACATTCCCCTCTCCCCTCTAGCCTGAGGTCTTTGTGGAGTTAATTTCTTTTTGGGAGGGGGAGGGAAGGACAATTGGGGTTGACTTTCCCAAGGCCACATGGCTAGTAAGTGTTAAGTGTCTGAGGCTGGATTTGAACTCAGGTCCTCCTGACTCAAGGACAGGTGGTCTATTCACTGTGCTGCCTAGCCACCCCTGGAATTAATTTTTTTGCTCTTAGTTAAAGAGCAAGGATGTCACTTGGCTATCAGTGCTGCCAATATACTCAAAATGAGGTTACTCCTAATCAGGAGCTCCCAGTGTGATCTCATGGAGAAAACACTGAATCTTGCTGGATACAGACCTGGGTTCAAATTTTGGCTTGGCTATTTACTACCTGTGTGACCTTGGGTGAGTCACTTCATCTCTCTCAGCTTCAATTTCCTCATCAGCGAAATGAAGACATTCCTTAAGGTCGAAGTTATGAATATCTCTATCAGAGGGAGATGGAAGCTGAGAACTTATCTTGGTCTTTTCCTTCCACTTGTCATCAAGCAATCAAACAATAAGCATTTATTAAGTGCCTACTATTGCCAGATACTCTATTATAAGGTGCATGGGATACAAAGAAGGAGCTTATATTGCACAGTGATAAACTTGAAATATATAAGTAGAATATGGCCATAAAAATCAAGAGATGGTCTTGGTGTTAGCTATGGTGTGTTAAAAAGGGGGAAAAATAATTAGTTCTAGTAGAGTATAACAAAGCAAGATATAGAAGTACACCACTGAGACTCCCAGAATCAGGAACTGATGGACTATCTGGGTTTTCTGGGCAAAACTTGGCAGGAAGTCAATTAGAGCAAGTCACAGATCAAGGGTCTAGAGAAGGAGTGGGGAATCTGCATTCCTTTGAATCCATTTGAATACTATGGATTCAGTCAAAGGGTCACACTTGAGGACCTAGAGGATCACATGTGGCCTTGAGGCCGCAGGGTCCCCACCCCGGTCTAGAGCAAAAACACTCTGTAGGAATAGGCTTTTATAACTGTGAAAATCACGAATTCAATTAATTTCAAACATTATGAGGTTACATAGAAGGTACTTAAGAAAACAAGAGAGAAGTACTTAAGAAGGTACTTAATAAAATAAGATAAAAGAGACAATTTAAGAAATTTTCAATCTAGTGGGAGATTGTGTATATGTGTGTGCATGTGTGTGTGTGTATAAAACATAAATAACAATTATTAATGTAGAGATTAAAATATGTTAAGTTTGGAGAAAGGAGATAATCTATCTAGTGGAAAGACCACCGTCTCTGGAGTCAGAGGAAAGGAGGTAGCATGTCCAAAGGAAAGGACACTGTCTCTGGAGTAAGGAGACCTTGGGTTCACATGTCCACCTTTGATATTTACCACAACTTGGGCAAATCTTCCTTACTTTCCTCATCTCTAAAATGAGGGGCTTGCCTTAAGTGACCTCGGAGGTCTTTTCCAGTTCTTCTATGAACCTATGGTCTTAGGAGAGGTTAAACAGAGAAACCTGAGAGATTCAAGCAGGGAAGAATCACTTCTAAGTTGTGAAGGCAAGAGAAGGGATCAGGGAAAGTTTCATGGAAAAAAGTGGCAATAGAGTGGCCTTGAAAGGTGAGAGATGTCAATAGGCAGAGGTGGGGGTGAGGTGAGGGTGGGGAGAACAGAGGTCCATGCCCAGCAGGCAGCATTGCCTGTGTAGATGAAGTCAGAGCAAGCAGGACAAGTTTGGAGAGCTTGTAGGCTAGTTGGAATGCAGTGCCTAAAGGGGAAGAGTGTGAAAAAAAGCTAAAAAGGTGGGTGATGGACAGATTGTTGGCAGCTATGCATGCCAGGGTATGTATTTCTCTTTTATTCTGTGGAGAATGGAGAGTGCTGAAGGTCTTTGAGTGGGGTGTGGTGCTGGTAGGGATGTACTTGATACTGTTACCGACATACTCTTCCTAAGTCAATTGATTGGGTAGAGTAGAGGGAACTAAAGCTTTTATGGTCTAAGTCCAGAAGAGAGATGAGGAAAGCTCAGGTTAGGTCAGGTAGCAGAGATGGGAATGGAGGGGAGAGAACAGATGTGAGCTAAGGTGGAATCAATAGGAACTGGCAACTTACTAGATTTCTCTCTCTCCTCTCTATATCCAAAGATAACTTTGAGTGATTGGGAAGTTGGAAGGGCAAGTATTTAGAGACTGTCCTGGGCCATTGTTGTTGACAGTCTATACAGGGTGTCACAAGAATATCTTGGTTTTCTGGTACCTGAGAAAACCATGGGGCCTGCTATGTTCACTGCCTGCTTGTTTCATCACAACCTGGGTTCTGTTTCCATCCCAAGGATAATCCACCATTTTTACTGTAATGCATTTTGTAAGTATGCCACATATTTCCATAGGCAGAACCCTCCTCACTGCATTTGTCTGACCAGTCAACATTCTTTAGGTCTTGGGGCTTGAGCCAAGGGAGATGCCCCCACATTTGCCACCATAGGTCAAATCAATCTGTTCATTAGGTGAAGTATACAAAACAAGAAAAAGTTCAATACCAGCTTTGTAGTTATCCAAGGTCCCAAGGATCCTGGACTCTGGCATAGAGGAGGGTACCAGTGTCATCAGAGCATTCAGCAACTGGGAAATGCTAGCTAATGTTATCCTAGGTGGGTTTTTCTGGATGTGGACCTTTTATATAGTTGCAAATATGTGAATTAATTAAAAAAAACTCAGAAATTTTATACCAGTCAGTTTATAGCATTAAGGAATGCCTCCCTCCCAAAGAATGACCCAAGAAAAGTTAAATAGTTTGATCAATTGTGGGTAAGGTGATAGATTAGCCAGATAGGATCCAGAGAGAATGGGAAATCAGTAAGGATGGGAAGGATACCAAAGAGCTCACACTATGCAAAGAGGAAGTTTGAATGCTCACATAACCCTGTGCATGTCTAATTTTTAGACATTCTGCTGTGGTGTAACAGATCTTCAAAAGAAGATTAGCTGTCTGGTTATGGCAAACTGGTGTGTTCAGGATGATTACTGGTTATTGTGTAATACCTGGGTTGGCCTCCATGCTAAAATATGACAATTGTAGAGTTAGATCAATAGTAAGACAGATGGACCAAGTCATGATTTCTAAGCAACCACTAAGAAGCTCAAAGGTCACCCCTTTCTTTCATGTCTCATATTTAAAGTTAATTACTTCTACACAATCTCCAGGGTCAAAGTCCTTTGTTAAACTGAGTCCCAGATAGAGTCTCCACTCTGAAAAATATCCTTTCTGGAATGTTAAGAAAAGGCGATGGGGAAGACAGTGACAGATTACCAGCCTCAGCTCTTACTTTCATTCTGATTGAAATAGAAGTAGACAGTAGGCAACTAGGTGCCACAGCAGATAAAGTACTGGGCCTCAAGTCAGGAAGACCTGAGTTCAAATCCAACCTTAAATACTTACTAGTTGAATGACTAATCAAGTCACTTAACCTGTTTGCCTCTGTTTCCTCATCTGTAAAATGAGGACAATTATAGTATCTACATCCCAGGGTTGTGAAGATAAAGTGAGATAATATTTGTGAAGTGCTTTACATACCACACAATATAAATGTTAGCTATTTAAAAATTATTTATTTTTAACATTTAACATTTGTTTTACTGAGTTTGTTTGTGAGGTTTTTATGTCCTAATACATGGTCAATTTTTGTGAAGGTGTATGTCTTACAAAAAGTCACACTCCTTTTTCTTTCTATTCTGTTGTCTCCAGAGGTCCATACTATCTCACTTTTCTCAAGTTCTATTATCCTCCTTAACTTCTTTTTAATTTATTTTGTGGTTAGATTTATCTAGTTTGGAGAGGGGAAAGTTGAGGTTACCCTCCCCTCACCCTGGTTTAGTTTTACTTCGTATTTCCTTCTGTAAGTCATTTAACTTTTCCTTTAAGAATTTGGGTGCTATATTGTTTGGTGTATAATATGTTTAGTATCAATATTACTTCATTGTCTATGATGCCTTTTTAGTAAGATGTACTTTCCCTGTATCTCTTAATTAGGTCTATTTTTGCTTTTGTTTTGTCTGAGATTATGATTGCTATCCCTGCTTTTTTAAAAAAAATTTCAGTTGAAGCATAATAAATTCTGCTCCAGCTCCTTATTTTAATACTGTATTTCTCTCTGTTTCAAGTTTATTTCTTATAAACAAAATCCTGTTGGATTATAAATTCTAATCCATTATGCTATCTGCTTCTGTTTTATCCCATTCACCTCCACAGTTATGTTTATTAACTGTACATTTCCCTTCATCCTATTCTCTCTCTCTCTCTCTCTCTCTCTCTCTCTCTCTCTCTCTCTCTCTGTCTCTCTGTCTCTTCCCCTCCCTTCCTATTATCCCCTTCTCCTCCTATTTCCCTGTTAAAAGAGATCAACTTCGAGACCAGGGGTAAGGAACCTGCCGCCTCAAGGCCACATGTGACCTTCTATCTAGGTCCTCAAGTGTGACCCTTTGACTGAATTCAACTTCACAGAACAAATCCCCTTTATGAAATAATTTGTTCTGTAAAAGAACAAGGTTGCGGGTTCTCCACCTCTGTTCTAGACCCAATTGGGTGCGTATATATATATATATATTCTTCCCTCTTTGAACCAATTCAGATGAGAGTGTGTTCAAGTACTGCCATCCCTAACCCGATTTTCTCCTCCACTGTAAAAGCTCTTCCCTGTGCATCTCTTTTTATGTTTCCCCATTCTTACTCTTTTTTTTTGCCCTTCTCCCAGTGTATCCTTCTTTCTCACCCATCCATTTTTTAAAAAGATCACCCCAACATAATCAACTCTCTCCTATGATGTCTTTCTATTTAGATTCATTCTAACTGCCCCAATAATAATAAAACTCTTAAGAATTACATGTATCAGGGTGGCTAGGTAGTGCAGTGTATAGAGCACTGGCCCTGGAGTCAGGAGGACCTGAGTTCAAACCCGGCCTCAGACACTTAACACAAAAACTAGCCATGTGACCTTGGGCAAGGTACTTAACCCCAATTGCCCTCCAAAAAGCAAAAAAAAATAAAAAAAGAATTATATGTATCATCTCCTCAAATTGTAGTGCCAATGCAATATTTCATCTTCTCATGTTGTAGTGCCAATTCAATATTTGCAGTGCCAACAGTTACTATAAATATACCTGAATAGTGCTCAATCGCAAAATATAACAGACTCTCCATATATAAAACAGAAGCAAAACATTTATTTAGACACCAGAAAACTAAATTCCATCATAGTAGCAAAGAAGTTAATGAGCCACAACAACATAGAGAGCCACAGCATCCTTTAGCCTTCTCACAAACCAACACAAGTCTAGCTGTCACAGAAGGTAGCAACCATCAACTTTTACTTATAAGCCTAACTGTCTCCCTCTGATGCATCCTTTCCTCCCAACCGTGTCTAGCTGCTCTGACTCACAGCTTCCTGTGGGCTCTGCTCCATCCTTCAGCAAACTCCTCCCACCACAGGCTCCATGTGATTGCTTTCATTCTATTAGGGGGCAGGGTATATCTTCAAAGCAGGGAAGGTTTTCAAATTCCCTTAGGCTTATTAAGAGACAGGGAAGATCTTCAAATTCCCATTATCATTACACATATAGTAAACAGTTTAACCTTATTAAGTCCTTTTTTAATTTCTTTTTCATGTTTACTTTTTATGCTTCTCTTTATGTTTTTATTTAAAAGTCAGATTTTCTATTCATCTCTATTTTTTTTTCATCAGGAATGCTAAAAAGTCCTATATTTTATTATCTACTTTTTCCCCCTGAAGGATTATACTCTGTTTTGCTGGGTAGGCTATCCTTGGTAGTTCATGTGGCTTCCAGAATACCATATTAAAAACTCTTTGCTTCTTCTACATGCTAGTTGCTAAATCTTGAGTGATTCTGACTGTGACTCCATAATATTTTAATGTATTCTTTCTGGCTGCTTGAAATATTTTCTCTTTGACCTGGGAGCTCTAGAATTTGGCTATAATAGCAAAGATAATAGAGTGTTTTGCTATTTCCTTCTCCAGATCATTTCATAGATGAGGAAACTGAGGCAAGCAGGGTTAAATGACTTGCCCAGGGTCATGTAGTTAGTAAGTGTTTGGGGCTAGATTTGAACTCAGGTCTTCCTGACTCTAAGAACAACATTCTATCTACCGTACCACCTAGCTGTCCTTCTTTTAACAAGCTATTAATTTTCTTTTCACAATTTTCTTGCATCACTCTCATTTCTCTTCAGAAATTTTTCTCTACCACTCACATTTTATTTGGAAAATAATTTTTTTTTAGCTTTTCCAGGAATTCTTTTTGGGCTTATGTTAAATTCCCATCTTTCTTTGAGATTTTGCTTGTAACTGTTTTGACACTGATATCTTCTTCTGAATTTGTGTCTTGATCTTCCCTGTCACCATAGTAACTTTTTATGGTCAAGTTTTTTTTTTCTCTGTTGTTTGTTCATTTTTTCAGCCTATTTCTTGACTTTGAGTTTTATGTTAAAGTTGGGCTCTTTTCCTGGTGGGGGTGTGGAAGAAGATTTGACCAAGCTTCAGGCTTTTGTTGCACTATTATTTTCAGAGCTAGTTCTGGGGGGTTGAAAATTTTTGGTGTTTCCAAGATGATGTGATCTAGGAAGAGTGTGGTCACTGCTTTCCTGGTCTATGCTCTGATCCTTACCTAGGAAGAACTCATCCCTTGGAAGCAATACTTCTCCCCAGGGCTCTGGATCCCTTTTGTTTGCAAAGCATACTGCTCCTCAGAGTGCCTGCTCCTTTGTGATAATGCTTCTCTCTCTAATCTGGAACCATGACCTGTGTAACAGCAAGCACCCTAACATACTTAGGATTGCTGCTAGCACAAGTTCTTTGATCTGCTTTTCTAAAGGAAAGCAACTCAAAAGGGGTTAACAATCTTACTTTAATCAAACAAGAGAAAATAATACAATTCAACAGACCAACAGACAGGGCTTCTAACTGTCTGACCATCACATATATACATAGTTAGTCACCAGAAAGGGAAGTATAAACTTCTAGGTTTTCAAAACTGGGAGGCTCAATGTCTGCCCAGAGTCTCATCTCACGTCTTCCCATAAGTGAATTGTAAAGCAAAACCTTACCTCAGAGGTATATATATATATATATATATATATATATATATATATATATATATAGCCTTCTCCAGGGTTGCAGGATATCACAACCCTCATGACCCATTGACCAATTGTAAAGTAGCAAAAGGTGAGCCTTCCTTGAAAAACAAGCCTCCCTTTAGCAAGTTTCTTGTGTTGGGCTCCACTCTACCCTTCAGCAAACTCCTTCCATGACAGGCTCCATGAGACCACATTCATTCTATTAGGGGGCAGAGTATATTTTCAAATCAGGGAAGATCTTCAAATTCCCTTACCATTACAACCTAGAAGTGGCTTTGTCAATGAAGTTGAGAAACTGTCATGGTCCTGTACCCAGTTCCAGAAAAAGGGTCCCCTGTAATCTTGTTCTGACCAATCACCTGGTCTCCTTATTGTCTTTGGCTTGAGAGCTCCAGAAGCTGTTCTTGCAGCTCTTACCATCTCCCTGGGTCATATAATGTTGCCACCATGTAGGGTCCAGGTTAACCGCCACCCCAGAGTCACAGACCTTTTCTTCTGACCCCCTAAATTCTTTTGGGCTGGGAAAAAAATGTCTCATGGAGTCATTAGCTTCAATTTGCTTTAAATGTTGTTGGCTCTGACACTCCAGAATTTGATTGGAGGCATCATTTTAAAGTTGTTTGGAGGGGAATGTTGGAAGAACTCAGTTGAGTGCATTCTCTATTCTGCCATCTTGGCTCCACCCACAGAAGTCTAACTTTTAGTTATTATTATTTTCATTATTGCTGTTGTTCAGTTTCCTGGTAGCCACTGGATGACATGGCTACAGTGGTGCTATATATTAGACAACTTTCCAGCTTCCCCCTGAAAATGTTTTTGGGCTTTCCCCTCCTAGCATCTAGAATGTCTAGTCTCTAGATCACACTTCTCTAACTACATCAGGGGAGGCAGTTTGGTTGTAATAGGGGGGAAAAGAGTTTTGGGTTTCTGCCATTTACTATGTTACCATGGGATTTCTCTGAGCTTTAATTTCCTTATTTGTACAAAGAGAGGATTGGGTTTATTTTTGTTGTTGTTCAATTGTGTCTGACTTGTGACCCCATGGGTTTTTTTTTTTTTGACAGAGATCCTAGAGTGATTTGTCATTTCCTTCTCCAGCTCATTTTACGGAAGAGGAAACTGAGGCAAACAGGTTAAGTGACTTGTCCAGGGTCACACAGCTAGTAAGTGTCTCAGACTGGATGTGAACTCAGGTCTTGATTCCAGACCAGGTACTCTATCCATTGCCCCACCTAGCTGCCAGGGTTGGGCTAGATGGCCCCTAGGGTCTGTTCCTGTCCTCTATGATCCCATGATGAGCAATGTTAACTATTCTCTATTGACACAAGTGATTAATATTTTATGACATTAAACCCTTGAGCCCAACAACATTGCTGCCAGAGGCTTCTTGCAGCAGGTAGCTAATTTTCAGGTGTGGTTTTACTCCTAATTTTTCTACTCCTATCCTCTGGGGCCATGACTTGTAGTCTGTTGAACCAGGGTGTTTTTATTGGAATGTACATATGCAAACCCCAATGAGGGGTCTATTGTTGGAAGTATATGGGCATACGTAGATTCCTTTCCTATCTTCTGGGCCACATCTTTTCAAATCTATTAAATAATGTCCCAGATGCATTTCAGGGTCTCTTTTACTCCATACTACTATTCTCCCCAACTGGCAGTGGATCCAAGATAAGGCAAACCTTACCAACAAGATTACCGCTTTGATTTTTCTTATCTCACTCATTATCAGAAATGAGTTTTCAAAAATATTTTTTTTACAAATAACTAAAGGAAAAGGAATAAAAGTACAAGACAAGTGGTATGATATCACCAGGTTGTCTAATAGGACAATTCTGCCAGTCTCTAAAATCTCTAGTCTGGCCATAAAGGATCACCCAAAACTCACTGGACCAGCTTTCCTGCTGCCATCTTCTTAGAAGCTGAAAATAACCATTTTGCCTGAAGAGTTAGCCCACTGTACATATACCTTTAATCCTCTTGGTCTCAGTAATCCTTACCCTGTAACTATCCACTCCCTCCTGTTTCTGGGGTCAGAGCTTTCTTCCACCTTGATCCTACCTCAATAGCAAACATTCTACCTACTGCTTCAGAATGACTAGTGGTGCATGTGCAGAGGGCATGGGGCAGAATATCTTTATGTGGATAAGCTAGGGAGCTTGCTTTTGGGAAAATGGTAAAGATGTGTAATGGAAGTACAGCTATCCCTTCCACATAAAGACTTTCCCCATTGCAATTTTGATATATGGCGGCCGGATGGTATAAGAAATTAAACAGGATTTTTTGGGGAGTTTTGTAGAAGTGCAAAGGCCAGCAGATAACACAGAAAAAAATTAGAAACTCATCAATGCATAAAATATGTTTAGTATTGTATAATATCAACCCAAATTTTACAATAAGTAAACATCCTACAAAAGAAAAAGAAAAAATCCAGACTTCTTCTCTGGTGATGAAGGTTAAAAAATTTTATATGAATTTTCCAAATCATGGGAGTGTCATGCCCCTAACATCTGAGATGTAGAAAGGGTAACTGTAATAATGCCCTGATGATACACATATGAAAATTCTGTAACTGGTTCTACTCATTCAATACCTGGGCTGTTTTCCATGCTAAAAGACAAGAGTTGTATAGTCTGACCAGTTGTAAGACAGATGAACTCACTCATGATTTGAAAGTAACCACTAAGAGGCTTCAGTTTCAAGTTGAAGAGGCATTCACTTGAATTGAGGCATTCAAAATGGTTTGTCATCTTCAGCTCCTTTCTCATTTCCTCTTTCCTCACCTCATTTGGTGACTCCTTTGCCAAAGGTGTCTGGTGAAAGATGATGTGGTAAAGGGAAGGACTGCAGGGCCATTTCCCTACTCTGAGGCTAAATGAATCCTGAGAAATAGGACTTGGTCCTTGGCCATTTTGTTCATTCTTTTCCATTACAATCAAATGAATTCAAAAGGTTGTCCTGAAGAGTCTCCAGTGCCCTTATACTCCAAAGCTTGGGTCCCAGGCCAGGGATTGAAACTAACCTAGCATTGATGCTCTGAAGAGAAAAGAATGACCTTCTAAAAACTCAGACCAGCAGGGACTGAGACAAGGATTCATCCAGATGTGAAGTCACCTTTGGACATGAATTTAGTGGAATCGATGCTAAATTAGAACTGAGCTAATTTATGAGTGCAACTTCTCACCCTCTTCCAGACTAAGGTTGTATTGGAGAGATTATGTCTCTGAGACATTGGGTGAAATGCTTGTACTTGTTATACCTAAGTATGCACCCCTTTCTCAAAGCTACCTAATATGAAATGGAACGAGGGCACTAGTTACTGACACCTAACTGTGGGATGGGGGGAAGGCACAGCTGTCAGGAGCTTGAGCCAATGGAAATAAAAATGACACCCCTGCAAACCTATCAGAGTACCCCAGAGCCCTGAGGGGACAGATGTAGCCTATAGGCCTCTGCGAGAGTGAACCACAGTGTTTTACTACATTAGTACATTATAGTGACCCCTTCCTCAAGCCAAGAAAAACTTACAAGTTACCAGCACATGGGTAAAAATGAAACACAATTAATTATGCCCACATGCAGTTTCTACTAAGGATAAGGAAAGGATAATTTCTTCATAAATTGCCATTAGGCTGTTGCTTGGCTTCATTTTTTTTTCAACTAAAATGTGAGTCTTGTCCTGCAGCAATTCTTTTCACCATCTCAGAGCCCTAAAGAACCAGCCAATCCCATATTCTTTGAACACAAGGAATCAAATCCCTTCCCCAGCCTCCAAACCTTTTCATCTACCTTTTCCTTCTTATGGCTGAGAATCTATTTCCTACAGTTTTTCTTCTTCATATCAAGCCAAAAAAAAAAAAAGGATCTTGGAACTGAGAAACAGGCAGGATCTGACTAAATTAACTCCTCAGGGAGTGTAAGCTGAACCACCCTCCATTTGACAGGAGGATTTGGAGATTGGTTTTGTTTTAAAAGAACATGGCAACAGCTCGAAACAGGAAGTGAAGCTTTGAAGGGTTGACTAGGAAGCCCAGGCCCTAAGTCTGATATGATGGGATTAGGAGGTTCCAATTCAAGAAGGATACAGCCCTTTTGGAATTTTTAACTGGCCTTGCCTCCCATTTTTCATTCACTAGAAGCCAACACACAGACCCAAACACTAACGCTCACATTGCTGACAGTTCGTTTATCTCTAGGAAAATACCACTGTTAAATCCCAAACCAAAGTCAGTCAAGTATTAAATCAGACCTGAAAGAACAAAAAAAAATTTTTTTTAAGCTCCCCCTTTTCTGTTTTATCCAAAGCCAAAGAGGATATTGCTTTGCATTTTTTCCCCCTGAAATAGGGTTCATAGCTTACTGCCTCCTAGCTCAAAGATATGGGGATTGTTCCCTTAAGCATTTATTAATTTAAGGCGAAACTTGATTAGACTAGAATTTTACAGGAAGAAAACATTGCATTCTATTCTTGCTTTCAGGGGAACTCTCACATCTCTAAGGTAGAAAACAATTTCTGGCTTCACCTACAAAGGATGGAATCAGTGGGAAAATGGGTTGTCAGATTCCAGCCTCCTCCCAAATTGCCCCCAATGGCAGAACATTTCACGGCTGGAGAAACTAACTGTGGTGATCTGAGCTCTAGGATCGGGGTTAATCCTAAATAATTACCACCTTGTGGGGACAATTTGGGGGAGAAGGACTTAGTAGCTTTCATTTGTACTTTGTAATAGCTGAAACATATATGACTGCATCAGGCTTCATTCAGAGCATCAAAGGCTTCAGGATGAATTCCTTCCTTTTAGAAAGCTGGGCTTTAGTCCACCAGGAAACACAATCCAGAATCCTCTAATTAATTTTTTGAGACAGATTAGCCAATCAGGGCTGCTGGTCATGTTGCTTCTCCAGCCAGATCTCTCATCCTCTTCCCTCCCCCTAATTATCCTCTTTCGGGTCCCCCCCACCCCCTAACCAATCACCCTTCTCAAGGTGAGATGTTATGCTTCCAAGAACCATCCTTTCAAGTGCCGTGGCCTCCTTTTAGCCTGGATTAGTTGAGGCAAATGGATTAGTCTTTGTAGGTATTAAAACCAAGGGCATTTAAGAAGAAAAACAAAATGCCTAATTTCAACAGTATGCCACTAAATGCTACTTAGTGCAAACATCCGTAAACCTGTCAAGAGTGAAGACTTGTAAAAAAGGCAACTGTAAGAACATCCTCCAGCTAATTGCCAGACCTACGTTTCTGTAGAAATATGCCAACTCCAAACAGACTGCCTGGTCTTGAGCCGGTGTGGAGATGCTCCCAAATTAAGTATGGGGTGGTATTGAGGCTCTTTAGGGAATATTTCCATTCTCTGTCTTCTGCCTGTTATTTTTTTCCCCCCTTGAAACAGCTAGTTATTGAAGGTTTAATTCTAGGACCAAAGTTGCAATTAGTGACTCTGTGTATCTCTCTTTCTTTCTTTGTCTTCTGTCTTTCTCTCTGTCTTTTTCTCTCTTTCTCTATTTGTCTGTGTCACACACACACACACACACACACACACACACACTTTTCCTGTATTACAGTTCAATGGGGAGTCCTGGTCTGAGCACTGTAGCCTTGGGTTTGACTTCTGACTGTTCCATATAGCAATGTAACCTGGGACAGATCATCTCCCCTCCCTGTTCCTTAATCTCTCTGACAGTAGAATAAGAATGACACAATGTACTCTATATACTTTATAGGGTTTTCTGATTACAAAATCAATTAATGACTATGAAAGAGCTTTATAAAATATAAAGTGAGGTATAAATGTAAGGCACTATGCTTATAAGGGGAGTAACTTGCTGGATTTTTCAGTTTCAAGCAGAAAATCTGAGATGAACAATTCCTAGACAGAGACAAAGATTAGAGGTGTAGAGAGATAGACAGACACAGAGAGATACAGAGACAGAGAAAGACTGAAACAAAGATAGAGAACTAGAGAGAGAGAGAGACAGACAGACAGAGACACAGAGAGACAGAGACAGAGATGGAGAAAGAAATAGCAAGAGAGAAGGAAAGTTGGCAAGATAGAGTGCCAGATAGAAAAAGAGAGAGAAGTTAGAGAAAAACACAAACTTCATCCTTCTCTAGCTGATTTGTTCTACATTTCTCCTGAATAGTGGCAAATCCATATTTACCAATTCCATTTCTTTGGAAAATTTGAGTCCTATGATTACTAATGAGCAAAACACAATTAACTAGCCCAGTGGATGTTTCTCCCTCTCCAGCCCTTTTCTGTGATCTTTGAAAAACCTTGACATTCAATACAGTCCTTTGTTAAAATAGGCTCTTTGATGGCCACACCATTAAAAATCAGGTGATAGGGCTGTCTCTCCATGTTTATTGTGGGTCAGTGTGCCAGGTACTTTGGTTTTCCCCAGATTCTGAACTCCACCTCTCAATTCACCCTCACTCATCAGGAATAGATCTCTGCTTATTGTTGACCCACACCCCAAGTAGATCTCTTGTCCTGCACCAATTATAGAGGCAAAATATGCTTTAAAGTGAGTATTAAGTTTAGACTTAAAGGGGAAAAAGAAAGCAGCTAACAGAAAAAGGAGGTTAGAAGTCTGAGGGATATGTAGAAGGAGAAACAGAGGAGCTCCTACGAGGCAGTTAAAACTAGCTTCTGGTCTTAAAACCCCCAAACCAAAGCTGTTTACCTCTTTCTCCTTCCGTTCACCTCCCCCAAGTTCCTTTACTGTCTTCACTGGTCCTTGATCAGGTGATCACCTTAATTAATTGTAGCCTGGTTCTCTCCATTTGCTCCCTCACCTGGACCCTCCCCATGCACCCCTTCTGTCATCATCTAACCTTAGCCGGATGCTTACTCATTTTTTCATTTATGCCACACTTTCTATTTACCAAAACCCTTTCACAGTCATTAACTGATTTAATCATCACAATGGCCTATTAAATATGCGGAACACATATTGCTTTCCTTATTTTACTGATGGAGAAATTGAGGTATAGAGAGAAAAGAATGATCTGTTGAAGGTCACATTGCTACATGTGACAAGAGTCAGGAGTCAAAACCAAACCCCTCTTCCCATCACCTTTCTGAATTCCTGAAGGGCAGCCAGGGGAGATTTTCTCTTTTTGTGCTGCCATATTGGCATGCATAAGATTTTTTCCCCTTAGGGCTGTAATCAAGGTGGGACAAGAGGGACTTTCTCCCAGGGTTCCAAATTTAGAGGGTGCTGAAAACACCTTCAGTAGAACAGAAGTGGAGTTTAGTACCTACTTAGCGATAATAACTTTTTGTTTGCCCTTTGTTTTCGAAGAGACCAATGACATCATGGGGAGATGATCTCCTTGTGAATCAAGTTTAAGGGAGGCAGAGCTGTATAAAGTCATCAGTCTCACTCTCTCTTCTGAAGCCATTGAAGTCCAGTGTGAGGACAAAAGTCAGCATCACTGGTGATGGACTGGAATGCAGTGGATTCTTAGGGTCTTTGACATATGATTAAGCTCTAAGCACTCCACAGGGCCTGCTTCAGCCTCCTTCGTGGCCATTGGGGGAAAATAATATTCTCATCCACTCATGCCACTGGGAGGAGTCTTCATACTGGGGTAGACAGCCCCCCTCACCCAATTCACTGATGGGTTGGTGGACCTTTGGTTACCCTCAACGTCGCTTGGCCCATTTACCGAGATGGTTTACCCGGGTGTGACTGCTATGCATACTACAGCTTCTTGGAGCTACAGGAGAGAGCTGATACACCCCAAAGTCAGATGAACAGCCCTGAGAAGGGCTCAGCAAGCCCTCTTACCAGAGGCGTAGGTCCTCCTTGAAGACCCATGCACTCTTGCAATAAATAACGAGTGTAAATAGTAAGATACAAGACGGATGCCTGGATTGAACTTCCTCTGAACTCTTCTTTCCTGACTATCCTAGCTACCTCTTCTCTTCCCCAGCCCCTCCGCTATACACGTTGTTGAGTTTATTAACACAATTCACTCCTGAAGACACCAGAGGGAGTTCAGTAAGGAGAGAGTCAAAGAGAAGACAAACAAGATGGCTCCAGAAAACGTGATGTGGAGTTGGCTGTAGAAGGAATTTACTTTTCACCCTTTTAGGGGCTTGTTAAATTCTGTCAAAATAAATCCTGTCTGCAAAGGGTCTATGGGGCCCCATTCAACAGCTGGAGAGGAAGTTTATTTACTGCTCACTGTTCTTGTAGGAATGAATTCCTAGTTTGGTTTTCAGCCTTCCCAGGAGAAAATGGGCCTTCAGTAGAGGCCCCCATCAGCTGTCCTTGTGCTTCTCAATTAAGTGTGAGATATGGGGTGTGTGCAGGCCTGCGCAAGCCCACATGCATACTTCAGGTGATGTTGGGGACTGAATATACTGATCTTCCTCTGCTGTCCTTTTCATTCCCAGGATGTTGGTACTGTGTTGCTTTACCCCCCTGGGAGAGGCAGAATAGCTCACTGTATCTGGAATTAAATAACATATTGCAATGTCCAGAATCTGGGAGAGCTGATGAGTTTGGGTTCGAGGGTAGTGGAGTGTGATTGATGCAACTAGACTGAATTCCAGGTAAGGAATCATAGATGTAGGAAGACCATTAAAGGTCATCCAGTTCAACCTTCTCTTTTACAGATGAGGAAACTGAGACCAAGAGAGGTGCTTACCCAGAGTCATATATATAGTTAAGAATAAAGAGAGCCAGGATTCATTCTCATGACTGCTGATTCCAAATCAAAAAGTATTTTCCACTGTACCATGTTTATCTTTGTCAATTAACTCATTATGGAATGATCCAACCTTATTGAATCTTAGTTTCCCCATCTTTAAAATGGGAATAATTTAATACCTGCTCTGCCAATTCAAAGGATATGATGAATATAGAAGAGCAGTGAAAACATGAAGTTCAAGCCAAATACAAGGATTTGCTATTTCTCTTGCAGCCCCCTCCTTTCCCCTCCCCCCCCCAAAATTAGAAACCAGACTTTATGTTCCATCTTAGTCTGGTATTGAAGTTTCCAATGTAATACAGGTAACACAGAGTATTATGGCATTGCTTTGCTCCAAAATAAAATGTAATCCACTGTTTGAAAGAATTGATTGCATACAGGTAACACCATATTCCCTGTATCACATTTTTTAACATTAGAAGGAATTTTTTCAATTAATAAAAATCTATTTTCTCTCCCTTTTACCTCCCCCTTCCATAAAAATAAAAAACAAAATCCTTATAGCATATATGAATCATCACACAACACACATTTCTGCATTGGCCTTGTCCAATAGTGTGCATGTCTTATTCTGCCCTGAGTTCATCACTTCTGGGGCAGGAGTTAATACTACACCATCAGTCTCCTAGCATCACTGCTTCACATTTCCCTGTTCATTCATGAAAAAGTCTAATAAAGCCCTGTCCTTCACTTCTTGGTCTATTCATATGAACATTGTATGCTAGCATCTAGACAGATGACAGCCAGGGCACCTGTATAGTCAAGATTCCACTTGGTGGTGATTTGCTATTAAGACTATGTCCTAGAAGAGACTAAAAGTGGGACCTGCCTTAAACCAACATGGATTTTCCCACACTCCTGAAGAAAGCAAGACAAGGAAATAAAAGCTGGAAAATCTAGAATTATGGAAGTCAGAGGGATTGTAGTTTGTTGGGCTGATTATCAGAGTTAGCAAGAGGAAGCAAATCACATTCCAGAGACTGGAAAACATTTTTCCTAAATTCTATATATATGGAATGATATACAGCCCAACATTGTACGCTGAGAGCCATAGCAAAGTAATTATCTCTTCTACCCAGGCGTCTTCCCCTAGTGGCCAACCAGACTGACACTGAGAAAGTATGGGAAATAATCAGGAACCCAAATGTTCACTTCTGCTCAAACTGCTAAGGAATGTTCAACAACAGTTTAATTAATTAGGATGTGAACATGTCAGGGAAACTTCCCTCCCATGTGAACAGCCTGAAATTTGGATTTGTTCCTCTGCATAAAAATGCAGTTGCCATCCACCTGGCTTATTCTACAAGCTGGGCTGCTCTTTATGTGAGCTGGGAAGTGGGGGGTGGTGCATATGGAGAATCCTGAGGCCTCTGAAATCTCAGAAATCCATCATAAATGCGCGCTGCTTAACTTTCATCTCCTTATCTGCCCTGCTTCATTTTAAACTAAAGGGGACCTTTGCTTTCTAAAGCATAAGGGATTCCCCTGGGCAGGGTGGGCCCTCAGCAGAAACGGGAAGGAGACACAATTTGGCTTAGGTTGCTGGAGGAGGTGGTCCAGGTGGCAGAAGAAAGCCAATTTTCCCTTCTTGAGGCTTTCCCCCAACCCTGCCCCCACTTCTCAAGGCCCTCTGTATGGAGTTTTTCTCTCAGCCGGCTGTCAGCTAATCCCTACTGAGATGTTAGCTAATAATGGCTTAAGGTATTACGCCTTTAGGAATATTTGTATTTTAACAGGAGATTCTTGAAGACCAAAAAAAAAAAAAAAGGCTTTTAAGACCCCCAAGTCATGGATCTCTAATGGCAGAATTTCAGCCCCTGAGACAGATGGTGGGAAAGCTATCAGTAAGCAGGGACTCTGGCCTGGCACCTCTTAAAAATCACACCTCACAGGTGGGGGCCCATTCCACATGCTTGCAAGGCCAGATTAGTTTTTAGGTTCCAAATATTAGGGAATGCCAATCTTTTATTCTCTTTATTATCCCCCAGTAAATAAGTAAGTTCCTTGAATACAGGTACCGATTTTTGTTTTGTTTTTGTATTTTCAGTGTTGTGTACATAGTAGGTGCTTAATAAATACACGCTGCACTGGACACAATTAATTCTGGGGCCTAGAATGGCACCCACTAGGATGAATGCAGAAATGCATAAAGGAGGGAGAAATATTTCAGGCTGTTCCTCCAGAGCTGCTGCCTTTTAAATGGTAACATAGGAAAGCACCCAGGAAAGACCATATGACTTGTATTATTGTATGTCTATCCTACTAGATTATACATTGAATGATGGACTGTATTTTATTAATAGTTGGATCTCCCTCTGGGCCTAGCCCAGTATCTTATGCAGAGTAGGAATAAACAGTTAGCTCTACCTTGAATAGATCAGTAAACAGCAACGAGCAGATTCTCCAGGCTGGGTCCTTTTAACAGATCATTGCAAGGTATGGTGATGATGATGATGATGGTAACTAGCTAGTATTTATATAGTGCTTTAAGACATAAAAGGCCCTTTACAAATATTAGCTCATTTTGTCTTCACAATAACCCTGGAAGGTAGGTGCTTTTATTATCCCCATTTTACAGATGAAGAAAACTAATGTAGACCAAGGTTAAGTGACTTGCCCAAAGTCATACAGCTAGCAGGTATCTGAAGTTGAATTTGAATGCAGGTCTTCCTAATTTCAGGCCCTAGACTCTATTCACAGCATTCCTGAGGTCCTTATCTGTTGCTGTAACCCATATATTATTTGGGCCTCAACCCTTTATATTACATTACTAACCTTTACATTAGGTTATTTTATTTACATTACATTACTAGCCAAACTTACCTGGGAGACCTTATCTGAACAATAAACTTTATGTATCATTCTCCCTCTCCCACCCCTTTTACCTCTTCTGCAAGATGTATTGTGACTCTCTAAGGGGCCTTGAGGTCTCCTTCAAGTAGTCAGGCTAACAAGATATTGGATATAGGACAGCATTCCTTTAATCCAACGGGGAAATTCTTTTCCTCTTTTCAGAGGGCGCTAAAGAATTCTCTTGTCTGGTGGGTCCCATGTTTCCTTTGGTCCTGTCCGGTCTCTGACCCATGAGTCCATGATTGCTCTTATGTGCCTGGGGTTACCTGCTCTGCTGAGCAATCAGTCAGTCAGGGGACCACTGGATGTGGAGTCAAGAAGTTGTTGTTGGGTTGTGTCTGATTCTTTTTGACCCCATTTGTAGTTTTCTTGGCAGATGCTGGAGTAATTTGCCATTTCCTTCTCCAACTCATTTTACAGACGAGGAAACAGGGTTGTGACTTGCCCAGGGTCACACAGCTAGTAAATATCTGAGGTCACATTTGAACTCAGGTCTTCCAGACTCCAGGCCTGGTGCTTTCTCTACTTTACCACCTAGTTGTAGTTAAGAAGACCTGAGCGCAAATTTGACTTCAGATCTTTACTAGCTGTGTGACCCTGAATAAGTCATTTAACCTCTGTCTCACTTTCCTCAACCATAAAATGAGGGTAATAATGGCATCTAACTCACAGCGTTGTGAGGATTAAATGAATAATATTTTTAAAAGCATTTAGTACAATATCTGGCACATAGTAGGCCTCTAATAAATTTTGTTCCTTTCTCTAATCAATGTATAAGCATTTAATAAGTATTTTCTATGCTCCAGAGACTGTGCTGAAGTCTGGGAATAGAAATGCAAAAAGCAAATATGGCCTCTGCCTTTGAGGGGTTTACATTCTATCAGGAAAGACAACATATATAATGTGTTAATATGTAATACAAATATATAAAACACAAATCGATATACAATATCTAAATTATATGAATGCATATAGACATGTACAAATATATACAATACCTATAAATGTGCATATAATAAATATGCAAATATATAAGATACATATAAATCGGTATATAGTACATGCATAAATATAAAAAGTACACAGAAAAATATAAAAACATACAGAATTATATGTGTGTATACATGCATGCATATACAAATACATGTGTATACACATACACATATACAAATACACACATATATGAATTTTTGTGTATATATTGATAGATTATCTCTCTATCTCTGTCTCTGTCTCTGTCTCTGTCTCTATCTCTATCATCTCTATCTAACCTTAGGGAGGAAGGCATTGGCAACTACAACACCAACAAAGGTCCCCTGCAGACAGACCATAGTACTTGAACTGTGTCTTAAAGGAATCTAGGGTTTCCAAGAAACAGAGATGGGTGGGGGATCAATCCAGTTTGGAGAAAGAGATGGGAAATGAAGGATTACGTGTTAAGAATGACCAGTAGGTTATAAACTCTGGATTGTAGAGTGCATGGAAGAGATTAATGTGCAAGGAAATGGGAACGGTAGGAAGGTACCAAGTTGGGAAGGGCTTAAAAAGTAAAGCAGGAGTTTCTGTTTGATCCCTGAGGCAATAGAGGGGCATTGGAGTATATTGAGTAGAGGGGGTGACATCAGACCTGAGTCATGGTCAATCATCAAACTCATTTTTCCTTTGTCTCAATGACATCTCTTATTCTACTTCTCTCAAATTGGTCATTGTTAGAAATAGATGGCAGCACCTTTGTATCCACTGGGCATCTTTCCTTCGTCTTTTGGGTTGTTGACCCTTTGAAGTTTGGGGAGTCAAAGACTGACAGTCACACAGCATCAGGAGATACAGTGTGAGGAGGCTGTGCATCTCATCTCCCCACTACTACATATGCAAAAAATGTTTGAGAGACAGACACTGTCATCGGTTGTGAGACTCCCTCCAAAGCAGGCTTGTGGCAGGCTTCAAACCCCTCATCCTCCAGCGACATTGCTTTTATGAGTAGGCAATGTTCACAACTCCATCCCCAAAGAAAGTCTGCCATTTGGGAGGAGCAAACCAATCTCTCAGGAAGAGCAAATGTTTTGTGGTTATGTTAAGGCAGAAGCAGACGGCTGTTTCGGTTTTAGCTCCATAATGGCTTTGGACATTTTGGTTCCACGCTTGGATGCTGTAGCTATGTCTTGATTCCAAGCACAGATAAGACTAATGTCAGACTGAAGAACAGGCAGAGAAAGGGAATACTCCAACCAACTTTATGGAGGTAAGCATCTTCTAAGGAGCAATGTCTTTTCTTACCTTAGATGAAACCCTTGTCTCCTTTAACAAAACAAAAACTCTGGAGAGGTAGTGGTGTAGAAGAGGATAAAGAGCTGGCCTCAGATTCAGAAAGATCTGGGTTCCAATCCTGCTTTTGACACTGGCCATGTGACCTTGGACAAGTCACTTAACCTCTGTAATTCAGGCAGTTGTCCAAGTCTCTAAGTTGAAGAGTTGGTTCCAGTCTGCCTTGTCTATATTGGTGGAGGGAATTTCCTAACTAGGAATTCCCTATCATTAGTAAATTGCATGTAAGTCTACTGCAAAAAAAAAATGTGGATTTTAGGTCAATACTCAGAAAAGAGGGTTAAAATGTTTGTGAGGCTTGGTGGCCCAGTGGATGGAGCACACACTGTATTTGGAGTCTTGAAGACCTGTGTTCAGGTCCTCACTTAAACTCAACCTGAGGGTCAGACCTCCCTTAACTAGCTATGTAACCTACCACAAGTCATCTACCCTCTGTCTGCCTCAGTTTCCTCTACCATAAAGTAAGGATAATAGCACCTGCACCCCAGGGTTATCATTAGGATCAAATGAGATAATATTTGGAAAGCATTTAGCACAGTTCTTGGAACATAATAGACCCTATATAAATCTTAGCTATTATTGTTGTTTTTAAATTGCAAATGCAGGGTGCTAGCATTTATTTATTTTTCTTCTTTTTAGTTCTAAATTCTCTCCTACCCATGATATTTATTTTTTAAATGTCAATAAATGTTACTATTTTTTTTACATTATACATTTATCTCTCTCCTATCCCCCTTCTCTTAAAAAAAAAAAAGAAAAAAGAAAATAATTTCAAATCCCTTGTAATATATAAGCATAGTAAGCAAAACAAATTCCCTCACAGGCCATGTCCAAAGAAGTATATCTCATTCTACAATTCATCTGGCAGGGCATTTGATATTTAAAGGGGCAGGGAGTTTCCATTAAAATGCAGATGTGTATTGGAAAACCACCAAATGGAATATTACAAGGTGAAATCACCAGCTCCAGGGTGGGGGTGGGGTGGAGGAAGGAGCTTCCTGCTGTGTCTTATTATAAGTGAATAATGCCCAAGAGCAGAGTTATTGGCGAAGTCATAGAAAACCAGGTGAAATGGGAAGGAGGAAGAAGAAAGAAAAAGGGAGACCTCTGAAACCCTCTTCCTTGTGGATAAAGCTTTGTTATTTCTGGTGTGCAACTTCAGGCAAGACCCTAACCCTTTTTACCTCCCTCTCCCCTTCTGTAAAGAATATAAGTTCCTTGGGGGTAGGGACTGTTTCCTTATTTTCCTAGTATTCCCAGTGCTTAGGGTAGTAGCTTGTTCATAGTCAATGTTTAATAAAGTTTTGTTGAATCTGCAGAAATGAATTTAACTGCCAAACCCACCTCTAATGTCTAGAACTTTATCCTCAAGTTTGACGGACAAAATGAATGACCATTTCCAAGTGCATAAATGCTGGGCCTCAACGAATTTGTTAAAATTTTTAGTGACCATTGGAACTTTATTGATTCTTCTGGAATCTGACTAACATTGAAGAAAAAGTTGTATAATGTTTTGTGAATATGTATGTATATCCATCCTCCAGAGCAGTCAAGGATAAAAATAGCTAATAACTCCTCTCAAGGTGACCCAGGCAATGATTTCCCTTCAAAGAAAGCAAAAGACAATCCTTCTGGCAATGTATGGAGGATCTTTTGCCATACCTGTTCCCAATATGTTCATTATCAAAGTAGACCCTTATCAAAGTAGAAACTCTGTGGTGAGCGGCGGCCAGGTGGCTCAGCGAGTACGAGCACCAGCTCCAGTGTTGGGATGACCTGGGGATTGAATCTGGGCTCAGATACTCAGCACCACACCCAGAAATAACTGGCTGTGTAACCTTGAGCAAGTTACTTAACCCCAATTGCTTAAAAAAGAAAAAGAAACTCTATGGTGATTTGACCAAATTTGCTTTGCTGACTCTTTCATTTCACATGGTGGAACCAAGTTCAATTTTTTCATTGGTTAAGACCTCACTTCAAGGCATGGTTTAAGTGGAAATAGAGATAGAGTTCATAAAGAACCTTGATTCTGTCTTTAGTTGTTTATTTGTGTATGTATAAAATAGACTTTTGTTTATTCAGAATAGATGTGTAAGTGGACTATTGGTTGAGAACTGGTAAAGCAAATTCTTCTTCTTCTTTTTTTTTTTTCTTTTTGGATGGGGAGGATAGGGCAGTTGGGGTTAAATGACTTGCCCAAGGTCACAGGGCTAGTTTTTGTGTTGTGTCTGAGGTAAAATTTGAACTCAGATCCTCCTGACTCCAGGGCCAGTTCTCTATTCACTGTGCCACCTAGCTGCCCCTAAAGTAAATTCTTTAGGAAAACTCTCCTATAGGAAGAGTATTCAAAGAACTGGCATGCAGTAATCTATATGTGTTATATAGATACACATAGTAACTATCATTGATGATAGATCTTATAGCACTTAGGGCTATCATTGTTAACATTAATTATCATTCATAATTCCTATAAAATGCAAAAAGGATATCTGGTCTTGTCTGGTAGGGAACTCCCAATAAGGGAATTCCCTCCTCCAACAGAGATCATAGTTGTTGATGACTTAGTTGATAAGAAGGCCCAGGGAGTTGCCCAGAGTCATATAACTATTATCTGATATAGCTTATGTCTGACATGATATATGAATATGTAAAAGCCAGGTCTTTCTGACTCTTTTGCTGTCATTCACTCATTTCAGTGGTGTCCAACTCTTTGTGACCCCATTTGGGGTTTTCTTACAGAGATACTGATGGTTTGCCATTTCCTTCTCCAACTCATCTTACCGATGAGGAAACTGAGGCAAACAGGGTGAAGTGACTTGCCCAGGGTCACACAGCTAGTTAGTGTCTGAGGCCAGATTTGAGCTCAGTTCTTTCTGGCTCCAGGCCCAGTGCTGGAAATGAAAGTTGAACAGGGTTTCAAATATAAAGGATTTGTCTTAACAGAGAGCCTTTGTACCACCCAGCCTCTTCTGGTTAAGCCAAATAAACCAGCAGTGTCAGTAAATTCAGTAGGTTAGGTACCAGTTGTGAAATGGAGATGAGAGCAGTGGTCAAGTCATTTAGAAGTGGGTTGGTCAACACAGAGTTGGTCAGGTTAGCACTATGGAATAAACAGGAAAAGTCACCCAGTTAGTAAGAGTCTGAGGCTAGATTTGAATTCAGGTCTTCCTAACTCTGTGCTTTATCTAGCCCTCCTGACTCTAAGCCCAGCATTCTATGCATTGTGGCATGCTGTCTCTTATGGAAAATTCATATAGAATAGTTTATATTAAAAGAAACAAAACCCAACACTATTCTTATTATTTTGACCTTTTGGTTCAATCATCTCATATTTTCAACCTGAAAGTATATCTGACCAAGGCACAGCCCTGCTTGATAAGCTCCAGAGACTTCCTATTACTTGTAGACACTGGTGTTAAAAACTCATTACCCGTTGACTCCTGCCTAGCTTTCTTCCACTGCTCACCTTCATGTACTCTTTGATTTGACCAAAGTGACTGTCTTGCTGTTCTTCATATACAACATTCTCACATCCCATTTCTGCCTTTGTGCAGGTGATGTCATCCCAAGCCTAACCTATACTACCTCTTCACTTTTATGTCTTTGAGTTTCTAACATCCTTCAAACCTCGACTCAAATACTCCTTCCTTCACTATTTCTTTCCTGACACCTCAACTGCTAGTCCTTATTCCTGGGAAATGACATTATTTTATTTTACCCTGTACACAGCTTTTTTTTTTTTTTTGTCCATAGTCATTTGCATGTTGTCTCTCCCATCAAACTCTCCTTGAGAGTTGAGATTTTTACCTTCCTCTGTATCCCCAGTGCTTAGCACAGTGGCTGGTACATAGTAGGTGCTTAATAAATGTTTGTTGGTTGAATTTTGTATATAAATTGAATGAATGTGGCTGCCTCCCATTATAGAACATATGCTCCTTGAGGGTAGGTATTGTTTCAGATTTGTTTTTTCCTGCAAAGCACCTAGCATAGTACCTCTTAGATAGCAGATGTTTAATAAATGCTTATTGATTGATTGAAATGTCCTGTCTGATCTCCATCAGACAAATACTTTATATTTGAAACACCGTTCAACTCTCATCTCTTCTACGAAGCTTTCCAAAATTACCAACATATTTGAAATAATTAGAGGATGACACAGGAAAGAAGGGGACAAGCATTTATCAAGGACATACTATGTGCCTGGGACTGTGCTAAACACTTTTTTTTTCTTTTTGGAGGGGAAAGGCAGGGCAATTGGGGTTAAGTGACTTGCCCAAGCTCACACAGCTAGTAAGTGTTAAGTGTCTGAGGCCGGATTTGAACTCAGGTCCTCCTGACTCCAGGGCCAGTGCTCTATTCACTGTGCCACCTAGCTGCCCCCTGCTAAACACTTTTTACAAATATCTCATGTGATCCTCAGAATAACCAAATTTACATAGCATTGCATTTTTAAAATATTCAATATGGCAGTCAGGTTGGCTGGATTAAAAAAAAAAACTGTTCCTAGGAACATCTGGCCAACTCAAAACACACATCTGTCCATTAAAAGACAACTCTCCTTTTCAGTTTGCCACATGAAGATTCCTACCATACATAATCAGAAAGGTCGTTATGAAATTTCACACTAGCTTCTCTGGGTGCCATTATTAATCCTATTCTGCTTAATTCATTTATACAATCACCAATACCCATAAAATCACAATGAACTGAATAAATATTAATTAAATTGAGTAGGGGTATCAAAATTATTCTTACAGAGTATACCATAGCTCTAATTCTGTGCATTCTTCATCCTGTTGACCCCTCTCTACTCCCCCCACCCCTGTTCCCCACCTTTTAGCATTGCCTAGCACAGTGTTGGACATTTAAGTTCTCCATTAATTCATTTCATTAATTGTTTGGATTTTGATACATAGAAATTTACTAAGCACACAATTTAAAGCCATGTTTGCTAAATAGGATTGGATCTTGTTTTAATATCTAATTGTGTCTTATTATCTAAATCCTAAGTGTAGTACCATTTTTCTTTTAAATTAAATTTATCTTGTTGGAATCATAAAATCACAGAATTTTAAAGATGTGACCTCAGTTACCAGCTGATCTAAACCATATCTAAAAAGAAAAGCTCTACTACAACATACCTAACTAATAAATAATCATGCTGTCATCGTATGGAGACTTCTAGTAACAAGGAACCCAGTGAACCCTGAAGCAGCCCATTATCCTCCGGCAAATTAGATTGTGTACTATTTCAGAGTTAGGAAGACCTGAGTTCAAATATAACTTCAGATGCTTATTAACTACAACCACAGGCAAGTCATTTAATCTCTGTCTGCCTCAGTTACCTGAGCTAGAAAATGAGGATAATAATAGCACCTACCTTCCAGGGTTATTGTGAGATTCAAATACTTGTAAAGTCCTTAGCACAGTGCCTGGTACATAGTATGTACCTTTCTCTTCCTCTTCCCTCAAAAAATTCACTATTATCTAGCTTAAATTTGCCTCTTTGCAACTTCTATCCATTATGGTTATGTCTTCTGGGGTCAAAAAACCAATCTAATCCCTCTTCCACATGAGAGCCTTCAAATACTTGAAAAGATTTCATGCCCTGCTACCCCCTTAGACTTCTCTTCTCTAGGTTAAATATCCCTTAGTTCCTACAACCCATCTTTATATGTCAGGGATTCAATTAGCTTTGCTTTCTTGGTTGCCCTCCTTTGGACACTTTCCAATGTACCGATGTCCTTCTTTAATTGTGGTTAAACACAACATTTCAGTTGTGGTTTGATGTTGATAACTAAGCTTTTTACCTTATAGTAAACAAACTCTGTTGGGAAGAGTGGGAATGAACATTAAGGAGAAGGGAAGCCCAAGAACCAGGGAGAGAATCTTTCTGAAGAATATTCTCATAATGAAGCCCTCATTCATACCCAAGCATCCCTTATCATCTTGAAGGTTTCTTCCATTCCTAACATTCTCTGATTGTATGAAGTGTTCCTCAGAGAGGTTGCCTCATGAAACCATCCCTTATTGCCAGAAACTGAACTAGATCTCCCTTAATACTTGAACCAATGATTTCTACCATATAGATTCTGTATTAATAAAGAATATCCTGAACTCCAGGGGTATGCTGGAGCCAGCTCATGTTGGCTCCTAAGAGTCAGTGATTAAATTGTCAGTGTGAGGATTTACTCCTGAAAAAACTGCAAAGGATACACTTTAAGGCTTTGTTTGTTGTTTTATTGACTGTCTAGATGTAAGAAAATGGTAGAGAAAATGTTAATAATACATGTTAAACAGTGTTTTCCCCAAAGTTTATTGTTTAACATTTAACAGGCATACTCTGCAATCCTCTAACACAATGATATAGGTGTTATTGTCAGGGCCTACCATGAGTCCTACCTCCTTTTTGGAATCTTTCTAGATTATTCCAGACCTTGTCTAGTTCCTGTTGGCTCTCAATGCCCCGCAGACCCATAAAACGTACTACACAGCTTTACAAATATCTGCTATCTCGATTTAGACATTATTGTTTCATGTGTATTCTCTTGTTCTGTCTTAAGTAGGAGGTGAAAGACATTCCTGAGGTTTTCAGCTCCACTTTTCTCCATGCATAACACTATGCCTTCATGCTAGGCAAGGTTCCTCACTGGATTGTACACTCTTTGAGGACAAGAGACCTGTTATGTTTATCTTGTATCTTTTGCAGTGTTGGACACTTAAAATATACCTGTTGATTGATCTCTTTGGACATCTTAGGGATGGATCAGGTCAGAAAAATACAAGTTGAAAGTACGAGGGTAGAAAAGAGGTTTGAAAGGAGGGGCAAGGTTTTCTTTTTTTCCCAAAAGGAAAAATGGTGAGCAAAGGAGAGAAGACTGTTTGTAATGTATCCAAAGCAATAAACACATTTTAAGTTTTGGATTTGGCATAGAAACTTCTAGAAGCTGTGGTCTTGGCTAGCTCAGAAAACCCACAGAAGCTAGTGTGAAATTTCATAATGACCCTTCTGACTATGGACAGTAGACATCTTCATGTGGTAAAATGAAAAGAGTTCTCTTTTAATGGACAGACGTGTGCTTTGAGGTAGCCAGATGTTCCTAGGAACAGGTTTTCTTTAAAAATACAGCCAACCTGACTGCCATTTTGAAAATTTAAAAAATTGTAATGTAGTTTAATTTTGGAGCAAGACCTGAAAGAGGCAAATGAATTAGGAACATCTAGGACTGAGTTTCCATAGGGATGTCTGTGCAGACCTTCACAGCTTCCTTTAGAGATCCCGTGGGATTCTCACGAGGCTTCACCCATCATTCCCTTTGCATTAGGTATAGAATGAATTACTTTTATTTTACACACAGTTCTAAGTGAGAGCCTGAGGCACTTTCCTATTCAGTTAATCATCAAGCATTAGGTGTTAGAATGTTTAAGGCACTGTGCTAAGTATTGAAGATACAAAGAAAGTTAAAAAAAAAGAAAACCCAAACCATGGCCCTCACCCCTTCGATGAACTCACAGGGAGACAACATGTAAGCAACTACATTGACACATACAAGGAAAGGCACTAGCAATGGGGTGTGGGAACCACTGGGAATGGCCTTTTGTGGAAAGTAGGATTTGGGGGAAGCCAGGGAGACCTTAGAGGAAGAAATGACAAGGGAGGGCATGAAAGGCATGGAGTGGGAGGAGGCAATCAATGAAAAGCCACATAGTGAGGAAATGGATTGTTGTATTTAAGGTACAGCAAGTAGGCCAGAACAGCTGGACACTCACACACAGAGAATGTGTGTCAGATCTTCCTGACTCTGAGCTCTCTATCTGCTACAGAGGTATCAAACTCAGCCTATTGGCCTCATGCTCAAGCAAAATTCCCCTGTGTGGTTGAACCAGATTAAAATGTAATTGGCAAATACTTAACAAAATAAATAAAAATATAGTCAAACATAGATAATGTTAATTTGTGGTTTTCTAAAGTCAAAATGAGGCCTTCAGGGATTCATTTCTATTTGAGTTGGACAAATTGCACTATACCCACCATGCTGATAATCCTATACAACTATCAAATCCCATTCTAATAGAATCTCTTTCTGTAAAGAGATTTCCTGTTATCAGTTCCCTGGACAACAGGCACAATGTCCCTGTTGATAGTTCTTTATTTTTTTTCAAGAAATATTTGGGAATGGCAAGAAATTCTTTGGCAACAAAACGATCTGTATAGTCCTTTGAGGTTAATTTTACTAGATTAGGTGGCAAGGCATAGAAAAGAGAATGGAAGGGCGCTAGAGACCAAATTTGCCAAGGATCAAGCCTGCCTTTAACCCAGCCATACATACAGACTTCCCCCCAGCCTACTTCCTTTTTCCTTTCTAGGCATTTCTGGTGGTCAGTGTGTGAATAGCTCCCTCAACTGGCTTACTCTCATTCTACTCCCTCAAAGGGTCCTCTTAGTCCTGGCTTCTGGTAATTGCCCTTCTGAGATGGTCCTCAGAAAAGAGTGTAGCTTTATTGGGCTCAGCAGGGGTATGGGAATGAAGGCACATCTGTGCCAGCCAGATAAAACAGGCTGTGGTGTCTGATTCTTGCAGGGAGATAAGAAGTTGCTTTCTTACTTCTCAGCAGTAGTTTTTTTTCCTGATGCTGAGGGAGCCTGGATCTATTTTTTTGGCCTGTTTTTGGTGCCCTGGCCTTCCTTCCCTAAGACCTCTATGATTTTTTTTTTAATAGAGGTCTGAGTCAAGAGGAAATACATTTTGACAAATTCACACATCATCAGCTCCCGACCTGCCCAGGGATGGCAGGCAGAAAGATTTGTGACATTGGATGTCTGCTCTCTGTGCCAGCATCATCCATCACAAACAGTGGGTGATTTCCACCCTCACACCCCTCCTCTCTCCCTTTTCTTGTTTTTCTTTTTTTTTTTTTTCCATCATTTACTAAATCTAGTTTGGGGGGAATGCAGTCAACCCTCAGCTGAGAGCTGGATCTGGGTGGCAGACCCAAGACTGGGGACTGGTATAGCTCCATGGGGCTCTAGAGCAGGTCAGCTAGGGTCTGGGCTGAAGGGGTGGGGATTGAGGAAATTATCTCACAGCTTTTCAGCTAGGAATCAGTGGTGACCTCAGGAGTGCAGCCAGGATATCAGGGCAGTGTGGATGTGGGGATGTGTTGGCAGTGTGGGCAGGGAGGATGTTGGTATTATGGTTGAATGGAGGAGGCATCCTAAAGTCCAAAGTCAAACCAAGTCATTTTGCAGGACTTCCTTGGCAAATATCTCCTTTGTCCTAGACAGAACAAGCATTACATCATTTGACTACTCAGTGAGTCAGTCTTGGGTGTCTTTTTTTTTCCTTCCTCCAGATCTTCCTTGGAAAGACTGTGGAGATCTAGCTCTGATTGTTGTATGACACTTAGTAGACCATTTCATTCTTCTGGGCATTTCCTTATCTGTCAAGTGAATATACTGGACTAATTGATTTTTAATAAACTTTGATTCCTTCCTTGCCACAATCATTGTAGTTATAACAACAACAGTAATAGCAATAATGATGGTCATAATCGTAATGATATCAGAGAGGCCATGCACTAGAGTGGAAAGAGAACCAGCCTCAAAGTTAGAAAGATCTGTATTCAAATCCTGCCTTTGACAAATACTGACTGTATGACCCTAGATGAGTTATTTAACCTCTCCTGCCCCAGACAACACTCTATGGCAAAGGAATTTTAACCTGGGTATGGTGAACTGATTTGTTTGTTTTAGTTTAATATTTAGATAATTGTATTTCAGTATAATATAACCAAAATCATCATTTTTCTTTGTAATCCTATGGATTTTATTTTATATATTGAAAGCCATTATTGTGGGAAGGGAACCAACAGATTTCACCAATCTGCCAAAGTGGTCCATGAAACATGAAAGGTTAAAAATCCCTGCTGTAAGATCATGTTATAAGAAAAGATAAAGACCTGCATTGGTAGGGAATTTCTCCACCTGGAAGCTCCCTATATCTGTGAAATCACAGGTACAGTCTATATTCTTAAGATTAAAAACAACAATAAATGTGTAAACAGGATTTTGAGATAATAAATCGTTGAACTGTTTCTTTAATGATTAAAAAAAAAAGCTGGAAACCTCCTCTGACTTCTGCTTGTAATGAAAACCCTCTTAACTGCTTGCTGTTGTAAGAGAGATTATGCTGAAGGCAATTTTTCCTTAAAAAGAAATAGGAGGAAATAAATAACTGAATAAACATTTCATTAAAAAAAAATCCACATGGGTCTAATCTTATCCTTAAGCAACCCACTTCTTTTTGTTGGGTGAGAGAAAATTTAAAAGTCATGAACATTAACAAATTTCCTTGCTGAATGGTTGGCTCTCTCACCCAGGTTCCATCCAGAACTTCTGAAGTTCTATGGCCTGGTTGGGTTAAAGTCCATCTTTGTTAGGGAATAGTATCCATTTATACAAAGGGAAGATTAAAGGGGGCTAGGCGGATTCGGAGAAATTGGGGGAATTAGATGGTAAAGGGTCAGGTTACAGACATGGTGAGCCAAAATGGATCAAAGGATAAGATCCAAAGGCCGAGATCAAAGAGTCAGAAGCCAAGGGCAGAAATGAAAAGGCGATAATTGTGAGCCATGGGGAGGGAGTGATCAGGGGTGGAAATCTGATAATGGGGCCACCTCACGACTCAGCCTCCTTTGAGAAAGCCCTGGCTCCCCATTCAAAGTGGAGACTCAAGCAGTCTGGTGAAACTGGGAGAGGGTTTCAATCCCCAGCTTCCTGACCTCCACCCACAACAGGATGCATTAGAAATGGCCTGGTCAAGTCAGTGGGCAGTCCTGGCAAGAACGTTCAACTGGGAATCAAAAGGCCTGTGACAGGCACTGTGTTCAGGGATGAAAAGAACAAAAAAATGATATAATTCCTGTCCTGGAAAAGCTTACAATCTAGCGGGGGGAGACGATCTATACTTACACACCCACATACACACACCCACAGACATATACGTACACACATATATGTATATATGCACAAATATGTACACATATATGCATGCATATGTGTAGATATATACCTACATATATGTGTATGCATATATGTATGTATATATAGATATACTCATATGTTTATGTATATAGGCTGTCTTGGCTATGTATGTATGTATGTATATATATGTATGTGTATATACATAAACACATTTGTGAGTATATATAATTTATACGTCTATATACCCAAGAGATCGGTAGGTAGGTAAATGGATCGATAGATCGATAGATCAATAGATAGATAGATAGATAGATAGATGATAGATAGATAGATGGACAGATAGAGTCTCCCCTACCCCTGAATGTGTACATATACCCACACATGTATGTGTGTACTTGTATGTACACACATGCACATACTCACACACATGGTTACATGTAGTCTGTATAACCAAGATATGCACTGTGTGGATTCATATACATATGTGTATATGTGTGTATACATATATACATAGACATATGGAGAAAGAGAAGGGAAGAGAAAGAAAGGGAGGAGAGGAGGGAGAGAGAGAGAGAGAGAGAGAGAGAGAGAGAAAGAGAGAGAGATTTCCCTCGCCATGGATGTGTGTGTGTACATACACATAGTCTACATATTTATACATATATATTTCCAAGATATATATATATATAAACATATATGCATATATATCTAAAATATGTATAAATTTACATGACATATATAGATATATGCTTATCTATCTATTGATCCATTAAGCTATAAAACACATCCATGAATGGGTAAAGTATTTATTAAGCACTTACTATATACAAAGCACTGTTCTAAGTGCTAAAGATATAAACAGAAAACCAAGACAGTGCCTGATCTCATGGAGCTCATATTCTAATGGGAGAGTTAGCAAGTTGTATGGAAAAGTGCAATGATCCTCAGGGTACAGCAGCAAAACAAATGTTAATGCTTCTTTTTAAATGTCATTTCCACGGATAGAATCAGTTTGTTTCTGATATTGAATCATTTGACAGTACCAAGAACTTTGATTACAAGAACTTTTTTTGGGAGGGGGGAGGTTTCAGTGTCTATGACTATAACATCTTCAGGAACAGTTGCCGGGCTGAATCTTCACAGGGCTTGCATCCCAGGATGGTGACTGAGGGCATCAGGATAGAAACATTGCTATTTCCAAACCTGTTGGGTGCAGGGTTCTGGGTCATTTCCATCTGAGGAGAGAAGGTGGTCGAGGAGGTGGTGACAGGACTGGACCTGCCTCCTGGCTCTCCCTTGAGGGTCTTGCTGATTCCCTTTGGCTGCTTTTCCTTCCCTGTTTGTGTGGTAGATGCTTCTCCAGACCATGGCCATGAAGGATGGGCTGGAAGCAGGATCAGCACTCGGGCTGGGCAGTGCTGCCACTCCCAATGTTTCTGGCCCTATGTAGCTTTTACAGTCGGTGATGAGGAAGGTGACCACCATTTCCACAATAATTTCTCCCTCTCAATGTTGGTTGTGGCGACTGGAACAGAAGCAGGTCTGGTCATTTGGAGGCCACTGTTATTTCCACGACTTTTGGACTCAGGTCTATGAGTCTTTTCCATCAGGGTCTGAGGGGAAATGGTGGTCAAAAGTGGCAAAGGTAAAGACTTCCCTGTCATGCTGTCTCCTGCATCTCCCTCAGGATGCCCATGTATCTATGTGTATATACACACACGTTATGTATTAGTATATGAATTATGTGTATGTATGTGTGATATAGATATGTATCCACACACCATGTGCATATGTGACATGTATCCATGTATATGTGATATGTATATAAACATATATATGTATATACATATTATATGCATAGGTCCAAGGCCAAGCCCCACTTGGTCATTGTTGGGCCCTGATTATCTCAGAGTGAATGTTAATGGCAATTGTTTCTGTTTTGGTCAGAAACTCTGAGGGTCTTCTCCTCCTAGACTGAATTTTTTTTTTGACTAGGTAAAGAGGTCATTCTCTGTATAATTTTTTAACCTAGCCTTAACCGCTGAAGGGATGTTGTCTCATGCAAACTGAGACCTCTTAAGGACCTTACCTTTAAAAGACCAAGGTCTCCTACTGCATCCAGGGCCAGCTCCAGGCTTCCTAATCTATATCTTGCCACTAGGCCCAGATGGCTCTGGAGGAGAAAGTGAGGCTGGTGATTTTGCACAGCCCTCCTCACTTAAATCCAATCTACCTGCATGTCATGGTATCACCTCCCCGATGTCACAGTGCTCTTCAAGAACAAAGGACAAGTAATAACTACAACACCAATATTGTGATATGTATGTATATGAATAGATGGGCATGTAATATATGTATATATGAGTGATATATACATATGTAAATATATGCACATACATATATGTATAGATGAATGTGTGTAACACACATTACATGTATATGGGTGATATGTGTGAGTATACACACATATATGTATATAGCTATACACTCACCTCCACACATGTAACTGTGCTTATAGCACATTTGGTTGGAAACCTGATTCCATACAAAATAGAAGATAATCTTGGAGTGAAGGTGCTAGCCATTGGGAGGGATAAGGAAAGATTTTATGTAAAAGTTTCAGTTCGTGCCATTGAAACATGGCGCACAAGACTCCACACAGAACTTTAGATGTTATCTGCGTAGGCTAGACAGTGTGGTGTATCCTAGAGACATATTATTGAATAGTGAATCATATTGGATCTTTGAATACAGCCCAAGTTTGCCTTAACTTTTTTGGCCCCGTCATGCCAGTGAATGAGCTTGTGGTCTATCAAAGCCTGCAGATCTTTTTTCAGATGAACTGTTCACTTCATCCAGTTTGTTAGCTATCCTTCTTGGCTTTGTACCTTAAGCATACCATCCATGCCTCTGTTCAAGTCACTGCAGTCAACAAATTGTGACTGCAATGAGTTTGCTAGGATATTCCAATGGAGACCGACTTCCAAACTGACGTTGTCCAATCTGCCAATAGACGAGTCCATTGATGAGTGGACTTTATCAATGACTGCTCATTCATTCCTCCTCCATCAAAAGCTTTCTAAATCTACCTAATTTTGTGATCATGTAAAAGTCAAGTAAGACTTACTCAAAAACTTTGCTTCAATCAGAACAAGCTTTTATTTAATGTACCCACAGCAGCCCCTGATTTATCAAACATGTTAAAAAAATAAATTTATTCTGGCATCTAGAATGAGAGGACCTGGGTTCAAATCCTGCCTCTCATACTTACTCCCAGCATAAACCTTAGGCATGACATTTGATCTCTTTGGGCCTCAGTTTCCTTATCCTTATTAAAATAAGGCAATTGGACTAGATGACCTCTGAAGTCCCTTCCAGTCCTAGACCACAGGGTGCAACCCACTTTTGATGAAACCATGTTTCTTTCCCCTTTGTGACCTTTACCTCATTTCTGGAGCATGAATTTGTTTTTGAGTAAAACAGTATTATACAGAGCTAGGGGAAGGGGGAGAGGAGGAAGGGAACAAGCATTACTGGGTGCCAGGCACTGTTCTAAGCATTTATAATTATTATCTCATTTGAATCTCACAGCAACCCTGGGAGGTAGGCACTGTTATTATGCCCATTTTACAGTTGAGGAAACTGAGGCAGACACCACTGGTCTCCTCTCCCTGGTCCTCAGTACTAGGCTTCTTTTAATTCAACATAAGATTGCTTTATTTTACCTGGCTTCCATGGCACGCTATTGACTTGCATCTACCCTGTGGTCCACTAAGACACCCTGCCCCCACCCTCAGCTATTTTCCACAGGAACAGTTATCCTTTCCTAAATTTATCCTTATTATCCTCTTTATCCCTATTAAGTTTCACCATATTAGATCTGGTTCACTGTTTAATCTTGTTTAGACTTTTTTGCATCTCAACTCACTCTGTCATTTTTTCCAGCCAGGCAGTATCTGAGGCTAGATTTGAACTCAGGTATTTCTGACTCCAGGGACAGTGACTTTAACCCCAGAATAGACACCCATTGCTACCTAGGAAAGCTGGCTGCATATAGAATTCTATAGTGGTAAGGGCAACTGAAGGGCAACTGTGAATGGCATATCAGTGAACAAATGGTACTTTATTTGCTTTTTTTTTTTGGAGGGGAAGGTAGGGCAACTGGGGTTAAGTGACTTGCCCAAATTCACACGGCTAGTAAGTGTTAAGTGTCTGAGGCTGGATTTGAGCTGGGGTCCTCTTGATTCCAGAGCCAGTGCTCTATTCATTGCACCACCTAGCTGCCCTGTAAAGGTATTTTTGAAGATCACCAAGACATATTCCTCCACAGCCAACCCCCACTTGCCAAAATATGTCTCTACCTACTTGCTCTAGGCTTCCCAAATGCCAACCTATTTTTTAATTAAGGCATCAACCTCTATTAAAAAGCAAAATACAGATGGGAAAGTCGTTCACACTTTAGTGTGAATTAGTCAATCAGGGAAGGCCTCAAAATAGACTTCCTTGAGCATGTAGATTGGGGGTTAGGGTGTGGTAGTTGATCTCATGCCATAAATAAGCTAGGAAGTTAATAATGCCTTCCCTGGGCTGTTTTGTTGTGTTCTAAGGAGGCATTCCTTAGAACTCATGGGGTCCTACAGAGTAAGTGACTAATAACCAATAGACATTAGAAGCACACAGAGAAAAGGTTATCAGATTTGGGGCTCTGGGGAGGACCAAACCCTAGGACAATAGCAAAGATGGAAGTTTATACCTTCGACAACTACCCACATCTGGGCTTTGTGACCTCCGTTATTTTTGTTCCCTTTCCATGATCTATCACGGACTGGACCTCATGCTTACCCCTGGCTGCTTATATAATCTACCCATCTTAAATCTGTAGTATAAGCAATTGCCCAATCTCCCTTGGTCATACAGAGCTTGCTCTTTGCTAGCCAGATCCCTTCCAAGAAGACATCTAGATGATTCAGACTAAAGTGTTAACAATGGCTAACACAGTTATCCTTTCCACATCATGACTTTCTCCATCCAAGTTTTGATAAATTGCAGGTCCACATAAGAAATTGCTGTAAATGGGAATCTGGGGGGGAGTTTTGTGGAAGGTGCAGACAACATGTAAAGTCTAGCAGATGATAAAGAAAATGTTTAGGAACTCGGAAATGCATAAAATACACCTGTGACCAAATACTAACCCAAATTTTGCAATAAGGTGCTATAAACACCCCTTACGGTAAAAAGAAAAAAAGTCAGATTTCTATGGGCCAAAACATTTTATGCAGATTTTCCAGATTGCGGGGGCACTGCTCCCCTAACCTGAGATGTGGAAGGGATAACTGTAATTTACTGCATTACTCATATGGTACTGAATAAACTTCCTTGAGAAGAAGAGGAATCTCTGTTGCCTGAGGTCTTGAAATAGAAAGTTGATAATCTATTTGAACATTTTCCTTACTCATTTACTTGAATAAAGTCATAGAAGGTATATTTATCAAATTTATAGGTGACAGGAGTCTGGGAGGGGTAGCTGGAAAGAATGAGAGAGTTATGATTCGAAAAAACTCTGAACAAGGTAAAACAGTGAACCAAATCTAATATGATGAAACTTAATAAGGATAAGTCTGAGGAAAGTTCCTGTGAAAAATAGCTGGGAGGTCTTAGTGGACCACAGGCTATATGTGAGTCAATAGTGTGTCATGGAAGCCAGGTAAACTAAAGCAATCTTATGGTAAACTAAGAGAGGCCCAGTGTTAAGAACCAGGGAGGGGAGACCACCTCTGTATTCTGCCTTGCTCAGGTCACATCTGGAGTGGTGTCATTCATTTTGGGACATCATTACATAGGATGTTAATTACCTTACGAAGTATCTAGAAGAAAGGCAAGATAGAGATGTTGAAAGGCCTTGAGTCAATGCCATATGGTTGATGTTCATTTGGAGGAAATAGGGGGTAGCATTTAACCTGGAGAAGAGAAGTCTGGGAGGTAGGGGTAGGGGTAGGGTGGTGTGGGCCTTACATTTCTTTCTAAATATTTGAAGAGTTATTAAAAGTAGACAAGTAGGGGCGTCTAGGTGGTGCAGTGAATAGAGTACCAGCCCTGGAGTCAGGGGGACCTGAGTTCAAATCCAGCCTCAGACACTAGACACACTTACTAGCCGTGTGACTTTGGGCAAGTCACTTAACCCCAATTGCCCTCCAAAAAAAGCAAAAAAAAAAAAGCCAACAACTGCAAATAAAGATATGTCTCGCTTGTCCCAATGGGGAGAAGTAGGAGTGGTGGGTGGAAGTTGTAGAGGATGAATTCATTGTCGATACGAAGAAAAATCTTCCTAATGGGATATTTTGGGAAGTAGTGGGTTCCCTGTTCATGGCACTCTTGAAGAAGAGCCCATTAGGAATGGTGTAGAAATGATTTCATATATGAGCTGGACCAGTGGACCTCTGAGGCCCCCTTTTTTAATTTTTGCTTTTTTGGAGGGACAATTGGGGTTAAGTGACTTGCCCAAGGTCACATGGCCAGTTTTGTGTTAAGTGTCTGAGGCCAGATTTAAACTCAGGTCCTCCTGACTCCAGGGTAGGTGCTCTATTCACTGGGCCGCCTAGTTTCCCCCCTGGGGCCCTTTTCAACTCTGACATTCTGTGACTAAATTTTTAATGGAGGATGATGCTCTTAAACCCTTTAAGAAAGTTTAGCATAGTACCCTGCTGCTTAGTGCAGTGCCTGGTATACTGTAGGCATTTAATAAGTGCTTGTTGATTTGCTGAGTGATAGAGATGCCAATGAAATTCAAGCATTTCTAGTGGTCAGATAGGAAAATTTGGGGGATGGGAGATAGGAAAGTTTTTTTTTTAACTAAGTTTTTTTTTATAGCTATTTTTAAAGCATCCCAATAAATCCTGGAAATACCCATCCTAACCACCCAACTCAAACCCTCCCTTACATCAACAAAAACCAATTAAGCAAAAACACCTGATTACCTCAACTGAACCTGATCATGGGTATGACATTCTTCAGCAGGAAGATCTTCCTGATTTCCCCTAAACAATACTGTTCTTCCAAGAGGCAGCCCTGCAGTAATAGATGGAGAGCTGGCCTCAGAGACAAGAACATCTATATTCAACACCAGTTTCTGACACATACTGGCTGTATGACCCACTTAACCTCTAAGGATCAGTCTCTAAGTTGTAGAGCAAATGCTGGTAGGGTCCCCATTGGTAGAGGGAATTATCCTTACTGGAGTTCCTTACCCCTTTGAAATTCACAGATCCTGTAAAAACAAACAAAACCCCCTCACATTTATATAGTACTTACTAGTTTTCAAAGCCCTTCTACATACACAATTTCATTTGATCCTTTTCACAAACCTATGATGGTAGGCAGGTTAATGACTTTCATTCTCATTTTACAAATGAGTAAACTGAGGTGGGAGATTAAGGGACTTCCCCAAGACTGGAAGGAACTCAATATTTCTGATTCAGTGGCTCATAGGATGCAATGCTTAATTTTTAAGGGCCTTTTTGGATTGAGCAATGAAGTTTTTCAAATGATACCATGAGACATATTGCCACATTTTTATTGGGCCGGCTGAACAGGTAAAGAAATGGAGAGCAATAATGGCGCTTCAGTGAAATTTCTATTTCCATTGTTTCTTTGCCTTTCCTGCCCTAAATGAGCAGTGTGAGATAAATAGAGCCTATTCTTCTCATCCAGAGGGGCTGTGCCCCTACCTGTGGGAGCCTGGAACCCACGTCCAGCCATTGGGCCTCTTCCAGTTGGCTGGAATGTAGCCCACTCAACCTCTATCCACCTGGTAGGCACTCAATGTGCTCTGATTTCCAGCACATAGGCTCACTGAGCCCCCAGAGAAATCACCACACCAAGGGTAAGAACTGAAACAGCTGGTGCCCTCCCTCAGGGCACTGAGAATGCCAAAATCACCCATCTGGAGAACACTCCTCTGCCAACCTCTGTGCAGTTATGCATACCTAGTGTACCTAGCCTGGGCTGTTTCTCCAGATAGGCAAGGGAAAACAGCCCAAGAGGCAGAAGAAGGAAGATGAGGAGGAGGAGGAGAAGGAGAAGGAGGAAGAGGAGAAAGAAGGGGAGGAGGAGGAAGAGGAAGCAGTTGTGAAGGTGATAAATAATCTCACATTCGTTGAGCACATTTTGAATCTGCAAAATCATTCCCTTGTAGGATTCCTGGGTAAGTATTATTATTCTCATTTTATAAATGAAGAAACCAGCCCTCGGAGAAAGGAAGGGATTTGTCCAAGGTCGCACAGTGGGCACATGGAAAAGCTGGAGTTAATCAGGTTTCCAGATTCCCAATTCAGTGCTCTTCCTATTCTGCCATGAACCCTCCAAAGATGGCAGGCAGCCCTATGTCTGCTGGAAGAACTTGCCAACTTTGAATGCCCCTTTCCTTGTCCCAAAGCTGTGACTAGCGGGCTCATTCAGGCACTTTCCTCTTGGTGGTCTTGAATGTTTAATCATGTTTTCCACAAAGATGGGCCAGCACCTCTCGAAAGATGGCAACATCTGTGGGCGTTGGCAAGAGATGCCCTTCAATAATGCAGACATTGCCTCCATGGTTATTCTAGAGCAGGCCATGCCCATTTCTGATGGTGAAGAGGCCCCTGTGAAGCAGGAGTCAGCTTTCTCTCCTCGCCAGGATGTAGGTCACTGGGTATTTGCTATGTCTGTTTATATGGATTTCATTCACAGAGTTTGAGAGTTGGAAGGACCTTGATAGCTAAATACTAAGCTTAGTAGCTATCTGAGCTAGTCCAGCCCCTGACAAAAGTAAATAAATAAATAAAAATCCACTTTACAATGGACAAAACCATCTGCACTTTGCTTGAAAGATTCCACAAGAAAGGAGGCATGGACGACCTCCTAAGGCAACCCATTTCACTTCTGGACAACTCTAATTGCTAGGAACTTTTTTCCCCCTAACATCAAGCTTCAGTTTACCTCTTTTCAAGTCCTACTCATGGTTCCTGGTTCTGTCCTGAAACAGGACCAGTCTTTATCCCTCTTTCCTACAACTGATCTTCACATACTTCATATATTACTGCCATATCTCCCCTGAGTCTTTACTTCAAGCTAAATATTCCTAATTCCTTCGATTATCCTTATATGGCAACTAGGCAGCATGTGCTGGATTTGGAGTCAGGAAAACCTGAGTTCCAATCCTACCCCAGATATTTACCAGCTCTGTAGCCCTGGGTCTCAGGTTCCTAGCAGACCACTCCAGTATCTTTGCTAAGAAAACCCCAAATGGTGCCATGAAGAGTCGGACGTGTCCTCAATGTATTAACTATGCCTCTTGGCTTTATCACATCTACAGGTAAACCCTGCATAGATATTGACTTTGGGACAGGCCATATGGGGTAATTCTATGAGCCTGTGGCAGCCCTCTCTGGCCCAAGCCATTCCTGAAAACAGTAACATGAAATCTCCCTTCCT
The DNA here is from genome assembly GCF_028583685.1 of Petaurus breviceps papuanus. Taxonomy (NCBI): domain Eukaryota; kingdom Metazoa; phylum Chordata; class Mammalia; order Diprotodontia; family Petauridae; genus Petaurus; species Petaurus breviceps. Next base: position 18,914,656 of record NW_027185764.1, read on the forward strand.
GGGACCTAGTCAATAGTGGTGATTTGAGGTAAAGAAATAGCAGGAGGCAAGAGACCAGGATTCTCATCCCCATCCCACCACTTGGTAGTCCTTAGGCAAGTCATAACATATGGTTTTCAGTCGCTGCTCCTATAAGACAGGGTTTCTAGATACCAAGAGGTATCTAGACGTATCCCGGGTACCAAGAGGTATCTAGACATATCCCGGGTACCAAGAGCTATCTAGACATATCACGGGTACCAAGAGGTATCTAGACATATCACGGGTACCAAGACGTATCACGGGTTTGTGAAGGGCCATGAACGAAAGATACAGAATTACCAGAATCCCAGAATCCCAGGGCTGGAAGGGACCTCAGAGTCCATCCAGCACAACCTTAACCTGAGCAAAAATCCACTGCACCACCTCTCTAGTCATCAAGTCTCTGCCTAAAAACTTCCATCAAAAGGGGGAAAGGTATGGAGGAGAATTATTGATTTGAAGAGAGAGGTCATCGGTACTAGTGAAGGGGTGGGAGTCTGTCAGTGAAATCACACATATGGGAGTTCATAGGAGTTAGAGCCTCAAGGAAACTTCAAGGACATTTTTTATTCCTAATCCAACCCCCTCAGTTTGGAGATAGCAAAACAAGAACTACAGAGGAGATATGGCTTGTCCATGGTTACCTAGGTTACAGAGCTGGAATATGAGCTCCAGTCCTCTGATTCTCAATTCTGTGATCTTTTCACCACTCCACAAATGTCACGGTTAGATGATTTGTATAAAGACACACAGCCACTAAATGGCAGAGCTGGGCCTCTGGTCCCCTGACACCTAAGAGTGCTTTATTTATTTATTTTCTTTAAATCTGTTTCTCTATCATATGCCTTTCTTTTAAGGTAGTGGTAACTCATAGACATTTTCTACTATTGATCATCCTAAACCATGCGTCCACAGGAGAGGAGAAGAGCAGAAATCTTCCTCTGTCCTTAGCATTCTGTTTTGTTTCTCTGCATGATGCTATCTGATGGCCTTGGGCTAAATCCAATGGAGCAAAAAGGAAACTTGAAGGCAGTAGCTATGGTTCTGTGAGCAAGAAAAATTGATAAACTTCCAAGTGCTTCATAAATATGGTGATGGGGAAGGAACTTTATTTTCCTTCTAAGGCAGAAAAAAAAGGTTTTAGAACGTTAGGCTAGAATGCTTCTGATAGACTTTACTTTTCTGATAGAAAATTCCCTTTCTCACTTGGAATTTTTATGGTTGTTAATTTTATGGTTAATTCAAGGTTCCTTCTGCTTTGTGGGGCCCAGAGGAAGCTGTTTTGTGCTGGTATGGAAACTCATGCTTCCACATTGACCAGAGATCTTCCCTTACCTGTATGTGCTATAGGTAAGACACTGGACTTGGAATCAGGAGGGCCTTGGGTCAAATTTTATTTTAGATGCTTACCAGTTGAGTGAAGTCACTTGACCTCCCTGTGCTTCAGTTTCCTCATGTACAAAATGGAGGCACTGTACTCAATGTCCCTTCCACTTTTAAATTTATGATCCTAAGTTCACAGTTTCTTATACAAGTCTCCTTCATTGATAAAATGGGGATAATAATGTTTACCCAAGGTTCTTGCAAGGGAAGGACTTTGTAAACCCTAAATGTGCTCAACAAGTGTTTGTGTTTATTAAGGACATAAGAAAATTAAACTTTTAAAAGGGGGAAGGGATTATAAAGATGAAAAATATAAATAATGAAGTAAATCTGAACATCTCTCTGAGTTCCTGGTAAGACTTGAACTACCCAGAATGCTCTGAGAATATGAGGCTTTAGTTACCTGAATTTGCTGGTCAACCTAAACCTTTATTTGCTCCAATCTTCCTAAAATATTTTTTTCCTAAATGTCAGAGTCCATTCAACTTAATAAGAATAACTGAAAACCTAACTGAAAAGTCTGTGACCCCATAGAAAGTTTAACTATAAATACTAGTGACCACTGACACCTTAAGTACCCTCTCCTACCTGAGGCCTTTCCTGGTGCTTTCTTTTATTTTTTATTTATTTTTTGCCCTTTTTTTTTTGGAGAGCAGTTGGGGTTAAGTGACTTGCCCAAGGTCACATGGCTAGTTTTTTGTTTACGTGTTAAGTGTCTGAGGTCGGATTTGAACTCAGGTCCTCCTGACTCCAGAGCCGATGCTCTGTTCACAGCTCCACCTAGCCGCCCCTGGTGCCCTCTTTTAAAAAAGAGAATACATCAACTTGTATTCATTTAGTGCTGTTTATATTTTGCATAAACTTTATATGTATATATTGTTTCTCCCTATACAATATAAACTCTCTGATGGCAGGGTTTTACTTTTTTGTCTTTGTATCTCCAGAAACTAGCACAGTGCTTTGGGAATATAGTAGGAATTTAATAAATGCTTGTTGATAGATTGGTAGTCCAGACCATAGATGTTGGAAGTATAGCAGAGTAGACTGATTATGAACTGAGCCCAGAAATTCTTTCTTGGAATTTTTTTTAACTAAATACATTATTTTTTCTTATTATTTAACTATTTTCCCTGAAAATGTAACATAGAACCAATATTCTGGTTAATGCAGAATTCCAGTTCATTTAAGTTTTACTGTTTACAAAATTCAAATGCTGGGGCAGATCTAGATTGGGCCTTCTTGTTTGGGAGAGTGATACACTATAGTCTGTGCTAAAATCCTCCTGATTGCCTCATCATGGCATGGAGGTGACCCTTGGTTCTCAAAGGCTCTACCAGTGGATGGCAAGCACTGGCAGGTCCTTCCAGACTGGAAGGTTTCTAGTATGGGTGTGGCGAGGTGCTATATGTCTGTTGTGGAGAAATTCATCACCAGAGGGTTGGCCAGGTGATGATTTTGTTGGCTCCAGCTCCTCATTAAACACCTTGGTTAGGTATGGAGGAGTTGAGATCCTCATCTGCAGAGAGAGTAATTAAATTATGGATCCTTGAAGGGGTTAGGGAAGTATGAAGAAAAGCTACCAGGAGGCCCAGAAAGATGGAGATCCAATGGTATACAGAAAAGCAGTCAGATTTCTTTGTGTAGAAAAATCTTTAACATGGATTTTGCATATAGTAGTGTGTATGTGGTACAGTAGAAAGAGCTGTATTTCTGGAATCAAGGAACCACAGTTAGAACCCTACCTCCAACACTACTTGTGTGACTTTGGGCAAGTCATTTAACCCCTCTAGACTTCAGTTTCCTCATATGGTTAAGGACTTTAAGATCCCCTTTAGCTCTAGGATCCTGATTCCCGTCACACTCCTCATGCTACCTCTAAGATTCTAGCTCCCTTTTAGACTCTGTTCATCTGCCTAAACCC